>NC_091445.1:95819536-96119536 GCF_964237555.1 Oryctolagus cuniculus | reverse complement strand
GTGTCTCGCCCGGACCCTGAACCACTTTGCTCCCTGACACAGTCGCCTCCCGAGAGCCGCTTCTCTGGGGTACGGCTGGGGAAGCGCCCTGGGTGTCGGCTGAGGGTGAGGGAGCTGTGGGCGGGGACAAGGGGACAAGGGAGGGCCTTGGTCTCTCTGGAACTCTCCCCAGAGGAGGCAAAGCCTGGCCCTGAGCCAAGCCGCCGCCAAGCCCCGCCTACAGCCCTGGCTTAGCCCCTCCCCCTTGCTCAGGCCGGGGCGTGGCTGCAGCACTACTGTAACTGACCTGTGCAGTGCCCGGCACACCGGCGGCTCCAGGGGCAGCGCTTGGCTCCATTTTACAGCAGGAATAAATCTGATTTTACGTTCTTCAGGAAGCAGCAGCAGCAGCCTTGCCGTGGAGACATGAGGGTTGTTCAACAGAAGTAAAAGATAAGCTTACTTTGGTGCAGAAGTTTTAAATTCACCCGTGGATTCTTTAGAATACGCATTTCCCAGGAGCTCTTTGAAAATCTCTTGCATTCGGCCCTTTTTTCCCACATCTTTAAAAACTATTAGTACCATAGTAAAGAAAGCAAGCCTGCAATGTCTTAATACGTTAAAACCTTTAGAAATCATTTAAGAATCATCTCGTCGAGTGCTGCCAGTCGGCGGCTCCTGGCTCGCAGGTACCTGTGCGTGGTTTGTGGGAGTCACCGGGGCCTCTGTAGCAGAGCCTTCCTGGGGCCGCTGCCCAGCAGGGGCCGCTGCCCAGCAGGGTCCACAGCTCCTCGCTGGGCTCCGGAAGCGGTGCGCTCTGTCCACGATACGATCGCGCCCAGGGACAGCAGCACTGCGTTCTGTCTGACGGCCGGGACCCTCCTGCACTTTATCGAAATTATCAGTGGCGCCATCATTACTATGACGTCATCATTACCGTGAGTGCCATGTCACCATCACATCAAACGTGTCGATGCAGGTGTTTTATAACAACTAACTAAAAACAAAATAAGCAACCATTTTACTTTGAAAGGCAAAGCAACAAAACATACTTAGCATTTGTATTCCCTTCCTCCGTGCCCCGGACATCCTTGTGCAGTTATCGAGAAAGTCACTCACGAGAAGTGCAAGGTGAGCGCTTAGCCACGCGTCAGGGAGTCCTGAGTATTCTTCCAACACACAGAGCCGCACGTCCTACAGAGGCTTAGAGACGCGACCGGGGCCAGGATTCCAGGCACCTGCCTACCTCCTGCGACGGGGGCTCCTCCGGGGGTGCGCACGCGTGAAGAACCAAGACCCCAGTGACGCCGGAGTCCGTGGTGGTGTTTCAGAGTTCACGGTTTGGCTTGACTCAGCCGTGCCTCACCTCTCGGTCATTTCTACTTGAGAGATGCTTTGGAAGGTGTTAGAGAAGGTGCTCCGTGGCAGACTTCTCCTTCTGTAGGCGAATGTACTTCTGATCAGCGTTTCAGAGAAGCCACCAGGCCAAATGTGGATACACATGGACCAACAACACACAGTCTGCAACCAGTCACCTGGCCCCCACGCACCCAATGTGGGACCCACGGCCACCCAGCCCCGGTCAACGTCTCGATGCTTCTCCCCGGTGTCAGCACGGCGCAGCCGTCCATGGTGCTGTCCTGAGCCTGCCCCCTCGGCTCCCGCTGAGACCCACTTGTGTTTCCAGGGCACCTCTCTGTGGGGTCGCCTCCCTGAAGTTTTTGAAAAGTGCTGGCTAAGGGGTTCTGTTCCCTGTCCCTCTCGGCCTTCAACCCTTTAACCTGCTGGACCGTCGAGAACATCCGTGTTCTTCCCATTCAGGAGTTTGAACAGTCAGTGTATGCTTGTTGTGTCGTGAAAAAGAAATACAGAAATGACACAACTGTAAGAAGCCAGGTGTCTGGCCACACCTGCGACCCATGGATTGCCTGGAGGTTGTCAGTGGCTTGTGCCCGCTGGCCTAAACCGGGCTGTACAACCGCACAGCACATGCAGGGGGCTGTTCCAGTACCACTCGGCAGCCACAGGAAAGACACCCCTCCAGAGACAGTTCCCTTCCTCCTCCTCGGGGGTGTGCAGTCCCCCAGGCCGTGGCCGTGTCGCCATTCCTGTGACAGTCCTGTGGGACGGTGCAGTGTGTGGGCAGACCCAGCTTTCTCACTCACCAGCCAGCTATCGACGTTCCTGTTGAGTCTGACTTTTTAGAATTTGCCGTACACACCACAATACTCTTGTTCAGGTTTCCTTGGATAATAGCGACTTTTATATTTCTACCTGTATTTGATGTTTCCAAAATAAAGACCATCACATTGCGATGTAATAAGACTCCAAAAGGGACCAACAGCTGAGATTCCCCCAGTCTCTTTTTTAAAAATATTTATTTATTTAAAAGGCAGACATACAGAGAAAGAAAGAGAGAGAAAGAGAGAGAGAGAGAGGTCTTCCATCCACTGGTTCACTCCCCGAATGGCTGCAGTGGCCAGTGCTGGGCCAGGTCTAAGCCTGGAGCCAGGAGCTTCTTCTGGGTCTCTCACACGGGTGCAGGGGCCCATGGACTTGGGCCGTCCTCCACTGCTTTCCCAGAAGCATTAGCAGGGAGCTGGGTTGGGAGTGGAGCAGCCGAGACTTGAACCAGCACCCACATGGGATGCCGGCACGGCAGGCAGGGGCCTAACCTGCACCACGGAGCCGGCCCCGTGCCTAGTGTCTTGTAAAGGCATCCTCTTCCAGGCCCCGCCGTCCGTACCGGCGATCACTGTGCCCGTGAAATTTTCCTGAATGGAAGGGATTGAATGAAACAGGCTTGCGTCTTTGGCCTCTATTCCTGTGCCCACTAACTGCTTCAAATGTCTCTTCTGTGGATTAACTCCCCTCAAACCTTGAATTCTTTGCAGTTTTCTTCCCGATGCATACAGCCCCCGTGACGTCCACACCTCGCTTACGAGTGTTGCGAGTGCTTGTCTTTGCTCCTGTTACCTTTGCCATTTCTAAGGTGTGTCAAGCCCGTCTTTCCTTACTGTGTTTCCAGAGGCTCCCGGCTTTCCCTCACACGCAGGTCTCCCAAAGGGTTCCTAATTTTCTCATGGATTTATTTTGTTTTCTTTTACATGAATAATTACGCCCGCATCATTTCTTACGCATCACAAATCCCCTCCTGAATCAAAATACTCATTTGTCAACGACTATTTCTGTGCACACTTATAGACGTTGTTAGATCGTCACCCTAAAGCCTTGCTCCTTTTCCTATTAATGGCTTTACACACATTTTAAAATAGATCAGGGCGAGTGCTTGCTCACTACTTTGATATTTAGAATTAGATTTCCTATTTTTAGAATTGTCTATATTATTATCTATATCATCTACATTATTATCTAATTATTATCTACATTTAGAATTAGATTACCTATCCTAAGAGATTTACTTACCACATCGTCCCCGTTAGAGTAGGCGAGGCAAACAGGAAACGAGTAACCTTGGGGCTGCTGTCACGGTGCCCGGGGTTGGCCAGCACTGGTGATGTCAGCATCCGGTACAGGACGCGGCTGGAGTCCTGGCTGCTCCACTTCCAACCCAGCGCCCTGCTCGTGGCCTGGGAGAGCAGCAGAACACGGCCCCCGTGCCTGGTTTGCCACTCTTGTGGGAGACCTGGATGGTTCCTGGCTCCTGGGTCAGCTCCAACTGTTAGTCATCTGGGGAGTGGACCAGCAGATGGAAAATTCTCTCTCTCTCTCTCTCTCTCCCCTTCTCTGCCTTTCAAATAAATACAATAAATCTTTAGAAAGCGCACGCCAGCAACGTGAAGTGTTAATGCTTAGCTACAGGTGGGAGTTTTCCTGCAATTGAAGGTTCTGCCAGGGTGGACGGGTGCAGCTGGCCTGGCAGTGGCCGCCCAGGGGCCCAGAGCCCCCAGACCGCGGCGCCATCCTTTCCGAGTGCCGTCTCCAGTCCTCCTTGGCATGCGATACAGGAGCAGGAGAACGCGGTCCCTCGGCCAGGACGAGTCGAGGGCGGAGCGCGTGCAGAGATCTGGGGCGTGGCCTCTCTCATACTCGGTCTCTAACCGCTGTGCTCCGCTCACAAGGAAGTTAGTTCTCTTCTGATGAAGCTGCAGCACATGTGCATGTGATGAGAGCACGATTAGTATTTCACGGCTGGAAAGTCTTCTTTAGGTGGCATATTTTAGTTGCTTGTCTAAATGTGCACCTTTATGTGCAGTAAATCTATAGTATAGACCTTTCATTTTTCTTAGCAAGCTTTTTCCTGAATATTTCATAGCTCTTGTTACTTTAGGAAGTAATTAAAAATCCCTTTCTAATTAATATTGAAAATAAAGGGGAAAATGTGGTTTTGTATATTTAGCTTATATCTAGCCACATCACCAAACTTTACTATAAATTCTACTGATCTTTTATTAACTGTTTTTCTGAGCTAAAGTCAATGCATTTCTTATTCCGAGGTACACAGACTGTTTTATATGTACTGTTATATTACCTAGATATAGTTTGGATATTGGTATTTGTTTTCTGTTAAAAATGTCTCCAAGACAGCCACGGTACAAAGTCTTAGCTCGTGTCTACTTTGCGGTCTCTTTCAAAGCCCGTCTCAAGGTTTCCTGACCCCTCCCCTCCTTCTCTCTCACTGCCACAGGCCACGGCTTCTCTGCATCCTAAGTACCACCTCCCTTTCACAGTCCCCAGAGGGGCACCCGCCCAGCAGCCCAGTAACCACCCCGCTGTCGCTGTTGCTGACGTCGCCTGGCCATGCCATTCCTCATCCCTGACCCCTCTCGACCCAGCCCCCCCGAGCATTCCCAATCCAAAAATCTGAACTCTGCAACGCTGTGACACCCGCAGTTGCACACCTGGATTTACGAGACAGACGTCCACAGAGATAGGGGCACGAGAAAGAGCATGCAGACCTCCGGCCCTGTGCACAGGCACCAGTGGGGCATAAATCCATTTCACGCTGCAACTTGGGGCCGGTCCCCAAGGGCCTCCTCAGCTACACACAAACCTTCCAAAATCTGAAAGGTTCCCAAGTGTGAACAGCTTCTGGCCCGAGCACGTCACGTGAGCGACAGTCGGCCAGGCCTGGTTTGACGTCCTGGTCCCTGCGTGCAGGCCTGGAGCCCCCTCAGCTCGTCAGCCGGGACGGGCGCACCTGCTCAGAGACGACCCTCCTGCCGCAGGCTCCCAGCTGAGTCCTTCGACCTCGCACTGACCTTGCCCTGCAGGAGCTCAGGCTGGGCTTCGCAGGCAGCGTTGCCACAGCGGCCGCTCGCGTGCTCGGCCCCGCCGATCGCGGCAGTGATGAGAGCGCGGGTGGACTCCGGACACTGCCCTGACGGTCTGAACCCTCGCCTGCTGTGTGCAGAGGTCCAGACACTGCCCACATGGAAGCGAAGGCGAGAGCCGGGCTGAAGGTCACGGCGCAGAGCGCGTGACAGGCCCTGCAGAGAGGGAGCCGGGCCGGCGGGGAGAGCCCGCCCCACCACCACTCGGGTGGAGTCACCCGGTGTCCCCAGGTGGCACAAGTCTCCTCTGGATGAGCAGCTGATCCGTCTTTGCTTAAAGTTGTGCTGTTCTGTTCTTTACGCGTCTGTCTGTTACTTTTATTTTTAAAACATTGCATGAAAATATTTATCATTCTGTTCCGGGAACTCCTTCAATTCTGCAGGCAGAGCCAGTGCCTCATACGTCTCAACTCAGTCTCAGCCCCGGGCCTGTCCAACGATACCAAGAAACACTTTAAACAGCGGCTGATCGGCACAGAACGACCGGTGCTGGCTTGCCTCTAGTCTTGGTTTTTATCCACAGCATTTGCAAGTACGTTGGTGTCACCTCAGTGAACAGGGACGAGAGGGAGGGGAGCGGCTGTACCAGGTCACTCCTCTCGGCCCAGGCTGTGACGGATGCTTTGAAATGAGCAGTGCACTTGCTGAACGGGTCTCGTCTCAGCTGCGGATGGAAACCAGCCTCGGCAGCCACACCACCGCGGCGCGGTGATCTGCAAGGCGTGGGTGCTCCCTGCGGAGAGGGGTACGGAGGCACCTGGCTGGGCCCCCTCCTGGAGTCGGTCTCGCCTGGCGTGGCCGGGAGCGCTAGAGAAAGGGGCTGAACACACTTCTTGTGCAGTGAACGTCTCCGGAGAAATGCAAGTGTTCACATGAGGCAGACTTAGGACAGGATAGATCTTTTTTTATGATTTATTTGAAGGTCAGTGTTACACACACAGAGAGAGAGAGAGAGAGAGGTGTCGTCCATCCACTGGTTCACTCCCTAAATGGCTGCAAGAGCTGGAGCTGTGCCAATCTGAAGCCAGGAGCCAGGAGCTTCTTCCAGGTCTCCCACGTGGGTGCAGGGGCCCAAGGACTTGGCCCATCCTCCACTGCTTTCCCAGACCACAGCAGAGAGCTGGATTGGAAGCGGAGCAGCCGGACTCTCATGGAATCCCATATGGATGCTGGCACTTGGGGAGGAGGCTTTACCTGCTTCGCCACAGCGCCATCTGCCTGCTCAGGTGCCGTTCAGCTACCTGAGTCCGGTGGTGGCCGCGGCGGTGAACTCACAACAACTGCGCGAGTCCAGCTCATTGCCTTCTCATGTCAGTGTGGCCCACGCTTTAGCAGTTTAATCAGAGATTAAAGCGCCAATGGGCTAGAAGCAGGCAAAGTATCACGCCAGCTACTGGGACCCCCAGGTTCCTATGACCTAATTTCCCCTTTCCCGAGGTCCTCGTGAGTTGTTAGCAAACAGCTGTCCGTGTTCCACTGTCAGTATTTCAAAGCATTTCCCCCACCAGCGTGACTGTGTGTGTGTGCGTGTGCCCATGCGTGTCACATGTAATCCGTATTTTGCGGGAGGATTTATTAACAATATTTTCACACCAGCGCATCTAAATGACAGCTTAGGAAACACCATTGTTAGGACCCGAGTAGACTTCGCCCCCCAGTCCCTGCACTGTTTAACCCCCACGTCTTACCGGCTGACGAGTTAGTGCCAGTGTGCTGGACTGGGTGGGGCTCTGATCCAGCTGCAGGGTCCGCCGGTGGGGCCTTGGGGAGCTGCCTGGCCTGCCCTGGGTTGCTGGGGGGTGGGGGGTCCATGGTCTAGGAGAGACAGGGAGGAGGTGGAGCACTACACTGCTTGCTGCCTGCCTCCGCTTCCTGGCTCGCTCCAGGCCCGCCTGCTGATGCCCAAACTGATGAGGATGGCCGGGCCTCGGCTGCGCGTTTCCGAGTCGTGGACAGGACAGCGCCCCCGCCCTGAGGAGGCCTCTCGGGGGTTCTGGTTCAAGCGACGAGGGCTGCTGAATGCACTTCCAGCTCCACCACGAAGAAGCCCGCACAGCCGCCGGGCGGCAACAGTCCACGCGGGTGAGGATTCACCTCTTCCACTGGGCATCTTTCCTGCAGAACGTTAACACTGCTGGTGCGCACGGTGGCCCCGCGGCTAACACTGGGCAGTGAGTAGGTGGGTGCGCACATGCGTGAGTGTGCCCACATCCCTCCCGAGGGACACGGGTCATTTAGGAGGAGCTGGGGTGGACATTTGGCCTCGTGGTTGAGGGTCCGTTACGGTGCCCACGTCCTATGGCAGAGCGGCAGGGCTCACGGCTCCCATCCAGCTCCTGTCTCCTGCTCGTGCAAGCCCAGGGGGTCAGCGGAGAAGGCTGTTTGAGGTGGAACACCGTTCGGCGGGAATGCGTGGGGAGCCGTGTTTCAGGCTCCCTGGTCTGAGGCGCCCTCCTCCAGGGCCGGCACGGGTGGGGCATGAGGGGGCGTGGCCATGGCTCAGTGTCACTGGGTGTGGCTGCTGGTGTGCGGAGCCTGGGACGTCCACACCACTGGCCTTGGCCCTCTCCACACCTCATTCAGCTTCAAAGAGGTTCCAGTAAACTCAGCCACTGAGGTATTTTGCTGCAATTGTTTGTTAAACACCCAAATGATTGCGAAAAATGTCCATGGTGAGCGCAGTATCATGGCTGTTAGGACGAGCAGGGGCACGTGGCGCCTCTGAGGGCCCACCCAGCTGGCACCGAAGCCAGCCGGAGCCCAGGTCGGCCAGCCCAGCTGGATTATATGAGGAGGCAGGAGCTGCGGCTGCAAGGGCGAGCGGCAGGTGGCCGGAGCACGGCTGAGTCGGTGCCCGCTCGGAGCTGCCGTCCCAGGGTGTGCACAGGGTCGGAGGAAGGCGTCACCCCAGCTTGCCGGGCTCGAGGTGGGGCTCCCAGCACCTCCCAGGCAGGCGCCGCCCACGCAGCTCTGCGCCTCGCTCCCTCCCAGCCAGGATCTCTGGCTTTTCCCCAGAGGAGGGCCATCACGCAGACATGGCAGGTGGCCCCAGCCAGCGGCACTGGTGGGCCGCAGCAGTCTCGGGACCCCCCACCCGCTGTGCAGGTGCCCAAGGTCCCTGTCCTCTGCCACCCGTGTCCCCACGGGTTCCCGTGTCTCATGAGCCCACCGACTTCCCTAACACACGCTCTTCTCTGACTCACTCCAAGCACAAGACATCCCTCTTCCGATTAAGTCTTCCCAGCCGGGGTGTAACACACTATTTGAACATTTAATGCCATCAAATAAATTAAACATATGCCATCATTGGCAACAGGCCTGACAGTTATTTAAATAATCTGGTAAAAATGTGGTTTTTATACTATTTACTTAAAACAGAAACTTGGACTATTAACTTTTGCCTATAGAATAACTCATAAACAACTAACTTGCAGGGCCAGCATTGTGGGTTAAGCCGCCTGCAATCCCACACCGTGCAGGGTCCAGTCCTGGCTGCTCGGCTTCCGATCCAGCTCCCTGCTAACGCGCCTGGGAAAGCAGCAGAAGATGCCGAGTGCCTGGGCCCCTGCACCCGCATGGGAGACCCAGGTGAGGCTCCTGGCTTCATCCTGGCCCAGCCTTTGCCATTGAGGCCATCTGGGGAATGAACCAATAGATGGAAGTTCTCTCTCCCTCTCTGTCTCTGTAATCCTGCCTTTCAAATCAATAAAATAAATCTTTAAAACACAACTCGCCATTGTGACTGGAGACAGACTCAGGAGTTCAGCACAGCGAAGTCCACAGGGGGTGGAGTGGCCTGTGGCTGTGGCTCCTGACTTTGGACATCGCTGTGGAGCGCAGCCACTGTCTCCACTCCACACACGGTGCACACTCGACGGGCACTCGCCCCGGCTGCTCTGGGACGTTCCCGGAGCTCTCGCTACGGCCGATGACACAGACGAGGAGTCTCTGCTTGTCTGCTGCTAACACTGTGAGCGGGCATATTTTGCACACTTCCTTCTTTTAAAGTGTGCCAAACAGCACAGCCTCATCCCAACGCTCGCCTGTTTTCCCAGCACAGTTCCAGCGTCTTCCAGAACATTCTGCAGGCGTCTGGCCGCACTCCTCCAGGATGGCCTCCTGGCTCCTTACTGTTGGGGACTCAGGGGGCCTCTGTGGGGTTCGGCAGCCCCCACCTCCCTGCTCCTGGGGTCATCATCGGAAGGGGCCGCCTGTGTGCACCCCATGCCCAGTGTGCCTGGTGGGAAGCCACAGCAGCCCTGCAGGATTTTCCCTGTGGGTCCGGGGAGCCCTCGCTCTGGCAGTACAAAGTTGGGGGCTTAGTCTACTAAGTCTTCCCCTGCAGCTATGTCAGGTCAGTACTAAGAGCATTACGCAAATTGCAACCCCAGGGGAAGCTGCCAGGAGAGGCACCGTCAATCCCCGCCAGCCTCCGGTCTGGGAAAGAGAGAAAGGCTTGCTTCCACCACTGTCTACAGACGCTCCTTCTGTTTCAGGTCCCTGGGCCTGGTCATTGAAATTGCAAATGATCGCGGCTCTCCATCAAACAGCCTCCCAGCCTGCTAGGCGGCGAGCCGAGCTCTGAGGAGCGGCCCCCGCAGGAATCCACCCGTGATTCACGGCGACCTCGGGCCCTGCACGCTTCTAGCCCCTCGTGGGGTCGACCCTGTGTCTGCACCCAGGCAGCAGCCAGGGGGGCCAGCTCAGGTTCACTGTGCAGTGGGGCACCCACGGGCCTCGTGCCCCTCCTGAAGCTCCCTGGGGTTCTGTAACCAACCAATGGGGGTCGGGGCACTGCCCTTTATTCTCTCCTGGTTCTGGAGGCCCAGGGCAGGGCTGGCGCCACCCAGGAACGCAGCACGGTCCTTCCTTGCTTGCTCCTGGGCCTCCAGGGTGCAGACACAGCCTTCGGACTCCGCCCGGCCTCTCTGGCGCCCTGCGTGTGCGCGCCGGGTCCTTGCGCTCAAACAGCCCCCTCAGCAGCATGGCAGTGGCCAGGTGGGGCCCCCCCAGAGCCAGCAGGACCTCACGTGACTCACTGCACCTGCAGCAGCTCTTTCAAAGACCCGCGTTCACGGCTCCAACTGGTGAAGGGGCAGGAACCGCGGGCAGCACGGGGATTCGGCGGAGGTCGTTGCCGTGGGGAATGGAACGGGCACCACCCTGTAAACCAGACTGTGGCAACCGGAAAACGCCGACTGCCCACCAGCAAGCAGGCTGGAGGCCGACCAGGCCCCGGGCTGTTAGATACTGTCTTTTGTCCTCTCCGCCATTTTTAAAGTCGTGTTTCTCCTATAAAATACTTAGAGGACGAGTATTACTTTTTTTTCCCCAAATAAGCCGGCTGTTTGGAGAACACAGACGGGGAGAGAAAGAAGGGAGAAGGTGTTTGGGGCCCTTGGGACCCAGGTTTACTGAGCTTTGCTTCCCTGGTCCATCCGGCCACCATCAAAGACGCTCACTCTCCCCACACAGGACTCCATCGCCTAACCAGCAGCTCCAGGCGGGCGCCCGAAATGTTGCAAATCCCTGCCTCCCAGAAAACACTAGGGCGCACGCAGATCGCACTAGAAGCCAGTCCCAAACTGCAGGGGAAAGAAGTCGACCAGTGGGAGTGTTTTCTGCGAATAAAACTTAGAGTCAGAGCAGCGGGGGGCAGTCCGTGTGTCCCCCCAGAAGTGGAAGGCAGCGCGGTGGCAGTGGTGGGGCGGGGCGGACGGGGAGCCTGGGAGCTTGGGGGAAGAACAAAGACCGGCAGGGCCCCTGGCCCCCGGCTGGGCGTGGGAGCTCCAGGGAGGACCCCAAGCCCCTGGCACTGGAGTAACACGGGCGTCCGGACACTCAGAAGAGGGCGAGTTGTAACAGGAGGGGAGGGGCGCCTACAGGCGACCAACAGGCGGGTTACGGAGCCACGCGGGGGCCAGGGATGCCCGAACTCCGGGCTCGTGCTGCCGCCCAGCAGCCCCCAGACTTCCACCACTTAGTAGCCTGTGCAGGGAGGCGGGGACTCGGGGGGTCGGGGGTGGGGATTCTTCCGGACACTGGCTTCCGCACTGGGATGGACTGCAGACTTTGCTTCTCTCAGGGCCTCGTGTCTTCCACTAGACCCATTTCCGGGGTCTCCCTAGCAAGAATGGGCTTTGAAACTGCAACCGACTGGATCGCTTCTTTGGGCAGCTCTGCATTTTCCTGACCCAGGACTCGGTGTGCGCATGCGTGCTGCCTGCCTGTCCTCCTTCCCAACGCCCCCACCCCACCCCTCCCTCCCTCCCTCCCTCCGATCGGCGCCCGCTGACTTTGTCCTGTTGCCTGGAACTGGGTCCTCCTGGCCATGCTCGCACTCTGACTACGCCCTGAGCTGAGTTCCACTTGCATCTTAAGCAAATCCCTAAATCCTGAGGTCACCCGAGCTGGCGCCGGGCAGTGCATTCCGATGTGTGCGCCGCGAAGTTCAGTTAAGGTGCGTGGCTGGGTTAGACCGCTCCTTGGCGTGCTGTCTGCACCTGCTAATGCACCTGAGCGCAGGAGACCGGCGTCCTCCGAGGGGCGGGAATGCGTGCTGGTGCTCTCTCTCAGAGCCAGCGCTGGTTAAGTCCGCGTGTCCGCGTGACCGGGCCCCCGGGGGGGCCCAGGTGTGTGGTTCAGCGTCACTTCCGGTGTGTCTGAGCGTGCATCTGCTGATGAGGACACCTCCACCTCGGTTTCCAGCCCCACATTCAGATCTCTGATTCACCTTCAGTTCTTTTTTTTTTTTTTTAAGTATTTACTTATTTTAAAGGTAGTTACAGAGATAAAGAGAGACAGAGACAGAGAGAGGGAGGGAGAGAGAGGGAGAGAGAGACATGGGAGAGAGAGACAGAGAGAGAGAGGTCTTCCAGCCGCTACAGCCTGAGCTACAGCCTGAGCTACAGCCCAAGTACAGCCCGAGCCAGGGAAAGAATGGCTACAGGGGAACTTACTCTCTCTGGACTAAAAGGAGGTAGATTCTACTAAAAATAGTAGGAAACAGAGTCACGTGAGAACAAACCGTGTTTTCAGATGTTGACGTGCGCGTTGATGGGTATCCGGTGTGTAGTGACCAAATTCCGTCACTCAACAATTCCGTCTCCTTAAATGGGTTTCAGATTTTCCCACTAATATGTAACAAGGGCACGGATTTCAGGGGTTCAGTGAGACATTGCAATGCACGTGTGCAGTGTGTGCTGACCAACGGGGGCCGTCGGCGGCGCTGCTGGACGCTTGGGGCTGCACGCGCTTCTCATCTACTTACTCAGAAGGCAGAGCAGAAGCCGACGTGACCGCAGCCCTGCGTGCGGTGGGACACGGAGCTGCTTCCTCCCGGCAGTGACTGGGGGCCAACCACCACCCTCCCCCTCCCTCCTACCACCCACCTCCCTCCCCTCCCCACCATCCACCTCCCTCCCCCTCCTTCCCCACCACCCAACCTCCCTCCCCTCCCTCCCCACCACCCAACCTTCCCCCCTCCACCCAATCTCCCTCCCCCTTCTTCCCCACCATCCATCCTCCCTCCCCCTCCCTTTCCACCATCCAAACTCCCTTCCTCTACCATCCGACCTCCCTCCCCCCTCCCCACCATCCGACCTCCCTCCCCCCTCCCCACCATCCGACCTCCCTCCCCCCTCCCTTTCCACCATCCAAACTTCCTTCCTCCACCATCCGACCTCCCTCCCCCTCCCCACCATCCAACCTCCCTCCTTTTCCTTCCCCACCATCCAACCTCCCCCCTCCCCCTCCCCACCACCCCACTTCCCTCCCCCCTCATTCCCAGAGCCAGCACTCACTAGTCCACCTTCAGATCACTCTGTTCAAGCTCCTACAAGGGAGAGAGAACCTGCAGTATTTGTCTTTTTGAGCTTGATTTGCTTCGCTTGGCGTGATGTCCTCCCGTTCTACCTGTTCAGCTGGGTGCGGTGGGATATGGCACTTCCTGGATGGCTGAACGAGGTTCCCGTGTGTGTCTGCCCGTGTTCTCTGTGTGCTCCTCTGTTGCCGGGCGTCTGGGCTGCTCTGAAGTCGCCGCGGTGGGCGTGGGAGCGCACACGTCGCTCTGATGTTCTGACTTCGCTTCCCGTGTGCGCACTCGGGAGTGGGACGGCTGGGTTGTACAGGAGGTCCATGAGGAGTCTGAGGAAAGTTCGTGAGAGATGTGCATTGTGAAACAAATGTGCGTGGATTTACCATGTTTTCACCAAAATACTAAATCCCGTCTTGCGCGTTTTGGGACGCTCTATGTGTTCAGCATTTTAAGGACAGCACATCCTCGCCCGGGACTGTGCTAATTCGCATTCCCACCAAGAGCGGGCAGGAATTCCCTCTGCCCACAGCAGCTCCGGCATTTGCATTTTTAGAATAAGAACCCTAACTTCGGGGAGATAGCATCTCACTGAGTTCCGATTTGCATTTCCCTGATGGCTAACGATGTTGAGCACTTTTTAGAAATTTGCTGGATATATTAATTTCTGCTTTTGAGAAATGTCTCTTCCTATCCTTCGCCCGTCTTTAATTGGGTTATTTGTTTTTTGTTACTGAGCTTATGGAGTTCTGTGTGTAGTCCAGATATTAGCCCCTTTGTCAGGCGAACAGCTTGCAACCTGCCTGCCGTGCTCCGAGGCTGCATCTTCGCGCCGATGACTGTCTGCTGTGCAGTTTATTCCCTTGGCTCTAATCCCGCGTGTCCAGTTGGCCTCAGTGCCCGGCAGTCCGCGGCTTCATGCAGACGGTGAGCTGTGCGCCCGGAGCAGCCCCTGCGTTCACACCTCTGCCTCGGTTTCCAGCCCCACATTCAGATCTCTGATTCACCTTCAGTTCTTTTTTTTTTTTTTTAAGTATTTACTTATTTTAAAGGTAGTTACAGAGATAAAGAGAGACAGGGACAGAGAGACAGAGAGAGAGAGAAAGGGAGAGGGAGAGAGAGACATGGGAGAGAGACACAGAGAGAGAGGTCTTCCATCTGCTGGCTCACTCCCCAGATGGCCTCAATGGCCACAGCTGGGCCAGGCCAGGTGTCCCAGGTCTCCCACGTGGGTACAGAACCCCAAGCACTCTGTCCATCCTCCACTGTTTTCCCAGGTGCATCAGCAGGAGCTGGGTGGGAAGTGAAGCAGCCGAGACTCGAACTGGCACCCACGTGGGATGCTGGTGTGTGAGGTGGCGGCTTAACCCACTCTGCCACAGCGCTGCCTCCCTGAGTTCGTTTCTGCATGGGTGGGGGGTCCTTGTCTCAGTCTCCCAAACACTCATGCTTCCGGAACAGCTCACTGATGACACCATCCCTCCTCCTGTGTGCGTTTTCTACGTCTTTGTCGTAGATCAGTCGGCTAGAGACGCGCAGATTCGTTTCCTGGCCGTCCGTTTGTTCTGTCTGCTGCCCTGTGCCTCTGCCATCCTGGTCAGCGTGCAGCTGCCCCTCGGTCGGTCTTAAAACGGCCACGGTGATGCCTCCAGCTTTGCTCGTTCTCTCAGGAGGCCTTCGCCCACTCAGGGTCCTTCGCGCTTCCTCAGGCACTTCAGGGTTGGTTTTTCTTGTTCTTCGAAAAATATCATTAGTAGTTTGACGAGGATTGCACTGGATCTGTAACTGCTGTGGGTAGCACGGACATTGTATTAATTTTTCCAATCCACGAACATGAGAGATTTTTCCTCTTTTTTGTGTCATCAATTCTTTCATCCGTGTTTTTTTAGATTTCATTGAAGGAAATGTCACAATGAAATAATGGAGGAGAACCACCCTGATCTGGGGTGCGTTAGTACAGGAGGCCTAACTTTCCAGGAGATTCACAGTGCAGCATACCACAGTCAAGCTGACAACAGCACAAAACCAAGAACTCTAAGAATTGCAAGAACAGGCACCACGTCGCATGAAGGCATCGCCCACGGGAGGAGCAGCAGGTTTCTCAGCAGAAAGCGCTCAGGCCGGGAGAGAATGGAGTGATCCGTCCCCAGTTCTGAAAGCAAAAAAGGAAATCCGCCAGCCAGTACCGTGCCCAGCAAAGCTCCCTTCCCGAATGACAGGGAAGTCTGAAGGTTTTGCAAGGCAAGGAAAAGCCGTGGGAAGCAGTGGCCAGCAGACGCAGTCCTGCTCCGGGTGGGAGAGACGGCGGCCGTCAGGAATGCACAGGGAGGGCCCGGGTCGGGGCGCAGCCGGCTATGCGGCCGCCCGGGGGTCCCAGGTGGAGTTCTAACTGCTCCGCTTCCCACGCAGCTCCCTGGTCAAGTGCCTGGGGAAGCAGCAGCAGGTGGCCCAGTGTGTGGGCCCCACCACCTGGGTGAGGGGCCCGAGTGCCGCTCCAGGCTCATGAATTCAGCCTGGCCCAGCCCTGGCCAGGGAGGACACTGGGGAGGGAACCAGCAGATCTCTCTCTGTCTCGCATTCTCTCTCTGTCACTCTGCCCTTCAAATAAATAATA
The DNA here is from genome assembly GCF_964237555.1 of Oryctolagus cuniculus. NCBI lineage: Eukaryota > Metazoa > Chordata > Mammalia > Lagomorpha > Leporidae > Oryctolagus > Oryctolagus cuniculus. The sequence continues at coordinate 96,103,836 of NC_091445.1, read as the reverse complement.
AAACAAATCTTTTTTTAAGTATATGGAGGTACAAAACCCAGTAGAATATCAGAAGTGATGATGAGTAGGAAAGCATGAACAGAATAGAAAAAAATAGAAAAGAATCAAACCACATCAATACAGAAAACGACAAATCACAAAGATGAGCAGAGAACAAGGGGCATTCACACAACAAGGAACGAAGGCAACAGCATTCCAAGGACAAGTCCTTACTTATCCACAACAAGCCCGGGTGTAGACAGCCTGGATTCACCGATAAAAAGGCAGAGCTGAGCGAAGGAATTGAAGAACAAGACCCAGTGGTACGTCTGCTGCCCGCCAGACACGCAGGTGAGCAGGGAAGACACACAGGCTGGAACGAGGGGCTGGGAAAGATGCCACGCAAGCAGAGGCCACGCGTGGACCGATGTAGCCACGTTCATCACACCACACAAAGTGACTTGACGGCGAACTCTGTGAAAAGCGACAAAGGAATTCGGTCTGCAGCGATAAAGGAACTGGGACGGGCGTCTGGCACCACGACGGCATCTCCTATCCGAGAGCCTGGGCTCGGGTCTCAGCTCCACCTCCGACCCCAGCTTCCCACCAGCGCAGACCCTGGGGGGCAGCAGGCTTGGCTCAGAGAGCTGAGTGCCTGCCACCTGCTATGCCACAAGACCAGCCCTCAAGTAGCATTTTTTACACATTTATTTTATGTGTTTGAAAGGCAGAGTGACAGATATAGAGAGGGGACAGAGATGGAGAGAGATTGAGATCGTCCGTCTGCTGGCTCACCCCCGACATGTCTGCAAGGCCCAGGCGATGGCAGGTGGAAGCCAGGGGCCCGGGATCCAGTCAGGGCTCCCCATGGGGGCAGGAGCACCAGGAACTGTGCCGTCTTCCACTGCCTTCCCCGGCGCATTGCAGAGAGCAGGATGGGAAGTGGAGCAGCCGGGGCTCAAACCCGCACTTGGATGTGGGACGAGGGCGTCCCTGTGCTGCACTGCCCCACAAATAACATTTTGGGTAAGGAAATTCTCTCCTTGTTTTTGGAAAAGCTCTACTAAATAATACAGTTATGAACTATCTTCAAAACTAAAATGTGTGTACTGGCCGCTGACAGCTCATGGAGGTTAGAAGTCTCATCTCATAGCACCCGCGCTGTGGCACACCGGTTAAGCCGCAGCCTGCCACAGTGGCATCTCATATGAACACTGGTGAAGTCCCGGCTGTGCCACTTCCGTTCCAGCTCCCTGCTAAAGCACCTGGGAAGGCAGCAGAAGACGGCTGAGTGCACGGGCCTCTGCCACCCACATGGAGACACTTGGAGTTCCGGATCCTGGCTTCAGCCTGGCCCAGCCGTGGCCGTGATGGCCATATGGGGAGTGAGCCAGCAGATGGAAGATCTCTCTGTCTCTGTCTCTCCCTCTCTCTCTGTCACTCTGCCTTTCAAATAAATAAATAAATCCTTAAAACAAACAACAACAACAACAAAATGAAGCCTCACTTCTGGCAAGTTGATTTCATTGAGACAAAAAGTCAAGCAGCGATGCTGAACATTCGATAATCACTCAAGGCAGGGCCGCCCATCACACCCTCGAAGGTGGCCCGTGGGCCCTGCACCGTAAAACAGCAAGTGAGCCACGGGGAAGTGCTGCCGTGCCGTCCCCATCGGTCAGGGCCACTGTCCTGGGTCCCTACCTGGCGTCCACCTGCCTTTCCCATCTCGGCCTGTGCTCAGCCTGGGCTCAGAGCCGTTCTCCCACCCCTCCTGCAGGCAGCCCAGCCGCGCAGGGCGCTGCTGGTGGAGACCAGAGGCCTCCAACTCCCAGGACACGATTGCTTTCTTTCCTACAGTAGCTCAGCAAAACGAGATGTTTGGCTTCAATCTCATAGATTACTTAGTTGGCTTGTCGTCGACGCAAATGCGAGCCATTGGAGAGAAGCTGATCCTGATACAGAAGAACTCCATCGTCCCGCGAGGTGAAGCAAGAAAAACAAAAGACATTTGCTGTTGGAAGCCCGCTGCCCCCACGTCCCACCGAGCCCCGGCATGGAGGTGCACGCGACGTTGAGCTTGGCAGCCAGGAAGCTCGGCGCGAGGAGCCAGACTGCGCGGCACCTGCCCGCACAGCCGCAGGGTCCCCTGGCTGCAGGCGGCAAAGCGGAGAGGACAGTTTTTCCAGCTGTGGCAGAAGACAGAGTCTTCCAGGTGTGGCGCCTCCATGCCATGCGGCAGGTGCACACGCCCGCCCTGCCAGGACAGCGGCTGCACCGCTGGCTGAGGTACCGGGGCTTTGGGCAAGACAGGCAAAGTCTGACCTGCATGTGCCAGAGACGTGCTGGGCAGTTCCCTCGTGTTCTAGCACAGGCATCTGAATGCCACCGGCCGGGCGGAGGCCACGCTTCCGGGCCGGCTCCTCCGAGGCAGCGCCTTCTGCCGAGCCGCCTCCGGAAGCCAAGAGGGGAACACAAAGAGCCGGCCTGGCGCCGTCAGGAACGCGTGTGAACGAGCCGCTGTCACAGTCGCGCTCGTCCTCGCAGCGTCAGGCAGCGAGGCCGTCGTGCCAAATGCCACCTCTGGAAGCGACGGTTTTAGTGTCAGGGAATCAGATGTTCTGGCAACGCAGCGCTGCTGAGGGGAAGGCTCATTCTTCTTCAGGGCGAGATGCAGAGAGGAACGAGGCCCAGGCGCGAGCAGCATGGCCGGGTTCCAAGCCCTCTGGCTCTCACGCCCTGAGCAACCCCCCCCTCGCCCTGCGCCCCAACTCCTGCACTTTGTCCCTGCCTGCACCGGATCTGTAGCGGCTGATGATCCGCACACAGGCTCCGTTCCGGAAACCCAAGTCTGCGGCCCGGGTGCGGGGCCGCCCCGCCCCATACCCAGCACAGATCAGTGCCCGGAGCAGTGATTTCAAAATGAGAGGTAGCGGATACATTTGGGTTTCGTGTGTCTTATCTCTTCTGCTAAGCCAAGAACAATTCACACAGCTTCATTAGGAGGGAGTTGTGATTTATACACACCCACCGCTGATGGTGCTCATACCGTAAGCAGCAAGGACGTTAAACTGGTAGCAGCCAGGGTGGCCCCGTGGGTCTCGGTAGCAGCCAGGGGTGGCCCCGTGGGTCTCAGTAGCAGCCAGGGTGGCCCCGTGCGTCTCGGTAGCAGCCAGGGTGGCCACGTGCGTCTCGGTAGCAGCCAGGGTGGCCCCGTGGGTCTCGGTAGCAGCCAGGGGTGGCCCCGTGGGTCTCCGTGTGTGCTGTGCACGAGGCTTCCTTCTTTTGTGAGCTGGATGTTGTCAGAGAAATGGATAAAATAGGCCTGTCTAATGGATAAGTGCTTTCTCATATTCTATATCTCATTTGCATATTTTTAAAATTTGAGTTTGATACTTAATTTCCATAAAAACCAATGAAAAATTATTCACCCATTCAAACATTCAAAATGACCCCACGGTGTTTGCTTTCTAGAGCAAGTGTTGTTGATCTCACTTCTGTCCCCCGCCCCTGGGCAGATGTGTGTCTTTATCTCGGGTCTGTACCTAACGGCCGTATCTCTGTAACCTTCCCTTCCTGTACTCGGTTAAAAATTCTCAGGAGCTGCTCGGACTATTCCGCTCCCAGAAGCACCTGTCTCTTTGCTCATGACAGCCATCGAGATCAAAACAGGCCCGTGTGTGCCTTTTCCAAGGTTTCGGGAGAGTAGGAAGAGGCTCCTAATGGAAGTCGCTGTTTGCTCAGCTAAGACAAATAACTCCAGGGCTTCTCGGTGCCTGGACAGGGTGCCACGTGAACACGCACAGATAAAGCCCAGCGTGGGCGGTGGGCTGAGGCCCCCGGCAGGATGCTATGCAAATAAGTCATCAGCTCCCACGGGCCCTTGCCCAGCCCCGGCCCCCAGCCCCCGGCCCCCAGCCCTGGAGCCGTCTCCCCGCACAGCTCTGCGTGTTGCCGGACAACAGCCGTCGCTGGGTCACAGCCTGGCTGCCCAGCCTGCAGCGGTCCCCCCGCGCTCTGAAGCCCCTCGTTCAGTCAGGGGACGGGGCTTCCGCTGCATGACCTCCTGCTGCTCACACCTGTTACCCGGCAGGTCAGTGTCGCCCCGTCCTGAGAGGGTTCAAAGAAGCAAGTTCTCAGACCCAGGGGTCCCCAGAAGGCAGATGGGGACCACAAGAGGGACTGTGGCCCCGAGAAGCTGAGGAAGCCTGCGCCAGACCCAACCTAAGTGACACCACGTGCCCTGGACGTGAGTGCTCCGGCCTCCACAGTGGACAGTGCGGGCAGGAAGCCTCCCCGGGACCCCTGGGCACAAAATCCCAGTGCCGAGAGCACCCCCAGGGCCAGAATTCAGGGTCTCCGGTCACACACACAGGGCCGGGGCGACCGGGGTGCAGTGTCACCAGGGGTGGGGGTCCACACCGACGTCAAAGGCCAGCAGTGTCCTAACCAAGGCGCCCAGGACACACCCTCCCTCGGACACCCCACTGGCTCCTGTCCGTGTTTAGTCTTCTGCCCCAAATCCAGGGCATTCAAATGCAAATGTGTGCATCTCCTGTGCACGTGCGTACATGTAAGCACACGTGTGTTCACTGTATGTGCGCACTTATGTATGCTGTGTGTTGGCGTGGGTGCAGTGCACATGTGCGTGTATGTGTGCACGTGCACACATGTGAGTGCCTGGACACATGTGAGAGCATGCAGACACTGGGAGCTGCTGCTTACTATGACCCAAGAATGATCCTGGGATCTCAGACTGGGGGGGAGAGAGGAGAAACAGCAAGGAAACAGGCAGGTGCTCCCACCCTTCAAGCCCCCGGCCCGTTCCACGCGAGTGTGGAAGACAGGTGGCCGGCTGGCCGCCCCGTCGGCAGGGCACACGGTCAGCCCGGACAAGTCCTTGGCAGTGGAGGCCTCCCCCTGTTCGGGGACCCCACACTGAACATGTGGACCCACTACACACGTGCCCCGCCTCTCCCGCATGGAACCGCGCGTGCTAAATTTGGAACAGCCTCCAGAGAGTCAAAGGCGGCTTTGACATTTTTGTCTTAATTGTCTCATTTCTACTAAGTTGTTTAAAATATTACACTGAAACACCGAACGCCGGCGCTGAGGGACTGAGCTAAACTGACAGCGATAGAAATGAGATTGTCCTTTCGGGGAGTCTAATTATTGAGGATTAAATACTCTGCTCCCTTCTAAAAATACTGAGCCGGATTCAGAGAGGTTCCGGAACACGGTGACACAGCTGACAGCGAAGTCGAGGCTCCGCGGGTTTCCTCAAGGTGTGTTCTCATTACAGAGCAGGCGCGCCCAGCCGGGACCAGCAGCCGGGAACAATGGTCGGCATAACTCAGCAGAAGCTAATGAAAGCCGAATCTTCTATGGAGTCGCAAATCAATAGATTTTAGCCAGTCTTATGCTAATGAACACTCAGAGTTCTTTATCAATCTCCTGGGGGCTGAGGAAATTAAAACGCAGCTCTGCACCCCAGGGCAGGGTCAGCACTTTCCTGGTGGGTTCTTTCTCATGTCCCCTTTCAGACCCGGCCGCGGCGGCACGAGGCCCGAGCGCTCGGCTATGCGGTATCGATTTCAAGACTTATTTGTTCTCGTCTGTTCAGAGAGAATGCTGGATGCCAGTCGCAGGTCCCCGTAATTGGATTCTGCGTGTTTCGTATTAACTAATTAGGAGTTTCCCTGTCCCGCGCTCGCCTCTTTCTGCCCGCTCAGCTGTTTTAATCCTCTTTAGTTTTGTGAGGCTGGAAGGTAAGGCTCGTTATTTTCTCTTCAAATATTTGACGATGCCCTGCCAGCCAGATCGGGGTGGCTGGGGCGGGAAACGCACCACTGGCCGGGGCTGCACCACCAGGCACAGCCTACAAGCCTCCCTGTGAGGCTCCCTGCCCTGCCTGTCAGCAGCACACACATGCATGCACACGTGTGACCATGCACACACGGACACACAGGAACACGTGCACACAAACATACACACAATCACACACATTGACATGGGAGAACACACATGCACGTGGGCACACTTGATCATGCATACAGAACACACCTGAGAACAGGTGTGATCACATGTGGTCATGTGCAAGAACACATATGGTCACACATGGACATGCACACACATAGGCACATGGTTCCATGCGGGTGTGCACACACACACACACACAGAGCCTGCTCACCTCAGGACACACACACACAGACACACACACACATGGCACCTGCTCACCTCAGGACACACACACACAGACACACACACACGGCACCTGCTCACCTCAGGGTGCACACACACAGACACACACACACGGCACCTGCTCACCTCAGGACGCACACACAGACACACACACACGGCACCTGCTCACCTCAGGACGCACACACAGACACACACACACACGGCACCTGCTCACCTCAGGACACACACACACAGACACACACACACACGGAGCCTGCTCACCTCAGGCACACAGCGCTGTGCTGAAGGTTCTGATCAGGTCCCCGCCCTGGCCCCGTGCGTGCTGGCTTGTAGAGGAGCCGGCGGTCGGTGCAGCCTCACCTCACCTGGACCACTGAGGCTCCGGGGCCTGGGCTTCGCAGGGGCCTTTGCTCCGGGGGACTCCGAAATCCCGCCGGCTCAGCACCACCTTTGTGCTGAGTCACCGGCCCTGAGCTTCTTTTGAAACCCGTTGAAGCCCTGAGCTTGGGTGGGGAGAGGGGACGGGGGGCACGCTGAGACGTGGTCAGTGATGAGAGGACGGCCATCGCGGGGCAGGATGGGCTGGGGAGGGCGGGACGGGGGGCATGCTGAGACGCCGTCAGTGATGAGAGGATGGCCATCGCGGGGCAGGGCGGGCCATGGAGGCCCTGGGCAGTGGGGAGAGCAGGACAGGCTTGAACAAGAGGGCGGAGGCACCTGTCAGCCAGCAGCCAGCACCATTCAATTCCACCTCAGTGTCTGTGTGCGTGCATGTATGTGTGTCTGTGTGTGCATGTGTCTGTGTGAGCACACATGTGTCTGTGTGTATCTGTGTCTGTGAACGTACATGTGTGAGTACACATGTGTGTGAGTACACGCGTGTGCATGAGCACACATATGTGTGCGCACATGTGTGCACGTGTGTGTGGTGCTAGCTACAGTGAACCCTCGAGCTGCTCCTCATTGTCGCATGCACCTGTGAGCTAGGGTCCTGCCAGTCCTCCCTCTCCCTGCACAGGCACAGGAAACGCATGTGGACGTCAGCTGCTGGGCCCGGGGCTCAGACCAAGGGGGACAAATTGCTGGGACGCTGTGCTGCCCTCTGCCTGGGTTTGCAAACATCGCTTCACACGGCTCAACACAGTGTGCGTGAAAGGCTGGCTCAGGGTAAAGCTGGCTTGTGGCTTAGAGGGTACAGCTGCTGCTGGCCTCCCATGTGGGTGCCGGTTCGGGTCCCGGCTGCTCCACTTCTGATCCAGCTCTCTGCTGTGGCCTGAGAAAGCAGTAGAGGATGGCCAGGTTCATGGCCCCCTACACCCACATGGGAGACCCAGAGAAAGCTCCTGGCTCCAGGCCCAGTCCCGGCCATTGCAGCCACCTGGGGAGAGAAGCAGGTGATGGGAGATCTCTTTCTCTCTCTCCTTCTCTCTCTCTCCGTCTCTCTCTCCTCCTCCCTCTGTCTCTCTGTGTGTGTCTCTTCTTTTGTAACTCTTTCAAATAAATAGATGTACAAGGTAAATGAGTGAAGTAAAATGCTGGTGGCCCATGGCAGACGTGGTGGTGGCAGGAGAGGCCTCGCTAGCGTTTGCCTTAGTTGCCTTGTGACTGTGGCAAAGCCCTCAGGCTGCTTGGAGAACCCGAGCAGCAGAAACCACTTCCTGGGGTCCTGGAGGCCGGAAAGCCCCAGACCACGGTGCCTGTGGGTTCGGTGTCTGGTTCTGTCTGTCTGTGTCTCACTGCTCGGAGCTGCCCGGGAAGGGAGACGGTGTCTGGCGTGTTTCGGCGTGGTGCAGCGGCTCATCAACCAGACTGGGCAGGCCCCGGGTTCAGGCGCCCGCTGAGGACCGGGGCCAGCAGGTGAGCCGGGAAGCGGGGCTGCAGTGCCCCGAGGACCTCCCGCCGGGCGCACCACCACGCGTCCTAGCTGGACCCAGTCTCCAACCGTCATCCGTTCAGCGTCATCACTGAACAGCGGCCTGAGACCGTGGGACCAGGCCTCGCGCACGCAGGGAGGGCTGCGCCCGTGGCTTGTGCTGCCCGTGGCTTAGGCTGTGGTCCTGCGCAGGAGCACGGGGCCCTGGAGAGCCGGCACAGGCCTCTCCTGCTGCTGTGTCAGGACCAAGCTTTGCAGGGACATGAGCACCAAATCCACGCAGGGCCGTGCAGCTGCTTTCAAAGGTCGTTCCTTCCTCTCATCTGACTTTCCCTGCTTTCCTTCTACCACCTTGAGAGCGTGACCCCGATTGTGTGTAGAAGATTCCCGCCTGGGTTCGAGAGGCAGCTCCACTTCCTCTCCCAGCTTCCTGCTGGGGCGCACCCCGGGGGGCAGCAGGGGAGGGCTCAAGGGGCGGGGCCCCTGCCTCCCACGTGGGAGACCTGGATGGAGTCCTCAGCCCCCGCCCGTCCAGGGTATTTGTGGAGTGAACTTGCAGATGGGAGGGAGATCTCTTCCTCTGCCTCTGCCTATCCTCTGCCTGTCAAATAAATAGAATAAGTAAGTTCTGTGAAACTTCAAAACGAAGACAGACACCGGAGAACAGAAGGCGGAGGCGATGCGAGGGAAATCCAGGCTGTGGAGGCGTTTCCCTCCGTCCCCACGCAGCCGGGCCGGCCGCTGAGCTGTGTCCCCAGCCGTCCCAACCTCCTGTCACTCACCTCTGCCTCTGGGAAGGAAACAGCACGCGGCAGAGCCCCTCTCTCCTCCCCCGTGCGCAGGGTTGAAGACGGCAGATGGTGAAGTGCACCTGCCGCGAGCAGAGTGAGGGGGACGCAGACAGCTCCTCTGTATCCCGGAGCCTCCCCCAAACCCCTCCCCTCCTCCACGTCCTCGGAGACTCACGGGCCTCCCCACAGCGCCAGGTGCCACCATCTCCACCTCCTGCCAGGAATCCGTCTTCGTGTCGCCCTCCTTGTCCGGGGGCCTCCCTGTCTCTGCTGCCCCACGACTTCCTTCCCGCGTGACGGACGAGGGAGCCCACGCTGACAACTGGGACAACGCTTGGGCCCTGTCCTCAGGAAGCCTCCAGACTCAAGGGCGGGCCCTGGAAACGCGTTCTCAGAACTCAGCTGAGCCAGCGACGCTCACAGCAGGCACCCTGTGAATGCTTCAGTCCAGACTGCCTGGCTCTTGGGGTCAGCCAGCTCTTTCTGTCCAGGTCCACGTTGCTCTCAGAGGCCTGGGGGATGCTGGGGGTTCTGCTGACCACAGGAGGGCTGCAGGAAACTGGAGGTGTCCGGCTGTCCGCTTCCTGCCTTCTCCCACGGCCGCTGGGAGACCAAACATCTCACCTCCATCTGACCACCAGCAGGAGACACGTGTTCCCTGTCTCTGAGCGTCCACAGCCCCTGGGGGTCTTCTCTGCACCTGCCATGCACTCAGCCTGGAACAGTGCCCAGGGCTCCGCCCAGCACCTCCCAGGGTAAAAGGTGCTGCCTGGCCCCTCCCCCTTTGCCTATACCTGTTGGTTTGGGCTGATAAATACACCAAAGCTCAAGCAAATAAAGAAACCTTGTCTTCCACAGTTGTTATCTCTGTCAGAAATTTCAGAAGCCCACTTCGGAAGCCAAGAGCCAAGGGCGCGAGCATTTTGCTTGTCAGCATTATCTTCCCCGGAAGCCGTGAACTTGAATGACTGCAACCTCGTGCCTCCGTGTCAGAGGGAATACGGCCAAGGAGGAGGTGAATTGCAAAGTGTGGGTGCCTGGGCCAATGCATGTGTCCCTCGCTCCACTTACAGAGCCCAGCTGGTTCCTGAAGCCCGAGCCTCCATGACACGTCCATCCGTGGGCAAGCTCATTTGCCGGGGGCCAGTTTCAATGTCGTTCACTCCAAGCGGGGTGATGAAGCCACCACCCTGAGAGAGCAAGGCAGTGATGTGCGGGAGCTGCAGGATCCAGACGCAGGGCACCGCTGCGGAGTGCACACAGCTGGCACTCGGCGTCCCTGAGCCGAGGGCTCACCGCACTCGGGTTTCGCTTCTCTCTGCTGGTATTTGCCACCATTTTAAATACATTTGTACTTGTAAACAAATACATTTAAAAACATTTGGGCTCATCACTACCCAGCACTCAAACTGTGGCAAGAAGGGAAGCTACAGCCAAGGAAAACACCTGTGGGGCCGAATAAGGCTTCAGCCCGGGACAGCGTCCACCCCCGAGCAGGGGCAGGTGCGCTGTGACACAGGTGTCCCCCATGCTCAGGCACCAATGCCCGACAAGGACACCGGTGCCACCCTGCGGCACAGAGGGAGAATTCTTCACGCCTCCCTGACCCTTGCCTGTGCCACGCGTCCACCTTCCCCATGGGGTATCGTCCAGCCGCACACTCGCTGCCTCTTTGTGTTCCGTGGGTGCTCGGCCCGTGTGTTCCTGACAAGATGCCCTGTGGCCAGCGGGCAATGAGCTGAAGTGTGGTCATGCAGTTCAGGCTCCCGCGAGCCCCCCTCCTGGACCACCAATCCCACAACCACTGCACTGCTCAGGGCTGGGCTGTGGCGGGTGGGGCTGGGCAGAGTCCCGTGTCCAGGTGCAGAGCCACGTCGGCCCCTCCTGCAACCTGGTAGAGGCAGAACCTCACCCGAGAGTCGGCCACACATTAGCACCCCTTCTTTCCGTATTTTTCTTCAAGTTCTCTTTATTTTCTTTCTATTCGAAAGGCACAGAGACACAACATCGGGGGAGGGAGATCTCCCAGCCGCTGGTTCAGTCTCCAAATGCCCTCAGCGGCCAGGTGTGTGCCAAGCTACAGCCAGGAGTCTGGCCCCGCTCTGCCTCTCCCCCGTGGGTGGTGGGCATCCAAGTCCCGGGGCCACCGTCTGTGCCTCTGTTAGCAGGAAGCTGGATCAGAAGTGGAGGATCCCGGACTCACACCAGGCACTGGGCAGCCCCAGCAGCAGTGCCTGCGCCACGCCCCCTTCCCCGTCTCAGGACCCCTCTGTTCTCGGTTATTAGACAAGGGTATCACCTGCTGTTGCCACTGAGCGGTTACCGCAGCACAGAGGCTGGGAAGAACGTGTTTATGGCTCAGTTTCCAGTTCCCAGGAGTCAGGGCACGGCAGCCCAGGCCTCTGCTCAGGTCCCACCTGCACGCAGCCAAGTGGCTCCACAGGGGGTCCTCGTCAGAGACCCCTCCCCCCCAACAAGATAGCGGGTCCCAGCTCCCCAGCCCCAGGACAGGATTCTCTGTCCCACAGCCGAAGGAGTGGCCAGCCTTGGTGTCCTGGTCCACTTGGCATCTGTCTACCGCAGAGTCGACCATCTCTGCCGTCTTTGCCGAGTTTCCGAGTCCCCGAAGTCCCGGCATCTGCTGGGGGCCTCCTCTCGCGGGTCGCTGACTCAGCACAGGGATGGCCCTGTGCCTTCAGCAGCAGAGCGACGGGCCCCAAGCCCCTGCACCACTCACATCCTCAGCAAACACCCGCATGCCAGCCATTACTGCCCCTGCCCTGGACTGACCCAGGGCCAGGCCCCAGACGACTCGGGGTGGCCCCTGCACCCCGGGGCCACCAGAACCAAACCAGCTCAGCCCACGCGCTCTGCCCCGACACACCCTTCCTTCCTGAGTGACTTACATTTTCCCGGCCAAGCATCAGAGAGCAGAGACCGAGATCTTCCATGCGCTGGTTCTCTCCTTAAATGTCCATAGTAGCCAGAGTAGGTCCAGGCCACAGACAGGAGCCCAGAACCCGGTGTGGGTCTCCCACGTGAGTGGGAGGGGCCCAAGTACTTGCACCATCCCTGGGTTCCTCCCAGGGTGTGCATAGTAGGCAGCTGGAGTTAGGAGCTGGAGCCAGGACTGAAAGCCGGATGCTTCGACAAGGGACGCGGGTATTCCAGGTGACCTCGCAACCTCCATGCCAAATGCTCACCCTCCGATCTTTACAGAAATGTAAACAGGGCCGGCATCGTGGCACGGGCGGCTAGACCACGGCCTCTGACCCGAGTGCCTGTCAGAGTCCCGGCTGTTCCACTTCCCATCCAGCTCCACTTCTGATGCACCTGGAACAGCCACGGAAGACGGCCAAGTGCTGGGCCCCTGCACCACGTGGGAGACCAGGATTGAGTTCCTGGCTCATGGCTTCAGCCTGGCGCAGGCCTGGCCGTTGTGGCCATTTGGGGGTTAAACCAGTGGATGGAAACTCTCTCTCTAACCTGTCTCTGTCACTCTGCCTTTCAAACAAATAAAATACACCTTTTTTTTTTTTTTAAAGAAATGTCGATAATAAAAGTCTCCTTTCGATGGCCTAGCCTCTCTGCCCCTCTCACCCCACTCTGAGTCGAATTCCACAAGGACTCCTGCCTCTTCATAACCAGCATCAGGCAGGCACAGCTGCAGCCCGAGGCTCCTGGGAGACACGTTCCCCCGTGTTGGTGTCCCGGATGGAGGGAGCGGCCCCAGCTCCTCTGCCACAGCGAGTCAGGAGCACCGCAAACTCTCCCCACCGGACCAGGAGCCACCTCCAGGTCTGTGCGCCCAAGAGTGCTTCATTCCGAAGACCGGGGGAACGGAGCCAAAACACCGAGCGGCCTGATCCAGGCACCTGCCGGGCCAGCGCCGCGGCGCCTCGGCTCACCGTCGACGACAGGAGCTGTGCGGTCTGTGTCTCCGGTTGGTGAGACAGAGGCCGCGGGCACGCACGCAGGCGCCCCGGGACGTGTCCAGGGCAGTGCCGTGCCTGCCTCGGTGGGTGTTCCCTTTGATTTAGTAGACGAAGGGTCTGAGTCAGCAGAAAACGCGTGTTGTGTCAACAGGTGACTAGCACGTCTGAGTGCGTCCCTGGTATATGCGGCTCGACTGGTGATCTGCTTCTTTTTAGTTGGTGTTTATTTTCCTATGAGTGATTTATCTGTCTCAGAATGAACTGCGTCAACCACCACACATGGTATATTAATTCCAGCCTGTTATGCAAACATTTCCTCGGGAATGCGCCGTATTCCATCTTTATCTGCTCTTTCTGGCAACATCGTATCCTTTCGATGTGTGAACGGAGCAGCTTTTCCTGGGCGAGCTGCCTCCTGGGGAGGGGAGGGGGATACAGGGCATGATGGGAGTTTCGCCTGGAAGCTTTGTTATTAACTCCCACATGGGAGTGGCTCACACACTAATCATGTCCCTCTGAGCATTCCGGAACACAGCATCATTTAATTAGTGAAGCTGGGTTCATCTTCTTCTGTAGACTCAAACACTGCATTGTTACACTATGAAAGGAGTTGTAAACTACTTAGAAATAGTCCCACGACGTAACATGTGGCCTCCTGGGGTCACAGGGGCCGCTCCAACTGTTCACCCTTCCCAGAGGGAGCAATGGGAGGGGATGCGGACATGGGGCCCACAGGGGCAGGGCTCCCCCACCGCAGGGAGACACGGGGCCCACAGGGGCAGGGCTGCCCCACCCCAGGGAGACACGGGGCCCACAGGGGCAGGGCTGCCCCACCCCAGGGAGACACGGGGCCCACAGGGGCAGGGCTGCCCCACCCCAGGGAGACACGGGGCCCACAGGGGCAGGGCTGCCCCACCCCAGGGAGACACGGGGCCCACAGGGGCAGGGCTGCCCCACCCCAGGGAGACACGGGGCCCACAGGGGCAGGGCTCCCCCACCCCAGGGAGACACGGGGCTCACAGGGGCAGGGCTCCCCCACCCCAGGGAGACACGGGGCCCACGGGGGCAGGGCTGCCCCACCCCAGGGAGGCACGGGGCCCACAGGGGCAGGGCTCCCCACCAGGGTGACTCCCATGTGCGTTTCCCTGGTCCACCCCCCAAATGCCACCATCACAGTGGTGTGCATCACTCCAGAACCATCACTGTTTCCTGGACTCGCACCCAAGCAGGGAGTGATCTGGAACCGTCAGTCCCGGGTGGTGTGTGATCTGGAACCATCAGTCCCAGGCAGGGAGTGATCTGGAACCGTCAGTCCCGGGTGGTGTGTGATCTGGAACGTTCACTGTACCCCCGGCAGAGTGCGACTCAGAACTCTCAGTCCCAGGCAGGGAGTGATCTGGAACCGCCACCCTCCACAAGGCAGCCCCTGGCTTGGTGGGATTTATTAACTGTCACAGGACTTCTAAACCGTCTAAGCCCAGCACTAACACCAACCGCACCACTGAGGGGCTGACAGGCTTCCCATGACCCAACATCATGTAACACAGCATAACATGACCAGCAGCACAGCACAACACGGCAGTGCACAGCACAGCTCCTAACCCCAGAGAAGCGCCGGGCCTGGCCCCATCTCGCCGCACAGGGCAGTGCCTGGTCCAGAACCATCACTCTGCAGACGAGGGCAGCCTGCTCCAGAACCATCACTCTACAGACAGACGAGGGCAGCCTGCTCCAGAACCGTCACTCTACAGACAGACGAGGGCAGCCTGCTCCAGAACCGTCACTCTGCAGACAGACGAGGGCAGCCTGCTCCAGAACCATCACTCTGCAGACAGACGAGGGCAGCCTGCTCCAGAACCATCACTCTGCAGACAGACGAGGGCAGCCTGCTCCAGAACCATCACTCTGCAGACAGACGAGGGCAGCCTGCTCCAGAACCATCACTCTACAGACAGACGAGGGCAGCCTGCTCCAGAACCATCACTCTGCAGACAGACGAGGGCAGCCTGCTCCAGAACCATCACTCTGCAGACAGACGAGGGCAGCCTGCTCCAGAACCATCACTCTACAGACAGACGAGGGCAGCCTGCTCCAGAACCATCACTCTGCAGACAGACGAGGGCAGCCTGCTCCAGAACCATCACTCTACAGACAGACGAGGGCAGCCTGCTCCAGAACCATCACTCTGCAGACAGACGAGGGCAGCCTGCTCCAGAACCATCACTCTACAGACAGACGAGGGCAGCCTGCTCCAGAACCATCACTCTGCAGACAGACGAGGGCAGCCTGCTCCAGAACCATCACTCTACAGACAGACGAGGGCAGCCTGCTCCAGAACCATCACTCTGCAGACAGACGAGGGCAGCCTGCTCCAGAACCATCACTCTGCAGACAGACGAGGGCAGCCTGCTCCAGAACCATCACTCTACAGACAGACGAGGGCAGCCTGCTCCAGAACCATCACTCTGCAGACGAGGGCAGCCTGCTCCAGAACCGTCACTCTACAGACAGACGAGGGCAGCCTGCTCCAGAACCATCACTCTGCAGACAGACGAGGGCAGGGCCTGCTCCAGAACCGTCACTCTACAGACAGACGAGGGCAGCCTGCTCCAGAACCGTCACTCTACAGACAGACGAGGGCAGCCTGCTCCAGAACCATCACTCTACAGACAGACGAGGGCAGCCTGCTCCAGAACCATCACTCTACAGACAGACGAGGGCAGGGCCTGCTCCAGAACCATCACTCTACAGACAGACGAGGGCAGCCTGCTCCAGAGCCATCACTCTACAGACGAGGGCAGGGCCTGCTCCAGAACCATCACTCTGCAGACAGACGAGGGCAGCCTGCTCCAGAACCGTCACTCTACAGACAGACGAGGGCAGGGCCTGCTCCAGAACCATCACTCTGCAGACAGACGAGGGCAGCCTGCTCCAGAACCATCACTCTACAGACAGACGAGGGCAGCCTGCTCCAGAACCGTCACTCTACAGACAGACGAGGGCAGCCTGCTCCAGAACCATCACTCTACAGACAGACGAGGGCAGCCTGCTCCAGAACCATCACTCTACAGACAGACGAGGGCAGCCTGCTCCAGAACCATCACTCTGCAGACAGACGAGGGCAGTCTGCTCCAGAACCATCACTCTGCAGACAGACGAGGGCAGCCTGCTCCAGAACCATCACTCTACAGACAGACGAGGGCAGCCTGCTCCAGAACCATCACTCTGCAGACAGACGAGGGCAGCCTGCTCCAGAACCATCACTCTACAGACAGACGAGGGCAGCCTGCTCCAGAACCATCACTCTACAGACAGACGAGGGCAGGGCCTGCTCCAGAACCATCACTCTACAGACAGACGAGGGCAGCCTGCTCCAGAACCATCACTCTACAGATGAGGGCAGGGCCTGGGCTGGCGCTGGAGCAGCCTCAGTGCTGCTGGTCCGGAACATTGTTCCTCTGTGCTTGTGTGTGTGTGTGTGCATGTGTGTATGTGTGTTCATGTGTGCATGTGTGTATGTGTGTGTATTTGTGTGTATGTGTGTATGTGTGTGCATATTTATGCGTAGTGTGCATGTGTGTTTGTGTATGTGTGTGGGTGTGTGTATTTGTGCGCATGTGTGTATGTGTGTATGTTGTGTGTGGATGTATGTGTCTGTGTATTTTTGTGTGCATGTGTGTATGTGTGTATATGTGTGTCTCTGTGTATATGTTGTATGTATGTGTGTATGTGTGTATATATGTGTGTATGTCTGTGTGTGTCTGTGTGTGTGTCTGTGTGTATTTGTGTGTATATGTGTGTGCATATGTGTGTATCTGTGTATATGTGTGCGTATGTGCATATGTGTGTATGTGTGTCTCTGTATGTTGTATGTATGTGTGTCTGTGTGTGTGTCTGTGTCTGTGTGTGTGTCTGTGTGTGTGT
This sequence comes from Oryctolagus cuniculus, assembly GCF_964237555.1. Taxonomy (NCBI): domain Eukaryota; kingdom Metazoa; phylum Chordata; class Mammalia; order Lagomorpha; family Leporidae; genus Oryctolagus; species Oryctolagus cuniculus. Next base: position 96,087,136 of record NC_091445.1, on the reverse strand, counting down.
GTAACTTTGAGGTCTAACATGCATCAGGTATGCTCTGCTCCATTTAAATGTTCCCTTGATCGTTTTCATGACCGGATTTCAATACACAGAACCTAGCATCAGCCTGGAGAGCGCCATGCTCCTTCCCGGTCAGGTCTACTCGCCGTAGAAGCCACGTGTGTCTGATGTTGCCGCATGTCTGATGTCACCATGTGTCTGATGTCACCACGTGTCTGATGTCGCCGTGTGTCTGATGTCACCACGTGTCTGATGTCACCGCGTGTCTGATGTCGCCGTGTGTCTGATGTCACCACGTGTCTGATGTCGCCGCGTGTCTGATGTCACCGCGTGTCTGATGTTGCCACGTGTCTGATGTCACCACGTGTCTGATGTCGCCGCGTGTCTGATGTCACCGCGTGTCTGATGTCGCCACGTGTCTGATGTCGCCGTGTGTCTGATGTCACCACGTGTCTGATGTCGCCGGTGGGTCTTGCTTGTTCTAGAGAGTCCATGTACGTGGAGTCGGGACAGCCTCTTTTGTGTTTGGTTTCTTTCGCCGAGCACAGAAGTTGGGCTCCCACCCTGGCCGTCTCGCTGTCACGGCTGCGTCCCCTCTGGCTCTCACGGTGGAGTGGACCACGGCCGGTGTCTCCACGCTCTGTGAGATGTTTCCTCCAGTAATAACTCTGACAGACGAAGGTGCTGTGAACAGATTCCTGTAGAAATGATGTTGTTTCCATTGCACAAATCCTTAGAAACGAAACTGGGGTCACAGGACCGATGTGTGCCTGATCTTTTCCATTTTATCTGAAAGGCCGAGGGACGGAGGACAGAAGGAATAAGAAAGAGAGCTCTCAGTCCTCCGTCTTCCTCCTCACCACTGTGCCAAACATCTGCCCGTGTCTCTAACATTTGAAGAAGCTGCCGGAGAGGTTTTGAACTTACTTTCATATTTTCCACTTCCATTGGCAGTCCTTGTCGTCTTCACATTTGGTGGCGTCTAATCAATGAGAACAGGTCTAGTCACGCCCGCCGATGCACAGCCGTCCCCCACGGTGGCTTCACGTGGCATCCCTGGGAACACACGTGCACTTGTTCGTTGGCTCTGTTCGTGTCTTTCCTGGTAGGGTCCATGTTCAAGGTTGGTTTACTTTTATTGGATGGCTTTGTTTGGAGCTTACAGGAATTCCTTATTCCGAATGCAAGTCCCTCACCGCCAACACTTCCACCCGTTTGGGACTTTGTCATCACAATTGTGGGGTTTTTTGTAGCTGTTATTGGGCAGAAGTCTTACATCTGATGGATTTTAATTTGTCGTTATCTTATCGTGGGACTGAAGCTCGTGTTAAGCTTTCTGACAACTATTTGCCTGCCCCAAAGTTGAAATGGAGTTCTGTGTTCTTCTAGGGGACTTATTTATTTTTATATTTAGATCTAGGGTCTGTCTGAAGTCGGCTTTTATGTGTAGTGTGAGGTCGGAGCAGTTTTATCTTTGCAAATGGTTTTTCAGTTTTCCCACCACCATGTGTGGGGGAAATTTCCTTTTTCCGCTGGGTAGCTTTGTTGTAACTCATTTGATCTGGGAACATGAGTGTGTTGCTGGGTTTCCCTGTGTTGTTTCACTGGTGCATTTTAATTCAATTTTATTATCACACTTCCTTAATTATTGCACTTTTATAGTAAGTCTTGATTTATGTAGATTATGTCCTTCAACTCTTTCCGTCTTTGAAGTTTCTGTGTGTGAATTTGTGTGTGGGTGATTAGCATTTTGGTCCTTTTTCTTTCCAAATCATCTTGTTAATTTCTAGCCAAAAAATCTGTTCTGAGTTTTATTGTAATTGCATTGACAAACATCAGCTCAGGAAGGAGTGGTAGGCTGACAAGGTGGAGTCTCCTGCTGTGATGTGTATGGTTTGTTCCCACCAAGTCCGGGAGGAGCTGCGTCCCCCAGAGCCTGGCCGTGGCACCAGGAGTGGGGACACTTAATCCAGGCTGGTGATTATTTTATTTTTTAAATATTTATTTTATTTATTTGAGGTCCCTGTGCCTTGCCTCTCAGGACCGTAAGTCAAAATGAACCTCTTTTCTCTACAGAGTAACCTACCGCGGGCGTTCTGTTAGAGAAATTAGACGCCGACTGCTACATCGCCTAATGTCATCTTGGCGCTCTCAGCCGTGGCTTACAGAGCCCTGCACCGGGTCCTGGCTGGTGCTGGTCGACAGAGAAGACACCATAGCTCACTTGCAAGTGAGACTAGCGTTTTAGATGCATTGTCTAATTATTCGAATATATAGAAGTACAATTCCTTAACATGGGATTCTGCGGCACTGTCACACTCACGGTGAGTCGTGGAATCTTCCCAGAGCCTCCTCAGGCATTGGCAGCTACACAGCTGTGGGACCTGCAGATCAATCCAGCTTTACCCGGTTCCAGTGCGGGTGCTTTCTCTTTTCCTGGAGTGGTTAGGGCCTCCCCATCAATGGTGGGTACGCGTGTGGAGAGTGGACGGCCGGGCTTTGCCCCAACCCGGGGGGAAGGCGCCGAATCTCTCGCTGTTATGTGAGACGTGAGCTGGGCGTCTCCAGCGGGCGGCCTCTCATGCGAGGAAGGCTTCTGCTCCCACGTGCACAGAGCCTTCCCGTGCGTCCTTCTGTAGTTTGGCAAATATCTTTTCTTATTTTAAATGCTTATGACAGCTTTATTTGTAATAGCCACTGAACTGGAAACAGCTCCGCTGGCTCTCAACAGACAAGCGATCAGACTGTGGTAAACCACAAGGCAGCTCCTGCTCTGCGACGCGAAGGATCACGCGATGGACACGTTCTGCACCCATTAATACGGTTGCATGGAACATGTGATGGACACGTTCTGCACTTGGTAACACGGTTACATGAAACATGCCATGGACACGTTCTGCACTTGGTAACACGGGTGCATGGAACACGCTACCGACACGTTCTGCACTCAACGTGGTTGCGTGGTTTTCCCCAATAGGCTGTAGCCTGGCATATTACACTGACTGTCTTTCATGCATTTAACGGTCTTCGTCTTGATGATAAACCCAGCTTGACGGTGAAAGACTTTTCTTTGCAGACACTGTGGAGTTCAGCTTGTGACACTGTTGGGGGACTTTGGAGCTAAGTTGTTTATGTTGTTGCCAAGACCCGTGTGTTGGGCTCTTGAAGTGAGCGGACGTGTTCTCTCCTCCCCACGTCCTGGAAGAGTTCGTCGGGATTGGGAGTCCTTTCCCCCGATATTGAAAGAAACCAGGCACCCACGCTCTCAGGGATCGCCGTTTCCTCCGTGGCAGCATCGTCAGTTAACAGGTCAGCACACTGAACAGATACGGGCCACTCCGGTTTTTAATTTCTTGTTGGACATTTAGTTTAACAACTCCATCCTACATTGCTTGCGTGCCGTGTACCCCTTTATCCTGTGGGTCGGTGCGCCCCCTCCCGATGCTCCCCCTCTCGGTTTTGTCGTGAATTCGTGTTTTCTGTTTCTTCCTTGCTCTATACTGCTAGAGACTTGCACTTTCACCTGAAGAAACAAACTCCAGCTGCTTCGAGAGTCTCCCCTGGGTTTTTGTTGCTGTTCTCAGTGTCATCCACAGGGACTCCCAACGCTGCCTCTTCTCCTTGTTTGGGGCTCATTTTCTTCTTCTTTTTCACTTTCTACATTCTTAAAATAGAAGAGGAAGAAGTTGACTTTAAACCACGCTTCGATTACGGGCATTTAAAGCTGTGAATGTCCCTCTGAAGACAGAACTAGCTGTATTCCCACAATTGAATGTAATTATTCATGCTGAAGGATTTTCCTATTTCTCATGGTCTCCTCCTGGATTCATGGGTTATTGTCCTTTGAAATATTTAGTCTCCTCCAAAGAGGTTTTCCTAGAACTCTGGTCGCGGCTGCTCTGTGCTGATTCCACGCTCTGCAGAGGCGGGCTCTGCACGGCCTCACCAACGTTTGGCTTGGGCAGGTGCATGGCCCTGTGGCCCCACCAGGAGGCATTCCCCACGTCTGGCAGGTGCCACGTTCCGTGACAGTAGGGCGGGGTGGTGGACGCAGATCCCTTTCAGGACTGTGGAGGGTCTCACTTTGTGAGTGCTGCTGCGATCCTTTACCTCTTATCATGTGCACAGCTAATGGAGGCTTTGTACAGGGCTGAGCAGCCCAGCTTGGTGACCACACGGGTGACAGCAGGCCGGGGTGCCCAGAGGAATGACGAGAGACAAGGCCGTGGAGGGAGAGCCTGCCCCGGGGCCTGGGCTGCTTCTGCCCTCACTGTCTGGTCTGGGGGCCGGTAATTATTTTTTCTTAAAGGGACAGATGGTGAATATTTTGGGCTTTGTGGGCCAGGAGGCACAGTGAGGCTATTACCCAGGCACTTAGGTAACACGCGTGAAAAACCATCTTGCATCGCAGGCTGCGGCAGAACGGGCGGGGTGTCTGCTCCGACCTCGTTTCCTGAACATGGGGGAGGAGGGACAGCGTCGGCGCTGACGTGGGGCGAGTTCCTGGGTCGGATCCGGTGAAGTCAGTGGCACAGCCTCGCAGACGGGCTCCTCGGAGGCTTCACTGGCAACGGCCGCCGGGAACCTCAAAGGGGTGAATGCCGCGCCCCCTCCAAATCCGTGTGTCGAAGCTGAATTGCTCACGTGACAGTGGCAGGACGTGGGGTCGTGAGGGCAGAGCACCTACCTAGGGAATGGGACCAGGGCCCTGGCACAGGAGACTGCCGGTGCCTCGGGCCCCATCCACCTCACTACGTGTGGACACGGGACTCCCACATGTGCACCACACGTGGACACTGGCTCCTGCATGTGCACCACATGTGGACATGGAGCTCCCGCAGTGTACTACGTGTGGACACAGGGATCCCACATGTGTACCATGAGTGGACACGGGACTTCCACATGTGCACCACATGTGGACATGGGGCTCCCACAGTACACTACAAGTGGACACGGGGCTCCTGCATGTGCACCACGTGTAGACATGGGACTCCCGCATGCTGAACATCCCCCAGTGCAGTGCCGGCCTACACGGGAAACCTGGCCCTCACCACAGGTGCCTGGGTCTTGCACTCCCCAGGCCCCAGGCCTGTGAAACTGAATTTCTGCTCCTTACCAGGGGCCCAGCCTCAGGTGGTCTGGTGCTGCAGCCGGCTGGGCCAAGACCCACCCCCCCCAGCCTGGAGACAGAATGGCTTTGTGGTGCAGACGGTCTCGTGCCCCCAAACACCCTTTAGGAAAGCCTGCATCAGCCCATTTTCAAACGACAGCTCTCACGTTCACTCTTCGTAATCTAAAAACGGAAACTCCAGTGACTCACTCTTCTTGGAAAATCTAGAAATCATCTCTTACTTCCAGCAGGATGGCCAATGCTGCAGAAGCTACGGCGGGATGCAGCCGTCACAACAAAGCTACTGCTGCGCCACCCCGGTGGTGACGGCAATACACAGAAGTCGGCGGGTCCTCGCGAGCAGGGAGGAGCCGGCCGCCAGCTCCCGAGTCTGTGTCTTCCCTGGGGCCTCAGTGCAGGCGTGCACTGAGGGGTGCAGGCGTCGCGGTGCACAAAGCCTGAAGCCCAACGTGCTTCTGTACTCGTGGTGACCCCGACTTTCTGAGGAAGGGATCCAGTGACATCACTCGCTGACCGTCGTGATCTTTAACCTGGGTTGATCTAAACCAGACCCCTCCGCAGTGATATCATCAGGGCAAATCCCCCAAGGGAGCCCCCGTCCCTCCAGGATCAGCCGAGTCGGTGTTAGGTTACTGGGAATGACTTCACCCATGGCGTTTCTCCTGTGGGCAGTGCAGACCATGGCAAAGCTGGGGGAGGCCCTGGGTGGCTGGTGTTGTTTTTAGTAATAACACTCCAAATCAAACCCGAATTCTAAGTACGCACATGAGCGGACTCATTTCAATGAGGTGGGTTTGCTTTTCTGTGGATTTTAACTCTTCGAGTCACAGTCCCCCCCCCCCCCCCCCCCCCCGCAGACTGGTGCTTGTGCCGAGAGAGGTTTGCCTATTCTCGCCGTGCGGGGGGGATGGAGTACCCGGGTCTGTAGGAATGGGCTCCCAGCTCCAGGAGCGAGTTATGGAAGGAAACCTGCAAACAACACGCGGCTGCACCGACACCCGTGCCCGCCAGCAGGGAGCCTCGGGGCCCGGGGTCCCCACGTTCACCACGGCGGGGTCTCGGGCAAGTCTTCCGCCTCCTGCTCCGGGGCAGGCTCCTTGCTGGTTTTCTGCCTTCCCCTGTGCTACCAGGGAGAAGCAAGCGTTCCTCGTTCATCGGGTGTGTGCAGGCCCAGAGAGAGCTCCGCCAGTGCCGCCACTCTCGACACTGTGCATCGGTACTGGGCAAACACTCACACAGGCGCAGCTGTGCATGGCCTTCCCTCTCTCTGGGAGTGCGTAGCAGAGATGCGCGTGGTTCCCTCGGTCTGACCAAGGCACAGTTTCCATTGTCTTCCCACTCTCAGACCAGGCCCGTTCATACCTGTGTCTGCACACCCCAGCAAGCCTTTCAAAGCAGATGCGGCTCATCCAGAAGACGGTGCGCTGCACTGGAGCACACGGGTTTAGTCCTTCTCTGAAGGTCAGTGTTAACTCGTGGCGGTTCATTGCTCCCACCTCTGCACAGCTACTGGGTCGCTAAGACGCCAACCGCGTGGACAAGAGCCTGAGCCACTGGGTAACTGAGACTCTGACCGTGTGGACATGAGCTGGCACCACTGAGTAGCTGAGACGCCGACCGCGTGGACAAGAGCTGGCCCCACTGGGTAGCTGAGATGCTGACCACGTGGACATGAGCTGGCACCACTGGGTAGCTGAGACGCTGACTGCGTGGACAAGAACCTGCCCCACTGGGTAGCTGAGACTCTGACCACGTGGACATGAGCTGGCACCATTGGGTAGCTGAGACGCTGACCGCGTGGACAAGGGCCTGAGCCACTGGGTAGCTAAGACTCCAACCGCATGGACAAGGGCCTGAGCCACTGGGTAGCTAAGACTCCAACCGCATGGACAAGGGCCTGAGCCACTGGGTAGCTGAGACGCTGACCGCATGGACAAGAGGTTGTACCACTGGGTAGCTGAGACGCTGACCGCGTGGACAAGAGCCGGCACCAACCTGTTTGGGCAGAAACAAATGCTCGCACTCACGGGTGGTTTCGACTTGTTGTGTAGACGGCTTGCCCAGTCTGTCCACCTCATTCCTACACCCGACTCGCCTGCACAGAGGCCGCACAGCAGAAGGAGGGGGCGACCCAGGCCAGGGCCTAGAGGGCACCACAGGCATCCCCGCCCCACCTGCTCCTTTGCCCATTGGTATGGGTGGTCCAGGCCCATTCCCAGGGGCCTGCGCTGTGCTCGGGATGGGGTGCGGCTGAGCAGACCCAGAGACCAGGCGTGGGGGGCGCTCACTCGCTGGGTGCTTCCCACTGGCAAGGCCCCATGGGAGCAGCAGCGGCAGCATTTGCGGGTGCCAGGGCCACGCCCGTGTCTATCGGCGTCTGGTGAGAGGAGGTGGCCGCAGGTTCTTCAGCCCGGGGTTCTCCCCTCCTGCCTCCTCCAGGGGCTACACTTGGGCTCAGCGGCTGGGAGCTGTCCGTCGGTCGCTGCATGGCCTTGTCTTGATGACCCAGCAGGGCGGGGTGAGGACAGCGGGGTCGGGTGTGTCTTGGGGGCCCCGCCACGTGCCTGCGGCTCAGCCGTGTTCACGCGAGCGCCCTGTGTCAGAGCCGGCAGGTGCCAGCACGTACAGCGGCGTGCTGGGAGGCACTGGATGGCTAACGTGTGATCTATGCGGCCAGCGGAAGGAACCTGGGCGTCCCCGCCCTGGAAGCAAATCGAACATCAGATATGGACGTGGACTGCTGCCTTTCACAAGTGCACAGGAGGAGCCGAGGGGGAGGGGGAGGGGGTTGCATTTTGCCCTGCGTGCAGGAAGCCTCAGGAAGTGGCGTCAGCCCGGCCCTCACCGGCTCTTTGAAGTTTCCAGAGTGAGAAGCAAAGAACATCCATCTTGAAAGTGCGCTGAGTGCCCCGGCTGCTCTGGGTTAGGGAAGGAATGCGTGTTCTCTTGAAACCTGACCTCGCCGGCCCTAAAAGCCGGGGCTGAGGCGGGCGAGCGTGACCCTGTACATTTAGACAGCTGCTAGACCACTGCCGCCGGGAGCGAATTATCACAGCGCTGGAGGCTTCCCGATGAGGGGAGCGAGGGGCACCTCGTCAGGCCCCGTGGGCCCGCCCCCACCTGGGGCCCGGTGTGGGAGGCGGAGCCCCTGGGGGCTGGGGCCTCGCTGGGGGACACTGCCGGCATGGGAGGACCACCTGGGCTACAGCCACCCCGGCACGTGCACCTGGCGCTGTCTCAGAGAGCCTCGTGCTACGAGAAACGAGAGCTCAAGGGAGCTCGGGGGCCCTGTGCAGCTCGTGCTGGAGCTGCCTCAGCCGGGGCACGTCAGGTGGGGGCCACGGAGGACCGCACAGGGACACTGGACGGTCACCCACCAGAGGGCGGCTTTCCCCAGGCGGTGGGGGTGCAAACTCGAGGTAGACACACTCATGTTTACCAGGAACGCCAGTAAAAGGATGGCAGCCTGGTGCCCCTGATTGGCCCTGTCCCGCCGTGCCCAGTGCAGGGTGGGGAGCTCTACTGCTAGGGCCACCTGTACCCCGTGTCTCCTCCTCCTCCCCTGCTAGGGCCACTTGTACCCCGTGTCTCCCTCCTCCCCTGCCAGGGCTGCGGGTACCCCGTGTCTGCCTCCTCCCCTCTGCAGCCCTTCCCTCACGAGAGGACAGGATCCCCATTGTCTGAGACGAACCTCACTCCCAGAGCCACCTCCAGGTTCCCCACTTGTGAGAACATGGGCTTCCCCAGCCAAGCCCTCCGCCCCTGACCACCACCATTTCCCTGGCTGGGAGAGGGACCTGCTCCCCAACACCCGCTGTGTGCCCTTGAACTTCCCACCGGGGGCTGCCCATTCAGACATCAGAGCATTGAAACATTAGCTGGCATGCTCTGCTGCCCAATGGGACCCCATCCGGGCCAGGTTTGGGGTGGTGCACGGTGAGTCGGCGAGCACCCGTGCCTGCTGATGGTGGCCCTGGAGATCGGCCCGGGCTCAGCCTGGAGGTCGGCTGGGAGATTCTGCGGGAGAGAGTCCCAGGGCAGCGCAGGGAGGGGACGCGTCCCTGTGTCCCAGGCTTCGTAAAGAGGGAACTGAAATCTCTGTTCAGCCCTTGTCGCTGGGCCTGCTCAGGCGCAGATGCAACCACAGTGCAGGTGGCCCTGGCCGCAGCCCGTGGCTCCCACAGTCGGGCAGTCGCCCTCTCCCTGGTGTGGAGACCGGAAGTCTGAAGCCAGGGTGTGGGTGGGAGGTGCTCCCTCCTGAGCCCCAGTAAGGGCACCCCCTGCACACCCCCTGCACACCCCCGGCGGCCGCTGGTACCCCTGCCCTGAGGCCCCTCCCTCAGTGCCCCCTTCTCTGCCCTCCTGGGAACCTGTCCTCAGATTTGCGCCACCCGCAATCCAGGGCGAGTTCTTCCCCTCAAGTCCTGGGTGGGACAAGGCCTGTCTTCCAGGCATGGCCACGCTCGCGGGCGCTGGTGCTCAGGGCAGGTGCTCAGCTCCAAGGCCGCTGGCAGCCCCGGCTCTCAGCGAGGTGCAGCACGAGACCAACACAACGGCTGCCACTGCTGATTGTCCCTATGCTCCCAAAACGGCAGCATCCCCACTGCCGTCGGAGACGCGTGGCGGTAGCCCTGCCCCGGCACTCGAGGGGGCCCCTTGCTGCCTGCAGGAGCACAGGACCTTCCTGGCTGAGGCAGGGAGTCGCCCGGCGCGGGTCTTCCTGGGAGGTGCACCTGCTGTGCTCACGTCTGGCCGACTCAGGTCCCTGGGAACTACTGATCCCTCCCAAGGGCAGCACCCCAAGGACCTCCAGCTCTTAAGTCACCACAGTGAGGACCAAGCTCCAGCGCATGAACCCCCAGAGGCTAAGAAGGGGTGAGCTTCTTGCCTTGCACCTGGGGAGAGCCTTGTCCACTTCCTATTATTCCTATTGTTGTTGTTTGAGAGGCAGACAGAGAGAGTGCACCCATCAGCTGGTTCACTCTTCGAATGCCTACAATGGCCAGGACTGGACCAGACCAAGCCAGGGCCAGGAACTCAGTCCGGATCTCCTGCGTGGGTGGCAGGTACCCAACTACTCGGGCCATCCTAGGATGCCATCGGCAGGAAGCTGGAGCCCGGAGTCGAGAGCCGGAGCTGCATGGAACCCAGGTGCTCTGACGTGGGGTGTGGGCGTCCTAACGGCCCGGCCGTGTGCCCTCCCCAGGACTGAGTGCTGCTCAGGCAGCAGATCCAGGTGGGTCACTGCCGACCCCCACCGGGCGGCCCAGGTTCACATCCCTGTCCTGTCCTTTGCTGTAGCCTGGGACGCGTGCTGGCAACCTCCGTAGGCCTCTGTCCCGCGCCTGTGACAGGGGCACAGTCGTAGCTGCCGGCCATGCTGTGCACTGCTCGGAGTTGATTCACAGAAGGCACCTTGGCGGAGGGGCGGCTCCAAACGTGGAGAACACGGTCGCAGCGACTTTCTCGCCGGCCGGGCAGCCGCTGGGGTGACCGCTGCTGTGGCCGGAGCCCGAGAGGGAAGGCCAAGAGCAGCCCCGGCCGTCTGGGCTCCACAAGACCAGGACCGCCAGGCTGGGCTCCCTCCGTGCACTGGGCTCACACGAGCATGGCCTTCGGGTTGTCTGTTGCTCGTGACAAATAAGCCGCCTGCCTGAGATGAGAACGTGGCAGAGAGGACGAGAAATCATGCCGAGAGGCTGGGCGCGTTCTATACATGCCGCACATCTAAAACCAGGAATCAAAATGCAAACGGAAGCAGGCAGTCAGTGGAGACACAGGCCTAGCACGAACCTCCCCTGCTCTCTGGAGAGGAGGGGATGACTCCCGGAGGCCCCAGTGAGCAGGGCGCTTGCTCCACCCCGCGGGGCTGCTGACGTCCCCAAGCCTGAGGGACACGGGGCCAGGTGGCGAGAAGCCTTCTCACCTGAGCAAGGCCAGGTGGAAGAGGTCAGGTTCCTCGCACCCTGCACATCCGGGGAACTAGCAGACGCTCGTGTGGGGGGCTTGGAGCAGGGCCTGGGAGGCCGCGGGGGCCTCTCTGGGCCGGGGGCAGGTGGACTTCCGCAGTGCAGCCCTGGGAGCAGAAGGGATGAGGGCCCCGGGGCGGGCGCCCCAGACGTGGGGGGCGGTGAGCCCCGGGATTTTGCCTCAGAGAAGTCAGAATCCCCCACCTCCTCTGATCTCTGCTGTTTGAGAAATCTGGAATTCTGTTTCTGTGTTTGTTTGCTTGGTTATCCAAAAGGCAGAGCAACAGAAAGAGACCGGGAAGGGACTTCCATCCTTGAGTTCTCTCCCCGAACGCCCGCGGCAGCCGGGGCCCAGCTGGGTCTCCAGGGGCAGGGCCTCTGGGAGCTGCCTCCCAGGCGAGTTAGCCACGGGCTGCATCAGGCGCAGAGGTGGGGGCAGGACCGGCTCCCAGGCACTGGGATGGGGGCTCAGGCGTCCCCAGAGGTACTTTCTATGCCGAGACGTTCTGCCCAGCACTGTGCCCCTGTTCTTGCCAGTGAGCGTTCCCGGTGTTCCCGCATCAGCAGTGGGAAGGGTGGCGCTGCACTCCCAGAACTGGTCCAAGCCGCCCTGTGCAGGTGGGTTTGGCTGGATTCCTTCCCAGGCCCGGAGGCTCTGCGTTCCCAGCGAATTCTCCTTGGCTCCGGACGCCTGGGTCAGCGCCACCGTGCGGAGCTGTGCCACGCAGGGTCGTATGCCCTTCTTCTCGGGTGCACGGCGGCGACTGTGTGCCGAGTCTCAGCTGCGATGCGTGTGTGTGCCAGGGCGCGCTGGGCAGGCCAAGGGTTGCACATCGTGGCCTCCGCTCCTCCGCTGGGGTCAGCACAGGCCTGGGAGAGCCGTTCGTTGTTGGCTTTTGTAGTTAGGGCAAAGTAAGCACACACCATTACCCATTCATGTTTCTCACTGGTGCTGCAGGAAACCGGCTGTTCCCAAGGGGTCAGGTGACCGCGGCCTGTGGGGCCTGGTGTGGCCTGGTCACTGCACACCATTGTCAATGCTCACAGTGGCCCTGTCTCTCACAGGGGGACAGCGCCCTGCACCTGCTGGCTGTGACGGCCGCTACGCACTTTCAGCCTCTCGGGACGGGCGGCCCCGCCCATAGCTGGTGCTGTCTCCTCCAGCTGTGCAGGCTCCCTGCTCAGGGGCAGCTCCCGCCACGCTCACTCACACTGGGTCGTCCCGGGGGGCTGCTGGGGCCCCCTCCTCCACTTGTGAACACTTTGCTCATCTTTAGAACGGATTTAGGTACTTAACAGGAGGAGAGACACACAGAGAGGGAGAGAGCTTCCACCTGCCGTTCACTCCCCGAATGGCAGCAGAGGCCAGGGCTGGACGGCCAAAGGCCAGGGGCTCCAGCTGGGTGCCCAGGGGGTGGCACATGTCCGGGCACCTGGGCCGTCCTCCGCTGCCTCCCCAGGTGCACTAGCACAGAGCTGGACCGGAAGCCGAGCAGCCGGGACTGCAACGGCTGCTCTGATGTGAGGTGCTGGCGTCACGGGCAGTGGCCTAACCACTGTGCCACGGCAACGCCCCCCCACCCCCCGGCTCTGGAAGCTTAAAGACTCCACTCCAGGTATGCTGTGGACTCAGCCCCGAGCAAGGCCTGCCCGGCCCCCTGCAGAGAGAAGCCCTCCATGCGCGTGCACTTGGGAGCCGGGTGGACTCTCCTAGAGCCCCCCACACACCCAGGCCCCAGAACCCCTGCTCTGGCCTGCGCATGGGGAGGGGGTCACAAGTGTGGGGGTGCTGCAGAGATGCCGCCTAGAAAGGACCTGGGGCTGCTGTGCCCGCCCCCCCCGGGCAGACTCGGCCCGCGCTGCCGCCCCTGGCGTCCCTGCCTCCAAGCCAGGGCCCTGTCCTGACCGCATCCTCCCTGCCCCCGCCCCCTGCCGGGCAGAGGCCTTTACCCGCCAACGCCCTGAGCTGCTGCACCCTGCCCGGGGCCCCCTCCCGTGGGGAAGCAGCTGAGGGGTCTGTGTGGGGCACCCGTGGTGGTGAGGTGGAGGAGGGGTCAGGACTTCCACGACCACTGCTGTCCTCACTTTGTCCAAGCCCTGGGCACTGGCCCTCTGCGGGCCTCGGGCTCAGCTGTGCCCCAACAAGGATCTGAGGTTCAAGAACTCCCCAAGTAATCCAGGCTCACGAAAGAGATGGGTTCACAAAAGAGCAGCACACATGCACACACAAAGACACACGCACTGCACACACCACACACATGCACACACAGAGACACATGTGCACACATGTGCACCCCATGCACTGCACACACCACACACATGTACACACAGAGGCACATGTGCACACATGTGCACCCCACACACTGCACACACCACACACATGCACACACAGAGGCACACGTATGCACACATGTGCACTGCACACACCACACACATGCACGCACAGAGACACACGCACATGTGTACCCCACACACTGCACACACCACACACATGCACACACAGAGGCACACGTATGCACACATGTGCACCACACACTGCACACACCACACACATGCATGTTCATACAAGACACATGTATGCACACATGTGCACCCCACACACTGCACACACCACACACATGCACAAAAAGAGGCACACGCATATATGCACCCCACACACTGCACACACCACACACATGCACACACAGAGACACACACATGTACACCCCACGCACTGCACACACCACACACATGCACACACAGAGGCACACATATGCACACATGTGCACCCCACACTGCACATAGCACATGCATGTTCATACAAGGCACACGTGCATGCACATTGCACACACTGTGCAGACACACATGTACACATGCACATATACATGCACACATGTGTGCACACATGTATTGCCAACTGTAGGATAAATCTCAATATTTCTTTTTTAAAGATTTATTTATTTGAAAATTACAGCTACAGAAAGAGAGAGAGAGACTTTCATTGGCTGGCTCACTCCCCAGAGGACTGAAATGGCCAGGTCTGGGCCAGGCTGAAGCCAGGAGCCAGGAGCCTCTTCCGGGTCTCCCACGTGGGTGCAGGGGCCCAAGTACTTGGGCTATCCTCTACTGCTTTCCCAGGCCATAGCAGAGAGCTGGATCACAAGTGGAGCAGCCGGGACCTGAGCAGGTGCCCACGTGGATGTGGCGTGGCCGGCGGTAGCTTCACCCACTGAAGACGCAGGCCATGGTCGCAGATAGTGTGTGCAAGCCGCTGGCAGCTCCCCGTGGGCTGCAGAGGCTCTGATCGGTGCCAGCCCCTCGCCTCCCCCCGAGCCTGGCACAGGACCTGGGCGTGCTCTGAGGCGACCAGGGGCTTGGAGCAGGAGCCTTAGCAATACCGCAGGGCGCAGTGTGCAGCGCGACACGCCCCACAGAGTGGCCCGGTGACGGACACAGTCCCTGCGCTCACCGGGCGTGGCCAGCTGCAGAGGTGCAGGGGCTCCCAGGGCATCCCCGGCGCGGCACAGGCGTCAGCACCAAGGCCACACCGGGGCCCGTGCGTGGGAGAGGAACATCAAACAGGGAGAAACAGTAAGAAAGGTAGATGGGCGAGGCCCAGCCACGCGGGAAGCCGAGCTGCAGCTGCTCCTGCTGGCAGGAGGATGCCATGGGGAGCGTTTCCACGAGAGCTGGGACCCACGTTGAATCCACCTGACGGGCGCGGCACCCCCGCCTCTGTCGCTCCCCGTCTTCATGGAGGAACGACACTAAGCCCTGCCTAGGCTTCATATCCGAGTCACGGCACCATTATGTCGCTCCCCCTCTTCGTGGAGGAACGACACAGGACCCTGCGCTGTTCTTTTGTCTGCTCGGCCCTCCCCGGGTTTGCTGCTGGTTCTTCCCGGGTTGGCTACCGACCCTTCCACCTCCGTGGAAGGGCGGTTCCCCCTGGCCACTTTCCCCACTTCCGCAGGGGAGCGGCACACCGCCGGCCGGCTCTCTCGGGGGCTGCACAGGTGTTCCTTCAGATAGATGTTCCCCTTAGATGTTCCTGGTGCATGTTGTCTCTCTCCTCCTTTATAGTCCTCTTCCACCAATCCCAACTCTGCTACCCACACGCCGAGTACGCTGCTCTCCCCCAATCAGGAGCAGGTCCTGCTGTTTATTGGTTGAACTGGAGGCAGCTGTGTAGAAGCTGTTTTCTCCTCTCCCAGCGCCATATTGTGGGAGAGCAGATGCATAGAATAAGTCTTAATTCCAGTAACTTAGTCTAGTCCGAGTTGCTCCCAGTTGCTCCCCACACGCCTCCCGCCTCGCAGAGCCACGCCCCGCATCTCACCCCCGCCCCCACGCCTTTGCAGCTTCCTGCTGAACGCTGGGAGCCGCCCACGCGGGGACCTGGCCTCAGCCGGGCTCAGCCCTGGCTTCCGTGGTGTCTGGGGCGTGGACGGGTGGAAGGAAGATCTCCGGCTCTCGGCCTTTCTCTCTGTTGCTCTTCCAAATAGATAGGAAGGAATAAATGCATATTAAACCATTTTAGCGGAATCCACACTTAAGGCTATTAAAATGTGTCACTGATGCATGAAAAACACAAACGCCACATCTTCCTTCATCTCAGGGGAACTGACGGACATGCAGTGGCGAACCCTCCATCCATAAATGCGTGTTTACTGTCTTCTGCGTGAGAACGGGTGTGCGTGTGTGTGTGTGTGTGTGTGTGTGGACACAGGCTGCTGGGAGGTTTCTAACCCGGCAACCTAGTCCCGGCCCGAGGATTCCTATGGAAACCCTGCGCGCCCGGCAGTTACCCTTCCGACCCTGTTAGCATAACGATAGCCCACCCCGCCCCCGGCACCGCGCTTATCCACAGTCTCCCAGTGGCCTGCGAGCTTGTTAATAATCATGGCAGAGAGCCGGCGGTGCGCTCACCTGCGCCGACGGGATTAACCCCACTGCAGCCTCGAGTGCCCACAGTGCTCCTGGGCCTCCCCCACCCCAGCATCAACTGCTGCGCATCCCTGGTTATCGTCACGCACACCAATGCTGGGTTCCTTCCTTACCATCGTCATCCACATGGGAGCACGCACACATGCAGACACACGCGTGTACACATGCACACGGACATGGACACACATTCACACACATGCATGAATATGCACTCGTACACACCACACACATGCAGGCACACAGGTGCACACATGCACATATACATGTAGGAGTGCATACACATGTGCACACAGGCTTGCACACATGAAGATACACGGATATACGCATATGCATGTCCACACACATGTAGGAATGCGCATATGTGTGCGCATACATGCACACATGCGGATACACATTCTTTTCACGCCTCTTCTCTCTGACTCTGAGTGAAGCATGGGTGCCTTCTAGACTTTTCCGAGCACAGTGAGGCAGCTCTCGCCGTACACCGAGGCCGCTCCTGTTCCCCTCAGGGTTCCTCCTCCCTCCTCTGCCCCAGCTCTGCATAGAGCAGCTGACACGTGGCCACCGCACGCCACGGCTGCCAGGGCCATGGAGCCGCCCACATGTGACAGCAAAGGAGCATGGGCGTGACCGAGCCCCGGCCGGACTCCCTCTCCCTTCAAGCTCTGTCAGCAGCTGGGGCGGGCGTTCCCTCCCGGCCACGTGAGGAGGCGCAGGCCCCAGACTCTTCCTGCTGGGAATTTGCAAACCTCTCGGAATGCGGCTGCCCCTCCCCCGGGAGTGGCAGGCGGGGCTGCTACCCAGAGTGACAGTTCCTCGAATCAGTGTCACCTTGTGGATGTCCAACTGGAAGAACTGTTTGAGACAAACGACAGACGATGTCCCCAAACTTGAGAGCCAGAATGAAGGACTGGGCGTGGCGCCGGGAGGGAGAGCGACAGCTGTCCCGGGCCTGGCTTGCCTCAGAGCCGGTTTTCCTGCCCAGCCAACACGTCAAACAAGGAACTGCCCAGGCCCAGTCTCTGCAAGGCTGTGACAGATTCTCCCGGGGCCACAAGCACCACCCCGGGGACGGGCGCAGCTCTCCCACTGCCTGCTGTGGCCTTCCGGCTCTACCCATTAGGTCCTCGCCCACGGGCGCCGGGCCAGACCACGCTTCGCACCTCAAGCCCGTGCCGTGCCCACAGAGAAGCGAGAGCTAAGATACACAGGTGACGTGAAGCCAGGCTGTGGGGCCACAGCGCGGGCAGGCGGGGTCACAGCGGTCACCAGGCGGCACCCGCACACAGCGCCTGGCCGCGACCCGCGGCTCCAGCGGCCGCTCAGCGCCGCAGTGAAAGCAGCTCCAGCTCGGCTGTAAAACTGTCCGGACGCCGCCAGAGCTCTCTGAGTTCCTGAGGCCTCGCTTCATTCCACGACCCTGTTAGGAGAACCAGAGGCTCCCAGCCACGTCTCTGCGGGCGCAGCGCCGCCTCCCACGACGCCGGGGAGAGCCGTGCACGGGGCTTCCACGCCCACCCAGGGACACGGGCCCAGGCCGTGGGGACCTCGCCTTCTCGGACAGCTGGAGCCGGGGGGCCTGTGCGAATGAGGCGTGTTAGTGTGGTGCAGCCTGGCTCGCCACAAATGCAGCAGGGAGCCGGGCTGGGGGAGCCGTCCTGGGCGGAGCGGTGCCCGGCAGCTGGAGGCAGGGGAAGGCGAGGGGAGCGCCCGCGGGGCCTGCAGGTGCAGGGCGTGTGAGCCAGCGGTGCAGTGGTGACACGGCTGGTCGTCTACCTCACAGGGCTCCCCAAGGCCACCAGGAGGGGACATCTACCCCATACCCATCCCTTTGTCTGAGTCTGGGCACCTGCCGTGTGCCAAGATCACCGTCTCTGTACCTCTACCTGCGCCACTCCCTCCTGTGTGCAACATGTGTGCACTCGTGGGCACACAAGCAAACATATGAGCACACACATGTACACACAAGCACACATGTACACACCATGTGAGCATGCATATAATACGTTGAAGACATGGGTGCACATATGTATGCACATGCACACACATGTGTGTACAAACACATACCATGTGGGCACACACGCATGTGCATATGCAGATGGGTGTACGCATGTACACACATGGTGCACACACATGTACACAAACACATGCCATGTGAGCACGCATGCACGGGCACACACAGACTCGGTTTGGAGATTCCTTTCTGGACAGGGGCGTCTGCTGCTGAGGGGCCGACACGGCTGCGTCGGTGGACAGCGCCTTTGTGGCTGCTGGAGGCTCTGGGGCAGGAGCTGGCTGCAGCCTTGAGGGCCCACGTCCTCCTTGGCCGCGAGGGCCTTTGACTGACGGGCAGCGCTCCCCTGCGCCCTCGGGAAAGCTCACTGGCTGCGACGCGCGGGCGGCTGTTTGGCAAAAGAACCCAAGCACTGGGGTCCTCAGCTCTGTGCCAGGCTCACCCCCACTGCTCAGCTCCTACGGCTCACTGTAAAGTGGGCGCCTCCCACCCGCCCACCTCCATCCTGCAGGCCCACAGGGCAGGGGAGGTGACGGGGGAGGGGCAGGAGAGCCTGAGGCTCCACCCCCCACCCCCACCTGCAGTTCTCTCCCCAACTCCAGCGTTGGGGAGAGGACCCACCCCTTTCCAAGGCAGACTCTGCAGGCCGGCTCCGCAGCCCCAGGACAGCCGGCCGTGGCAGGACGGGCCAGACGAAGGTCGGGGGAGGGTGACCACTGGGACAGAGGAAGGAGGAGCAGCATGGGCAGTGGACAAAATGAGGGCAAGCAGAGCGAGAGAGCTGGGACAAGCGCAGCGCGTCCGTCCCCAAGCAGCGGCCCCTGCCCCACCACCCATGGGACCGAGCTGGCCTGCAGGAGGCGACAGTGGCGGCAGCCTGCACAGCGGTGGTGCCGGGCAGCACGGTTCAGACAGAGGCTGTGCAGTGCAGGCGCCCACTCTCCAGAGGGCACAGCGCCTTCAGCTGTGGGGACAGAGCCACGGCGGTGGCACAGAGCGGCTGCGTGCGCTGTGGGGGCCCCTGGCTGCTCTCAATGGGAAGAGCTCACCTGGCCTGGTCTGTGCACAGCCTGCACGAGCTTAGAAGGCCAGGGAGGAAGAAGGGAGCGGAGTCGGCCTCGGTGGCTGGGATGTCACCGCACTGTCTCTGAGAGACGAGGGCCGTTCCGGGCGTCACTCCGTGGCGGGCGCCGTGCAGGGAGCGCCCATCCCATCACCCACTGCCAGGAGGAGAGCACAGGGGGCACAGGAGGAGGGGCAGGGCCAGGCTCCCACGCAGCCAGGGCCCCGCCTTCCTGCGACCGCAAGGGCCCGTGGCCCCGCAGGATGCGCAGGGCAGCAGATCAGTGCTCTCAGTAACCACTGGAAATGAAGTGCGATCTCAAACGGCAAGCCACGCACGGAAGGAAGGCCGGGAGCCTGCATCAAGCTACCTACCGGAGGCTGAGAACCTGCAGCCCCACATTCCAGGTCTCCAGGGCCAAGCCGGGAATGTGGCCGGACAGGTTCGTCCCCAGCCCCTTGCTTCTCCTGGATTCCCTCTCCTTCCCCAGCTTCGCAAATGACATCTTGGAGAGCCCAGCTTAGGTGCAAGAGGGAGCCCACGCTTCTACAATTAAGCAGGATTACTGAGGGAGAGGCGCTGGATTTAGAAGATCCACACCGCAGCAAACGCCCCGCTAATCTGTGTCAATGGGACGTGGCTCCCTGAACGAGCTCCCTGGCTAACTGGCTCGGTGCGTGTTCACGGCCCCTTGCCCGGTCGAGTGTCTCTCCCGCAGGAGCTGCCGTCTGGACCCGGCCTCCTGTCTGAGCCAGGTCCCTGAGGTCCCGTGTCTCAGGTGGCCCCAGGCTCCCCATGCTGGCTGCCCTGCGGGCGCTGACACACGTGAAGTGCTGTGCACCACGTCCCTCGCTCGGTCCCCTGAGTGAATGGGCTTTGAGCTCTGTCACCCAGAGTGCTCTGGCTTCTGCCCGAGAGGCCCCGGACACGCTCCCAGCGTCCTTCCTGCTGGCCAAGCGGCCCCACCCCACAGCAACGAGTGTTCCAAACCAGAAATGGCGGCTCACACCCAGGGAGAGCAGGGAAGAGAAGCGACCGCGCCCTAGGACCAGGCTGTCAGGCTGCCGACTAGCACTTTTCTTTTACTTTTCATTCTTTTTTTTTTTTTAAGATTTTTACTTAATTATTTATAGACAGAGAAAGGTCTTTCATCTGCTGGTTCACTCCTCAAATGGCTGCAACAGCCAGAGCTGAGTTAATCTGAAGCCAGGAGCCAGGAGCTTCTTCCTGGTCTCCCATGGGGGTTCAGGGGCCCAAGGACTTGAGCCATCTTCCACTGCTTTCCCAGGCCACAGCAGAGATCAGAAGAGGAGCAGCTGGGACTCGAACCAGGGCCCACGTAGGAAGATGTTGCCACAGCTGTAAGCTTAGCCTACTACCCACTACCCACAGTGCCAGTGCCCCGCACCTGACTTTTCTCTTTGTAAAGATTTATTTATTTGAAAGGCACAGTCACAGAAAGAGAGAGAGAGAGAAAGGCCTTCCATCCGCTGGTTCACTCCCCAAATGGTTGCAACATCCTTTGGGCCCAACGACCACTTAAACACTTGACATCAGCGTTCTCGGGGCACGGCTGCCTTTGCCTCGCGTCTGAGGCTGTTGGTCTGCATTCAGAAGTCCAAGGGCCCCAGTGTGGTCGGTGGCGGGCAGGGCAGCACCATGTCCGGACCACACTCCGAACCCCTGGGAGCTCGCCGACATCCCCAGGGTCAGCTGGGCTCTGTTTGTAGACCCTAAAGGGCAGCGTTTCCTGTATGGCCAAGGCGTGGCCATCGGTCCCCACAGAGCAGGGGTGGCAGCCGTCAGCACACAGCGCACACAGCCTGCACAGGACCACTGTCAGTGAGCACGCACTGTCCCCACAGCAGGCTCCCCACACCCCACCACTCGGCCCGTCACGCGTGAATTGGAAACGTATGGCTTGTTTTAACACATTTTTTTAAAAAAATAATATTTATTTATATAAAAGGCAAAGTTACAGAGAGAGAGAAGGAACGATCTTCCCTCCGCTGGTGCACTCCCCAATTGGCCACATTGGCCGGAGCTGTGCCCATCCGAAGCCAGGAGCCAGGAGCTTCTTCTGGGTCTCCCACACAGGTGCAGGGCCTCAAGGACTTGGGCCATCTTCTACTGCTTTCCCAGGCCAAAGCAGAGAGCTGGATCAGAAGAGGAGCAGCCGGGACTCGAACCAGTGCCCATATGGGATGGCAGCACTGCAGGCGGTGGCTTTACCCGCTGTGCCACAGTGCTGGCCCCACCGAATGCATTCTTTATGAGACTTTTCAATCCCTGCCTTGAAGGTTTACCGACAGGTTTGCATTGGGAAAAAAGTCAGTATTTTTGCTCTGAACGTGCAGGCCAGAGCAGGTCTATGTTTGACCGATCAGCGTTGAAGGGCGCTTGGCCTGTGGAGCCCCTTGTCTCGCGCAGACGCACACAGGCACCCCCGTCTGTGTGATCCCACGTGCTTTTGTCATGATCCTGTGAACCAGAGGGGTGAGGCCTGTGCGTGGGCGGCGGCGGCCGGGGGGTGGGGAGAACTTTCCACAGAGCCCATCTCCCCTCTCTCGCATCCAAGGAACAAGCAGAGCAGTCGGGGGTGCTTTGCGTAAATGCGTTCCGTATGTGGCCGGAACCGTCTCGCCCGCTCCCCGGAACCGTCGGCTCCCACTGACTGACAGCCGCGCACCGGCCCTGCCCTCGAGTGCCAGCAGCCCGGGGAAGCCCCCGCCCCCACACGGCGCATGATGAATCTCTCCTGTAATGTGGAGCTGCAGGCAGAGCTGGGCATGGCGAAGACGATTTCCAGCGTGCGTGTGTTAGCGCCTCACGGCTCGCTCCCATCTGGCAACCATCTTGCAGACAGATCAAAAGGCTTCCAGCCACGGCACGTCCGTCCTCACGGTTCTCTCCTGTGAGATGGGTGGGTGGCGGTGATGGGGGTCTGGGAAGGATCCCCAGCCTGGCTGTGGGGAGGGGAAACAGGGTTCCCGTGGCCCCTGGGGGCGCCTGCAGGAGCCCCACACAGCACGTCCCTGACCTCAATGCCTGTGTTGAGGCAGGGCATCCGTCTCTCCATGCCGCCCCCCCTGAAACTCGCCCTGGTGCACCTGCCCAACCATGGAGGCCTCGGTGGCATGGCCGGCCCAGCTCTCTGCAAGACGCACAGGGGGCTGCTGACCAGCCCCCGGCCTGGGTCCCCCGTGCCGTGATCCTAAGCCCCCGGCCGGGGTCCCCCGTGCCGTGATCCTAAGCCCCCGGCCGGGGTCCCCCTGTGCCGTGATCCTAAGCCCCCGGCCGGGGTCCCCCGTGCCGTGATCCTAAGCCCCCGGCCTGGGTCCCCCGTGCCGTGATCCTAAGCCCCCGGCCTGGGTCCCCCGTGCCGTGATCCTAAGCCCCCGGCCTGGGTCCCCCGTGCCGTGATCCTAAGCCCCCGGCCTGGGTCCCCCGTGCCGTGATCCTAAGCCCCCGGCCTGGGTCCCCCGTGCCGTGATCCTGAGCCCCCGGCCGGGGTCCCCCGTGCCGTGATCCTGAGCCCCCGGCCGGGGTCCCCCGTGCCGTGATCCTAAGCCCCCGGCCTGGGTCCCCCGTGCCGTGATCCTAAGCCCCCGGCCTGGGTCCCCTGTGCCGTGATCCTAAGCCCCCGGCCTGGGTCCCCCGTGCCGTGATCCTAAGCCCACGGGCAAAGTGCACGCATCAGTGGGGTCAGAAGTGTGTTATCTCGGGCACCGCGTGTTGGGGTGGTTCACAGACACCGTACTTCCCTGGAAATGTGTCCACCAGCATTTAAGCGTAATCAACAGCGCACACGTGACTGAGACTCACTGATGGCTGGAACAAGGTGTGCTCCGAGAGGCCCCCTCCTCGCCACGCCCTCCGCTGGGTGGGTGAGGCCGCCCCGCCCCAGAGGCTGTAGAGCCCTGTGCTCGAAGGCAGAGGCGTCTGCCCCCCAGCCTGGCACCCCCAGGCTCCGCAGAAGCCGGGCTGAGCACAGCACACACGTGGCACACGGCACCACGGGGGTACAGGGCACGAGTAGACAGACAATGTGACCACATAGTTTCTTTAAAGATTTAATTTTTTTTGAGCCGGCGCCGCGGCTCACTTGGCTAATCCCCTGCCTGCCTGTGGCGCCGGCACCCCGGGTTCTAGTCCCAGTTGCTCCTCTTCCAGGCCAGCTCTCTGCTGTGGCCTGGGAAGGCAGTGGAGGATGGCCCAAGTGCTTGGGCCCTGCACCTGCATGGGAGACCAGGAGAAGCACCTGGCTCCTGGCTTCGGATCGGCGCAGCGCCGGCAAAGCTGCGATGGGCACCAGGACCCCCAGGGAGACCCCGTCCTCTGGCGAGCACGGCCCAGCCCGACGGCGCTCCTCGCCTGCCTGGAATAGCTTCCGACAGCTCGTGCCCTCGCTCGTCTGCACGCTGACATCTAAAACTTGCCCATCACAGTTAAGTGTGTGGTTTTGGGTGAATCGCAGATGCTAACATCTTAAGATAAAATTGGGCCATCTTTCTGACGGATGCGTGCCCACAGGCCCCTCTGCCGTGAGATGCAGCCCCGTCCGTTCTCGACGAAGCTCCGGCCGTAGACAGGACCTTGCCCGGGCACCTGGCCACACCTCCCCTACAGGGCTCGGTCTCCCTCGACAGCTCGAGCACTGCTGCCGTCTCCCTGTCCTTGACCTCTTGAATCCATTGCGCTCGATTCTGCTCACCACCAGCCTCTTACGGGTCACCCATCATTCGTCTTCCCACTGAAACACACACATCGTACCGGAAGTTCATGTTCTCTTGATTTTGCGTCAATGCTTCTTCTGGATTTAGTTTCATTAGGAAGCCTGTTCAAACTGAGCAGGAAGTAAGCATGCATTGCACATTTAACATTTAGGAAAAATGCAACGCCGTGAGAGGGAGTCCCCTGCAGAGTCACTGTTCACGGGTGACATGACTCACTGCTGTAATGAAGCACGGGTCCCTGGCCGGTGCCATGGCTCACTAGGCTAAACCTCCCTGCTGCGCCGGCACACCGGGTTCTAGTCCCGGTCGGGGCGCCGGATTCTGTCCCAGTTGCCCCTCTTCCGGGCCAGCTCTCTGCTGTGGCCAGGGAAGGCAGTGGAGGATGGCCCAAGTGCTTGGGCCCTGCACCCACATGGGAGACCAAGAGAAGCACCTGGCTCCTGGCTTCGGATCAGTGTGGTGCACCGGCCACAGTGGCCATTGGGGGGTGAACCAACGGAAAGAAGACTTCTCTCTCTCTCTCTCTCTCACTGTCCACTCTGCCTGTCAAAAAAAAAAAAAAAAAAAAAAAGGTCAATGAAGCATGGGTTCCATTTATTCACCTTGCTTTTGTCACCCAGAGCACACACAAGCCGATGTGAGCAAAAGTGATTTGGGTCACAGACCCAAGACCTCACCAGCAAGCGCTCTCGTGGCCACGGGACGCACAGGTGCCTGCTGGAAGACAAGCACTGGACAGGCCCAGGGGCCCCTTGGCCTGGGGGGCCCTGTCTTGGGCTCCTGAGTCTCCCAGAGGAACACAGGCCCTGGGGCGCCAGGCAGCGGAGGGCCTCGGAGCTGGGGTCCCAGGAGGGGACGGTGTCAAATCCACCCGTGCTGCGTCTGCTGGGGCCTCGGCTTGGTCCTGCGTGGGGGTGCAGGGTCCAGGCTCCAGGCTCCCCGGGACGCCTCCCGCCTGTGGCTTTGCAGAGGACTTGGGGCAGACTCCGCGCACGCTCTGAAGGAGGTTTGGGCTGTGTCGGCATTTGGGACAGAAACTCTCCATGAGGTGACGTTGCTCAGATGACAGCCACCGATGTGTCACCGTGGGCAAAGCCATCCCTTCCACGTGGCCAAGGAGGGAAGCAGCGTCGGGATTCCCTCTCAGCCACGCAAAGAAACCAGAGTGGAAGTGAGCGGTGGATGCCCTGGACACCAGGAGCCTCTTGCTACGCATACGCGTGTCGGGAGCTGCATAGGCCACTATGCGGGCTCGGGACCCGGGACTCGGCGACCCTGGTTCTGCAGCTCCTGGACAGAAAACACGCACACGCACACTCTTGAGTACCTTCCCATGGGTGGAAACAGGAGTGGCTTCCTCACGGCCTGCTTCCTGCTGGAGTCACAGTGAGGAGTGCCCCAGCATCCGCCCGCGGGGACGCCGGGGCCCTGGGAGCCCTTGAGTGAGCAGCAGGCTGACCAGGTCCCGGCACACACGGTCCCTGCCCCATCCCCCGCAGGCCAAGCGTGTTGGGGGAGGAACACGGCCCACTGTCTGGACACCTCCGGTTCCGGAGTTACAGAGAGAGCTTCCATCCACTGCCTCACTCCCCAGGTGGCTGTGACAGCTGGGGCTGGGCCAGGCTGAAGCCGGGAGCCAGGAGTTTCACCGTCTCCCTCGGGGTGCAGGCATGTTAGCAGGGAGCTGGATTGGAAGTGGAGCTGCTGTGTGTGAGCGAGTGCAAACAGAGGCGCGCCACACATTGATGGAATGGGACGTCCTTTATTCCTTTATCTCTGGCCGTGGAGAGCGGCCCTAAAGAACTCTCCACCCCAAGCTCGGAGCAACAGGGTTTATAAAGGCGAAAACCACAGGAGGGGAGGGGGATACATGGTGGGCTGACCTAAGGCCCCTGTGAAACCAGTGTCAGCTACAATCTTGACAAGATTTCGACTGTGACATCAACCCAGGCGCGGCCTGTCTGTCTGAAGCTCGAGCGATCGTGCTAGGGAGTTTCTACGCTCTGCCAAGCGGACGCGGTGGGTTCTTGGATCCTGGTTTCAGACCAGAGTCGCACGGCGGGGAGCTTTCCCAAGACGGAGTCTTGGTGCTCTAGAGGGGAGTCCCTGCTGTCCAGGTGTCACTTCAGAGCAGCCAGGACTCGAACCGGGGCCCATGTGGGATGCCGGAGCCGGAGGCAGCGGCCTAACCTGCGGTGAGGACCCCCAAGTTCACGGGTATAGAGGAGGTGCAGGGAGTTGGCTGTGCCTTCCTCCTGGCCGTGCCGGGCCAGCGTCTCCCAGAGCGACTTGGAGCAGCACGTGCCGGGTCGACAGGGCCAGTGCCCCGCGCAGACCTCTCAAGCACCCTCCTGTCTGGCACGGTTTCCCACGCGTCCCTCACTTCTCACGCTTGCGAGCTTGCCGGGGGTGTGGGAGAAGGCACTGCGGTGGGCGCCGGCTCCTCGCATCCCAGGCCCCTTCTCCTGTTCAGGTGGCTCAGACATTCTAGCTCAGAAGTTCCCTGTGCGTCCCAGGTCAGCGAGACAAGCAGAACCCGCGTCCCCACCCCCAGCGTGAGGGCAGGGCAGTGCAACCCCGATGCCGACCACAAGGGTTCCTCCCTCCGGGAGGTGGGCTCTGCCACACCCCACCCGCTCAGTCTCAAACCTCCTGGTGGAGAAGGATCCGAGCTGGCTCACGGCAGGGCGGACACGGTGAACCCAGTGCCCCTGAGGAGGTGTCCTCTGCCCCTGCCCTGGGACTCAGCCAGTGCCTCCTACTTCCGGCTGACTCCTGATCGGGCTGGACTTGGCCGAACGTTCCCGGCAGCCAGCGGGCACAGGCCGGGCTTTGCCCAGCGTCTCGGGGAGGTGTGAATGAGGCCTGAGTGTTAAAAGTGTGGATGTTGGTACCGGTGATGTTTTAAACAACTGCAGATGGTGGAGGCCGGGCTGTAATTGACAGCAGCGTCAGCCCCAGAAAGGGACTTGACAGGCCTGGGCGCACCATGATTAATTACCGTGCTGTCTCCTGGCGTTCCAATTTCCTCCCGCGCAGCGCGGAGCTCACGGGGAAATCTGCGGCTCTCATCCCACCGCACTGCACAGGAAATGTCTCTCCACCGCCGACCCACTGGCGCTGGCGGCCGGGAGCGCCCTCAGGCCCTGGAGGCTGGGGCCCTGGGGGCACCCGTCCTGGATCACTGGCCGACCTTGACAGCAGGCTCACTCCACCTCCAAATGGCGGAACTGTGGGAGAGGCGGCGGCTTTGGGGTGGCAGCACGGAGACCACCTTGCTGTCGACCATTCACGTCACGATTGTCCTTGTGCCAGAGTTGTGGGGTGCTTCCAAAAGGCCCTGGAGAAGCGGTGCCGTTGAACCCACAGGTGCCTTCCAACCGCTCTGCTCCGAGGGGCGGGCTCTGGCCCAACAGTGAGGACCCTGCGTCGGGGAACCTGCGTCCAGCCCCCGGGGACGCAGACCCTGGGCGGCAGGGGCGGGAGACCTAGACTGAGACCCTGACTCCCAGCTTCTGTTCGGCCCACCCCTAACTGTTGCACTTTCGGGGAAGTGACCAAGGGAGGGGAGCTCTCTCTCTCTCTCTCTCTCTCTCTCTCTCCCTCTGCATGCATTTCACATAAACAAAATTTTAAAAACTTTTTGCACCAGATAAGCTCACCTGCTAACTCCATTCTCCCTCTGCCCAGTGACGCCTGGGCTTGTGTGCACACTGCCTTCTGTCCTGCCCCACGGGGCTTTCTCTCCTTGGCCCCAGGGAGGGGGCTCCTCGGCGGGGCTGTGGCCATCACAGAGCGTGGGGCAGGACACCCAGCAGGTCCTCCCTGCGCCAGCAGTCGGTGGTCGGCTGTCGCGGTCAGCACAGCAGCCTTGTGGGAGGGACCTTGTGATGACCTTGACCTTGTCCCTGAGGCAGATGCTCTGGACAGCTTCCCAACGCTCTCCCGAGTCTGCCGTCCTGACCAGCCATTGTCCCCAGCTTTCCGCACAGCTGTGGAGTCTCCCGGGCCCCAGCGTCCGGGCAGTGGAGTTTCTGGCAGGAGCTGGGTGTGCTTGGTGGGCAGGTGAGGGCCGCGGCACAGGAGCGGTGCTGACCCAGCTGCTGGGGTTGCTGGAGTGTGCACGGCTCCCCGGGCAGCCCCTGGAAGCCAGGGCCCCTCTGCAAAACAGCCGGGGTCGGGGCGGCCGGCAACCAATCCACCCATGGACGGTGACAGCAAGGCGGCTGCTGGGGGACCACACTGGTGCCCACCCAGGAAGGGAACCCTTCCACCTCTAGCCCCTGAGTGCCCACGGCCAGTCCCTCCTCTTCCTCGTTCCTCTGCGCCAGGCAGTCCCCGAGCCCACGCACCTGCACTGCTCACGGCTCCCTGCTCGCTTTGGTTTCTTGCTGCCCAGCCAAGCAGGGCAATCGTCACACAGGTGCCTTGGCCTTCCCAGGGGCCCACGTGGAGTGTGAGCTCCCGATGACCAGCATCCACGGGGCACCCCGGCCTGGCCGATCCTGGCTTTCTCCACTGGGACCACCACCTCTGAAGACCAGACCCTCTCAAACAGGTGCCCACAGGCCAGCCTCTGTGTTGGTTTGTGTGTGCTCTCACTCCAGGCACCTGTGCAGGGGTCACCGGGAGTCGCCTGCATGGCTGCCTGTCTGGCCTCTCTGGGCACTGCCGGTGAGCTGCAGTAGCACACGCACACACTGCCTGGATGGAGGCGAGACAGCCGCACGGTGCTCCCAAGGCCTTCTTAGCACCAAGGGTGGGGGCCGGCGCTGTGGGGTAGCAGGTAAAGCCGCTCCCTCCAGCATCAGCGCCCCAGATGGGCTCCAGTTCCTGTCCCGGCTGCTCCTCTTCTGTGGCCTGGGGAAGCCGTGGAAGATGGCCCAAGTCCTCGGGCCCCTGCACCCACATGGGAAATCTAGAGGAAGCTCCTGGCTCCTGGCTTCGACCTGGCCCAGCCCTGGCCATGGTGACCACTTGGGGAGCGAACCAGCAGATGGCAATCCCTTTCTTTCCTCTCTGTAATTCTGAAAGTCAAATAAATAAATAAATGTTTTTAAAAATGGTGGACGGGAGAGAGGCCCAGGACACCCAGACTTTCACAGAAGGGACAAACCATCCTCTCCCAGCCCTTCCACGGGGCCCAGGACAGCCAGCCCTGGCAGGCGAGGGAAGACAGGGCCAAACAGCAGACCACAGTGAAGCACGGTCGGCCACCCGCCCCGGAGCCCCGTAGATTCACAGCCAGCCCCTGCCCTGCCGGCCGTAGCTGCTGGGGACCCCAGGGAGAGGCGGGGGGGCAGGGTCGGGGGCCCTGCAGGAACGGGGGCTCCCCGGCACTCAGGCACACCTTCCCGCTGCGACTCCACTTCCTCGGCAGCGGCTGCACCGTAATGCGAAGTGACACGTCCACACGGGAACACGGCGGGGCCGGCGAGCTCGCCCGCTTCCGTCTAGACTGTCGGCACACGGGGGAGTCTCCGCTTCTATTATTTCGAGGAAACACTCCGTCACGAAGAAAGCCTTTTTTGATCAAATCCTAACGTCCAATTCTCCATGGCGCTTTGGTTCTGAGCGGCCAGGGTCCTGTTTCCTCTCTCCGACAATTAGCATCCGCGCTTTCACAGTCGCGGCCAGGAGTGGCCCAAGGCTGCAGGCCAGCCCTGGATGTTGGGAGCTGGGAGCCTGGAGCCTTGCACGGGCCTCCCCTGACCAGGCATGCAGGATCGCGGCCTGGAAGCCTCCCACAGCACTGGACGGGAGGAGGCCCAAGCCCGGCCGTCGCTGGTGCACCCTCAGCCTGAGCGCATTTGCACGGAGCCCCGTGGTTCTGCCTCCGTGCCATGTCTGCAGCTTGGTTCTCCTTCCCCGAGCAAAGCCCCGCGAGGATAGCTGAGCTAATGGGTTGCAGACGCTCTGCCGGGGGCTGGGCTGCTTCCCGCCCGCCCGGTCAGCAGTGGCAACGCTCAGGGCGGAGGCTCAGGCATTAGCAGTGGACAGCGGAGGGACGCGAGGGCAGAGCAGTGAACTAGAGTGGGGTCCTGGGTCTCCTCTTTGTGGGAATGCACGGGACCTCGGGGCATCGGCCCCCACGTGGGGCTCCTTCACCACAGAGCCTGTGGCCCCGGCACAGCCCCGCTCTGTGCCGGGGACAACCCCACGGTGTGCAGGCAGCTGAGTGGCTGGCCGAGTATGTTCAGCATTGCATGGGAACTGGGAAAGCCCGAGCTTACGCTCCCGAAAGTCTCTGGGACTGAGTTCTTTCGACAAACTAGGAGGAAAAGACCACATTTGCACAGCCAAGATAGTCAGGAGTTCATGCCCACACAGACCAAGGAAGAACAGGAACAGGGTGTGGTTCAGCGAGAGAGAGCGCGGTGGCCACGCACGAGTGACCAGATCTCGGCCGTGAGTGTGTGGACAGTGCCCTCCCCCAGGCTGCTGCAGGTCTCAGAAGGGCCCAGCTCCAGAAACGCAGAGAACCTGGGCGGGTGCAGATCCACACTCTGAGTTGGCAACAGTTTTCAAATCCTCAAAGACTCAGCGACAACTCCCCCGCTGTTGGCTCCCCCCAGGCGTCACTGGACCGACCCGGGAAGTCCTTACCAAAGGAGGATCCCTTCAGCTGTTTTCCTGACAATGACAAATCAGAGAAAGCTCAGATGCGCAAAAATAGGATTCGGCTTAAAGAAAGTGTTAGGACTACAGCGCAGTCATTAAAAGTAGAATTGAAGACCGTTACTGATGTGGAGACAGGAGCATGGTGGAGTGTTAAATTAAGAGCCCCCGACTCTCAGGATCCCGTTTGGGTCGAGTGAGACAGGAGACACAGCAGGGAACCTGGCACAGCTCCGGGCCCCGGGCAGACGTGCAGGTCATGGAGCCAGGGTGTTTCCATTCTGTGCTTCTGCGTCTGCGAGTGATATGCACATTTATCCCTTCCCTGGGCAGGAGCTTCTTGGGGAGTGGGTGTCCTGCCTGTGGCCAGGAGACCCCCACGGGGCCGTGACCTCCGCATCGTGGGGGACACAGAGGCTTTTGCAGAGAGCTGTTTGCAGTAGAGCTCTGGGATGTCCCGCCTCCCTTCCCAGGTGCCCGAGCTGGCCGGCTGCGCGTGGATCGAACAACTTTCCTCCAGCGCGCTTCGTTCTCTCTTCCCTTCTGCAGTACAGAACGCGGGATGCATTTTATCTCCCCCTTAACGAATCGTAATATATTCCAGTCGATGGTGGTAAATCTCTTTAGACTGGTCCATTCTTAAAATAAAAAAAAAAAAAGAAAACCACCAAATGTTTCCCTACACAGCTGCAATTTTTCGTTTCCCTTTTGAAAAGTTCGCTCTTCACAAACGTTCCGGCAGCCAGGGTTTCTAAGCTCTGAGGGCGGCAGGTGTGCAATGCCCCTGGCGCTAACGCACCTGGTGCTCCCCACGGGCAGCTTCCGCGGGGCTCATCCTGTGGACGACGGTGTGGGAGCGCATCAGAATCCGTTTCTCCAGCACCGGACGGGAGACGCATCCAGGACGCCGAGCTGCAGTCAGAGGCCCCCGGACTCTGCTTCCCCAGAACTCAGCTGCTGCTGCTCTGAGCCCAGCCCCTCGGAACCAGGCCTCAGGTGCAGAGGGGATTTGCAGAGGAGGTCAAGGTCAGAGGAGGCCGTTACTCTCAGCCCCTCCCCCGCCCCCGTCTATTCAAGCTGATGGGCCCGGGAGAAGGGGATGAGTGGAGAAAAGGCCAGGTGAGCAGGCCCGTCCCACCCTGCGGCCAAGTCCATCGGGGAAGGGGGGAGCCAGGCCGCGCCCTCCCTGTCCTTCTGGTATCTGAGTGTAACCATCACCGACAGAAGACAAACCAAACCCACACAACGAAGCAAAACGCACCCACACCCAGCACCAGCCAGGACCCAGCCCCTCCCCCCAGGCAATTGGCAGAGCTTTGCCCCCGGGGGTCAGAGACCCCGAGACTTGCCTGGGGAGCCCAGGTGTGTGCATCTGAGGCAGGAGAGCGAGCTTCGGAAAGCAGGGGACAAGCTAACCTGCCCGGCAACGAGCATGGCCTCTCTGCCCCTTCCAGTGAAGGGAGAGGGGTCCCCCGTCTCGTACGGCCTTGGCCCGGGGGGCACCGGCTGCACCCAGAGAACCCGGCTCAGAAGCAGCAGGAAAACGTGGTTGCGGGCAGGGGCAGGGCACGCTGCTGACTCCGCCTCCCCCCACACACACACGTGTGAATTCTTCTCCACGGCTGACCTTGTCTGATGTCCTGCGGGAACAATGGAAAAATCTCCAAGACTCACTCAGGAGCCTTGTCCCTCCTGGGGCCGCAGCTGGGGCCCTGCTGAGAGGTCTCCCTGGGGGCAGCTGGACCACCCTGGGGCGCCCACCTGCTGGGGACCCCCCCGGCTGGTCCCCAGACACCCCAAATTGCAACGGGACCGCGGCTGTACTTAGGCTAGAGCTAAGGCCAGGATGGATCCTGCTGTCTCACCCGTAAGAAACCGAATGTCAGCGTTGCTGAGCCCCGTGTGTTACAGCGTCCGCTAATCCCATGGCTGGAGCGGAGAGGGTGGAACAGGCCGTCCCCAAGGCGCTCTCTGACTGCAGGCTTTCTGGGCAGAGCTCCGCCCACAGCGTGTCCTGCTGCCAGCTGTCCACCTGCGTGGATTTGATTTCCGGGGGATTATGTATAAGGTGAGACCAGGTTTGAACACTTACCCAGAAAAAAATGACGTCATAGTGTTGTAAATTTCCATCTATTTCGAATCCCTTTTTAAAAGATCAGAATGTAATGTCCATGTGATTTCCGCAGGTCCCACTCCTGGAAATGTTAGACAGACAGACGACGCTGTCGCTACCTGGAATTAGCACGTGGAATCCAAGGGAGTGGGAGCTACCTGGAGAAGCAGAGTCTCTCGGCCACGCCGGAGGTGCCGTGCCAGCCTGGGTTCCCTGGCACTGCCGGGAGCGGGCGCTCTGCTGGAAGATGCCTGCACAGCGGATGTGAGCGCAGGTGCGAGCCCCCCTGACAGTGGGAGAAGATGCTCTGCCTGCCGGTGGTTTCTGCAGGGGCCAGCGCTGTCCCGGCCTGGACCCTCACGTTCCTGGGGGGGAGGCGTGCCTGGCGGGTCTGTTTCTTTCTTTGGAAGGCAGAGTGAGCGAGAGAGAGAGACGGAGAGAAAGAAGGAAGGAGGGAGGGAAGAAGGGAGAGAAAGAGAGAGAGAGAGAGAGAGATCTTCTACTTGCTGGCTCACTCCTCAAATGGCCAGGCTGAAGCCAGGAAGCCCACCCCGTCTCCCGAATGAGCAACAGAGCCCCAGGTACGTGAGCCCAACTCTGCTGCCCTCCCAGGCGCAGTAGCGGGAAGCCGGCTAGAAAGCAGAGCTGCCAGTGCTCAGGCCGGAGCTGCAGTACGAGACGCCGGGGCCGCAGGGGGGTTAACCCGCTGCACCACGGCCCCCCCTTCTCTGAGAGCAGCAGAGGGAGAGGCTCTCATGTTCATTACATCATCTTGGTTCTGTGCCCCCATGCGAGGCTGGGGCTGGCCCACTGGGGGAGGGGCATAGCCAAGTCTCCTTGGTGCCCACCCTTTGCTTCCTGTCTAATCAGCTCCACCAGAAACAGAGCCGTGTTCTGTCTCCATCTGCCCTCCTACTTCTCACTTGAATTTCAAGATTGAGAGAAAAATAAATGGGGGCTCATGCACCCCAGCACGCAGCTGGCTTGCAGGAGGCTGTGTGTGCTGCAACCAGGCAGCTGGGCCGTGGGAGCCACTTCCGGCTCCCGGCAAGCTCAGCCTCCCTGGCTTTGCACGTGACCTGGAGAAGCTGCGCCCGCGGTTGCTGCCCCTGCTCCAGCTGGAGGCAGGCTCGGCGCACCGCCGTCCACCAGGCAGTTAGCACCCAGCACGCTCCATGAAGGTCCCTCCCTTGCCAACAAGGACACCCTGCCCAGTGCACCTGCCCTGGACCCGGGGCCGTGGGGAGCCGCCGGGGCCCCTGTCCTGCATCAGGGCAGCTGTCCCCAGGGCTCCTCTGTGCCACAGGAGGGACTTGTCTCAGGTGCTTTCTATTTCGCAGTTCCACGTCATGTCAAAACCAAGTTTTGTTCTAGAAGGTTCTGGAAAGCCCATCCCTGGGATATGAGTGGACGAAGTTTCCAGGACCCAGCTGGCTTTTCGGATCTGCTTCAGCGTTGCTCCGTCTGCGAGGGACAAGCATTTCCTCACATTCCAAGCTCGCTGTGTGGGTTTGCTTTTGTGTTTTTGCTTGTTTGTTAGGTTGGTCTGGGGGTTTCGTTCTTTGGCTTTTTGTTTTGTTTTGTTTTGTTTTGGTGTGGTTTTTTGGTCTACAAGGGCTCCACCAAACCAGCTGGAAATGTGGCAATGACACTGCTCATCCGGGCCATTTAAGCCACGTCTAACAGCAGTCCCTCAGCTCCCCAGAGCAGCCAGGATGACCCAAGCTCCCGGATGTGGTCCACGCCCACAGCCTGCCTGTGCTTAGCCAGCAGTGCTGAGCTCTGCCCGTGTGGACCAGCCCAGAGCCCTGGGGTGCCCTTCAGTCCCATGGCCCTCACCCTCTTGCAGATCGGGGGGCTGAAGGCACCCACCCTCTTGTCATAGGCCAGTCCCCTTGCAACGCTGCAGCCCACAGCTGTGGGGGTGCCAGCAAGAGCCCCCCCTCTGGCTTCCACTCAGGGTGATGAGCAGCTCAGGATTTGCTTCCATAGTCTTGGCGCCCGTCACTCAAGGAACACAGGGCTTTAGAAATCAAGTGGAGGATGGCCCCCGATCCCTCAACACAACTCCATCCCCCCTCTCTGTCCTGGGTTCCCCCCCACCTCACCCTGTGTGTGGGGCAACCAAACTGCCCTGGGGCCACGGCACCACCTAGTGGAAAGGTTGGGTACTGCAAGCCTCAATGCTCTCAACTCCACCTACTCCACTGCCACTCACGGGGGAGTGTTCTAGTACTTTCCGTCACTAACAATGTGCAAGCCCACTAGCTCTGCACCCAGCAGCTTCCTTGCCTGTTGTCTCTGTCTCCCATCCACCCCAGGGCTAGGCACTGAATTTCCTTCTTTCTCTCCCACCTTCAATCTCTAAAAGACATTTATAGCAACAGCACCCCCTAGAGGTGAGGGCCTCCCCTGGAATGGGCGTGAGGAGCAGAGAGGGCGCCCAGCGGTGAGGGTGAGGGGTGTGGGCACCGTCAGCACTGTAGGTCCCACGTCAATCATGGCCTCCTAACCTCTGAACTCAGCTCAGACGATGTGAACACCACGGAGTTCAAGTGTTCAGAAGGATCCCAGAGTTTCTGACCATTTTCCCTAATTTAATTTTTATTACTTACAGACATAAAGAGTTTAGAAAATGTATTTTTAAAGTAATACTCAATTTCAGCTTTTGCCTTTTCTGTTTTCTTTATTATATCCTCCGTCTTTAAAAGGTTTGTTTATTTATTTATTTGAAAGTCAGAGAGAGGGAGAGGGAGAGAGAGGGAGAGTCTTCTTTCTGCTGCTTCACTCCCCAAACGGCCACAATAACTGGGGCTGGGCCAGGCCGAAGCCAGGGGCCCAGAACTCTATCCAGGTCTCCCACTGGGTGCGGGGCCCGAGCCCCTGAGCCACCTACCACTGCCTTCCCAGGGGCATTAGCAGGGATCTGGATGGGAAGTGGAGCAGCCGGGACTTGAAGCTGCACCCGAATGGGATGCCGGCACCACAGGCAGCAGTTTACCCACTGGGCCACGATGCCGGCCTCCACCGCTCCATTTCCAGAGCTCCCTGATGGGTACAAGTTCCAGTGAGAGGGAAGCGCTATTTTCCATCATCCACACAAACCCTCCCTGTTTCCTTAAGGCTGAGGAGGGGGACCTTGGGCCAGGAGGCTCACTGCTCCCCTGGCACCTGCCCAGCACCCGGCAGCACTGCCAGGGAGGAGCCTGCTTGGGCGGGGCATCCCTGTTCTGACCACGCACTGCAACCAGAGTTGGGAGGCAGCGGCCTTCAGAGGTGGGTCGGGAACACCGTGGGCTCTTCCATGGACGTGCAGGTACGACCGTGTATCCAAGGCCCTGGGACACATGGGCCTTGGGGACAAGTGACTTGCCGCCAGGTTACAAGAGCAAAGCTTTCATCTGTGGCATCTCCTGCCCGAAGCCCCCTGTGCTGGGTGCTGGGTACTGGGTGCTGAGTGCTGGGTGCTGGGTGCTGAGTGCTGGGTGCTGAGTGCTGAGTTCTGAGTGCTGGGTGCTGAGTGCTGGGTGCTGGGTGCTGAGTGCTGGGTGCTGAGTTCTGAGTGCTGGGTGCTGAGTGCTGAGTGCTGGGTGCTAGCACAGTGCAGACTGAGAGGTCAGGCCAGAAAGCACCAGCACGGGAGTACGAGGCGAAGTGGGTGCTGAGAGCCCCTCCCCCAGACCCTGAGCGTCCACTGCAGACCCTGGACAGCCAAGCCCACTGGCCACCGACCGCGATCACCTGGTTCCCGCTGTAGCCGCGCTGTGCTCCAGGGAGCTGCAGCGCGGGGCCTGGGAGCAGGCGGTGGATGCAGGGAGAGGACAGAAGCGGGGCCCAGGCTGGGGGCTGAGGAGCTGCGGGGGGAGGGCTCAGTCACAGAACTGGGGGCACCTGAGGAGGGGCTGGCCCTGGGACGGAGACTCGGGAGGCAGCTGCAGCGGCGCAGGGGTGAAGCCAGCTCCCAGGAGAGGCAGAGCTCGCTGGAAAGCCGGAAGACTTGGGACGACTGGGGACACGGCCCTGCGGCTGGGGGTGGGACATGGGCGGGGGGAATTCACCTCTGGCCAGCAGGGGGAGGGAGGACACTGGAACAGGGCACAGGACACAGGTGGTCAGGAGGTTGGGGAGCCAGCACGGGCAAGGGCGGAAAGTGTCCCTCTGCCCCGCCCCCGGACACCCGTGCTGGGGACACCCATCTGGATGAGGCGCTGGCTGTCAGGAAGGGGGCCGTGGTGGTGAGGGCCGGGGCCAGCTCACCCCGCCCCTGGGGAGAGGATCTCTCTGGCCATCTAGGAAGATCCCATCTGGAGATGGGGTACTAAGGAGTCATTGCTGGCCACTGGCTTGGACTGGGGGCAGCCACACCCAATGCCCCTGTGCTTTCTACAGATAAAGGATCCGTTCGGAAGAGTTCTGTCTGTGAACGCTTTATGCTCAACGCTGCAGGGCGGTCCAAAAACCCAGCTTCACAATCTGCCCCTCAGACTGGGCTGCAGCCTCCCAGGCCAAGCTGTGTGAGGAGTCTCCAGAGAAAGAATCTAGTGGGGTGCATGCTGTGTGCACGTGTGTGCACATGTGAGTGTGTCCTGTGTGCATGCAGCATGTGTATGTGTGTATTGTGTGTGTGTTTGGTATGTGCTTGTGTGTGCATGTATGTGTGTTCGTGTGTGCATGTGTATGTATGCACGTGTGTGTTTTGTGTGCATGTGTATGTGGTATGTGTGTGTGCATGTGTCCTGTCTGCACATGCCATGTGTATGTCTGCGTTGTGTGTGCACATGCATGTGTGTGTATGTGTATGTCCTGTGTGCATGTGGTGTGTGTTGTGTGTGTATTTGGTGTGCACATTATGTGTGCATGTATGTGTGTATGTGTGTATCGTGTGTGCATGTGTGTTGTGTGTATGTGTATGATGTGTGCATCGTGTGTGGATGTGGTATCTGTGTGTGCATGTGTGTATCCTGTGTGCATGTGGTGTGTGTTGTGTGTGTATTTGGTGTGCACGTTATGTGTGCATGTATGTGTGTATGTGTGTATCGTGTGTGCATGTGTGTTGTGTGTATGTGTATCATGTGTGCATCGTGTGTGGATGTGGTATCTGCATGTGCATGTATGTGCATGTGTGTATCCTGTGTGTGTGTGTCCTGTGTGCATGCGGCATGTGTATGTCTGCATGCACGTGTGTGTGGAGAGACAAAATGGTAAGGTGAGTGAGGGACTCGTGTAAAGAGCTGGCTCCTGGTGAGGGCGTATGCAGGGCAGGCGGCAGGTGGGCAGGGAAGGGCTCTGCAGCTGGAGCCTGAAGGGGCCCGGGCTGCAGCCTGGGGAAGCGCCCGTGATCCTGGGGAGGCGCCCGTGACCCTGGGGAGACACCCATGATCCTGGGGAGGCACCCGTGATCCTGGGGAGGCGCCCGTGACCCTGGGGAGGCGCCTGTGACCCTGGGGAGGCACCCGTGATCCTGGGGAGGCGCCCGTGACCCTGGGGAGGCGCCCATGACCCTGGGGAGGCACCCATGATCCTGGGGAGGCACCCGTGACCCTGGGGAGGCGCCCGTGCTATGGGGGAGGCACCCATGATCCTGGGGAGGCGCCCGTGACCCTGGGGAGGCGCCCGTGACCCTGGGGAGGCGGCCGTGACCCTGGGGAGGCGGCCGTGATCCTGGGGAGGCACCCGTGACCCTGGGGAGGCGCCCGTGCTATGGGGGAGGCACCCATGATCCTGGGGAGGCGCCCGTGCTGTGGGGGAGGCACCCGTGATCCTGGGGAGGCGTCCGTGACCCTGGGGAGGCACCCGTGACCCTGGGGAGGCACCCATGATCCTGGGGAGGCACCCGTGACCCTGGGGAGGCAGCCATGGTCCTGGGGAGGCACCTGTGACCCTGGGGAGGCAGCCGTGGTCCTGGGGAGGCGCACATGATCCTGGGGAGGTGCCCGTGCTGTGGGGGAGGCGCCTGTGACCCTGGGGAGGCGGCCGTGGTCCTGGGGAGGCACCCATGATCCTGGGGAGGCACCCGTGACCCTGGGGAGGCGCCCGTGATCCTGGGGAGGCACCCGTGCTGTGGGGGAGGCGCCCGTGATCCTGGGGAGGTGCCCGTGCTGTGGGGGAGGTGCCAGTGATCTTGGGGAGGCACCCATGATCCTGGGGAGGCGCCCGTGACCCTGGGGAGGCCTCAGACACGGCTCTCAGGCCTCCACCGAGGAGGGGGCCCACCCCGCCCACCCCCACACTGAGGGCCATCTGCTGGGCTCAGTATCTTCTGACTTTTCCGTCAACCACATTTGAGAAGCAGCCACCACCAGATCACAGCGCCACGCCAGGGTGACACAAAAACCAACTGCCTTAGGGGGGTCCACACCTCGCATCCATGGACAGCAGGGTGAGCACAGGCTGCCGTGTGCCTGTCCACCTCCACAGTTCCCACATACCTCCCTCCGCCACCTGCCAGCCCTGGCTTCCCAGACAAGGAAGCTGCCACCTAGCAGGGTTAGGTACCACCCAGGACCCGGCACAAGGGAGAGGCAGGGCTGGGCTGCTCTGTGCTGTCTGACCCCAGATCTGTGTGCAGGCTGTGGGCTGGGCACACGTGGGAAAGTCGCTCTCAGACAGGCACAGGCACAGGGCTGCCTTTCCATGCAGGGCCGTCGGCGTCTGGTTTGCATCCCACACTGCACCCCAAGGCTGTGGGCACGCGTTCCCTCCCGTGTCTGCAGCGCCTGGAAGATGGTTTACAACACAGATGAAGCCGTAACTCAGGTGCGTATCGACAAGCCGAGCCGTATATACTACTCCCTGGGAAGACAGACACGTCCTGCCGAGCATCACTTAACTAACGGCGTCTCCACGGACTTACAAATCTAAGTGGACTTCAGCCGTGGCCGGTGACTGGCAGGCACGCACGCTGTGCGCCACCAACTTCCTCGGCCACACAACAATTGCTTTGCTCTTTCTGAATCCCTGATGGGTGTCAGAGCTGTGGACAGAATCAGCCGCACTGGGAGACTGCTGGGGCTGGAGCCGGGCCAGCGAAGCTGAGCCCAGATGAACCCCACGGCCCTCAGTGTGGCTAAGGCCCTCAGACTGCCCGCCCCAAGGGCACACGGTCGCAGCCCCGGTCTAGCTTCTTCTGATTTGAGAGGGAGCACAACGCGGAGTGATCCCATCAGACATGAACCAATCAGCTCCGAATCCTGTTGGAAAACAGCCGCGTAGGATGAGAATCCAGCTGCAGGAGCAAGTTACAAGTGTGGGAGGGGCTAGAGGGGCCAAGGCTGCTCACCCTTTGTGCATTTTGAGTTTCAGCTCCGGAAGCGCGTGTAGCAAGCCCCGGCTGAGTCTTTCACAGAACACAGCTCTCCTGGTTAGAGACCCGCG
Source organism: Oryctolagus cuniculus (assembly GCF_964237555.1). NCBI lineage: Eukaryota > Metazoa > Chordata > Mammalia > Lagomorpha > Leporidae > Oryctolagus > Oryctolagus cuniculus. Next base: position 96,047,195 of record NC_091445.1, on the reverse strand, counting down.
GGCAGCAGGCGGGACTGCATGGCCAAGGCTGCCTTCCAGGGGCCGGCAGCGCATGGGCCGAGGGATGGGGCTTTGACCTGCACACGCTGTAGGTGTTGATGTGCTGCGAACACCTGCTGATTTTTCCTGCAGCGTGCGTTCCTTTAGCTGTGACCGCCATCCCCTCTTCACCGTCCATGTCCCAGGAGGGCCCGCAGCCATCTTCCCCTCACAGTGCCCGTCTGCTTAGGATTCCACGCACACCCTCACACCTTACACACATGCATCCGGCCCACACTGTGTCCTTTGTTTTACAGAAATTTGATCTCACATTACAAATGCTTATCTCTGTTTTGCTTTGGTTTAATAATACTTAAAATGGTTTTGGTTTTATTTTTCAAAAAGCAAAGAAGCAGAGGTAGATAGATTCAGATAAAGAGATCTCCCATAGGATGGTCCACTCCTCAAATGCCCTCAGTAGCCAGGGGTGGGCTGGGCTGAGGCAGGAGCAGGGAACTCAGTCTCGCTCTCCTAGGTCACTGGCAGGGAGCTGACCACTGGAGCCACTGGATGGAGGAAGGAAGGATGAAGGGGAGGGAGGGAGGAAGTGGAGGGAGAGAGCAGGAGGGGTACAGCAATCCCATTGGCTTTAGGGCAGATAAGCGTATGAAGACTGAGGCTATAACGTCTGGGAATATGAATCTTATGGAGGCAAAATATTTAGAAAAACACTGACTGCGGGATCTCGGTAGACTAACACACACGTAGCTCCAGAGGAGCAAGACGGAAGATGCAAGTGTTCCAGGTATTTGGTTGTTGGGTTCTGCATTTGGAGGCAGAGAATAACCTTTGGGGGAGGGGACAATCGGCTCATTTGCAGGCAGAATAAGCGGAAACTGACTTAATAAATGTGAGAGCAGAAATCAACATAAAGTCGTAAAATAATAGAAAAAAAAAACAATGACAGCGGGAGTTGCTCTTCAGAAAGATCTGAGTGGAGAAACGTTCAGCCAGAGGGGCTGAAAATGAAGTCAGGTTCCGGTGCTGGACTCAGGGTGAAAGGGGAGCTCACAACGTTTATGGAAATAAAAAGTACCACGGACAACCTGCAACAATAAATCGAGTACCCTGGATAAAATGCCCAACTCCTCGAAGCGCATGTCCTGCTGGAAACAGAAACCTGGACAGACCTGTACATAGCAAAGAGACTGCCCCGCACAGGCCCTCCCTGCCTGCCACGGCACGGGGCAAACGGCTTCGCAGGGTGTCTGGCAAACATCAGAAGCAGAACTAACAACTATTTCCCCCACAGACGCTTCTGGGCAAAAAACAGAAGACAGGCGACACTGCGAATGCACTCTACCAGGCCAGTGCATGAGATGAGGAAGCCAGACAAGCTTCAGGTCTGAACCTCTGATGCGCTTTGACACAGAAATCCCCAACATGTGACTGACATGGGAGCTCAGCAGCCCATTGCCACGACCAAGCCGGATTTACTCCTGGAATGCAAGGATGGTTTTCCATCTGAAGATCAGTGTGACGCACCGCAGGAGGATGCGGAAGGGTATTTTAAATGCAGATAAAGCATTCATCAGAATCCAATCCTTCTTTTTCTTAGCATTTATTTGTTTATTTGAAAGGCAGAGTCACAGGGCAGGGGAGGGACAGAGAGAGAGATCTTCCATCTGCTGGTTCACTCCCCAGATGGCTACAACGGCCACAGATGGGCCAGACTGAAGCCAGGAGCTGCTTCTTCCCAGTCTCCCATGTGGGCACAGGGGCCCAAGCAGCTGAATCATTTTCCACTGCTTTCCCAGTTGCATTAGCAGGGAGCTGAATCAGAAGTGGGGCAGCCAGGACTTGAACCAGCACCCATATGGGATGATGGTGCTCCACCAGTGTTGTGTGCAGGGGTCAGGGCTGTCCCAGGGCAGGGCTGGGGTCAGGGGCCAGGGGAGTCCCAGGGCAGGGGCTGGGTGCAGCATGGGATGCCCATGTCTCCTGTCGTACTGCCTGGCTCTAGTCCCGGCTCTGCCTCCAATTCCGGCTTCCTGCTAACGCCCGTTCCAAGGGTCAGCCGATGACGGCTCATGAATTGCATCCTTGTCCCTGAGCTTTGGCCCGGTGCAGCCCTGGCTGTTGTAGGAATTCGGGGAGTGACCCAGTGCATAGAAGGCCTCTCTGTCAGTCTCTCTCTATTTTACATGCAGATAAACTTATATGTATATTAAAATATGCATAAACATATAAAATGTATCTATAAGCATTAAAATGATTACCGAAACAAAAATGTACATATAAACTTAAATATATAAACAATTAAGATGACTATATAAATGTACATATAGGCATAAAATCTACATATAGATATATAAAGTGTATATAAACATAAAAATGTATACATGCTAAGACGTATATATACGCATGTAAGAATGTTTCTAGAAACATGCAAAATGTATCCATGCTTGTGGCTAGCTGGAGGATCTCCCTACCCCTGTAGCACCTGTTTGGTCCTCACACCGGGGTCCTCTCAGGGTGCCCCCACGCCAGTGTCTTGCACAGGAAGTCTGCACTGCTCTGTTTCCATGGGAACCGAGGCTGATGAGACGCGGGAGAGTCTGCAGGTGGTGTGTGGGGAACAGGCAGCTCCCCCGATGCAGTCCTGGTCCCTACTCCAAGCGCAGCTGTCCCCAAGTTGGGTGTTCTCGTCCTTCCCTCTTAAAGCCCACTGTGCACTGTGTACGTCTTCTGCCTCTGCTCTGTGTTTTCTGCACAGGAAGGGACCCCGCGCCCTGGGGTGGCCCCGGCACCGAGCAGGTGCAGGGCTGCTTAGCGTGTCTGCACCTGAACCCAGCAGAAAGCGAAACTACGGGTGTGTCTGAAGAGTCCCCACTGTCGCCACCCCACGGCAGCCCTGTCAAGGTTGCAAGGTGTCAGTGCGCCTGGAGGTCCACTCCTCCTCTCGGCCGCGTGGTGGACGAAAGCTCGATGCCAAAGCCACGGGGAACCTGGGTGCTGGCTCAGAGAGCGGCAACGCGGCTGTTCCACGTCCACGAGTCAGAACCAGCCCGGCGGCCACAGGCGCTGACACCGGCCACGTTCTTACTGGGGGGGAGTCTGCCCAGCCGGACAGATGGCCTGCTCCCCTGACGGGCACGTGGAAGCGTGGGGAGGGGAGGCGGCGGAGCGGGCTTGGACACACCGGGTTCTGACCGAGCTCCTACCGTGACCCCTGACACCCAGCACACCTCTGCCACCAGGACAAGGCCCTCCTGCGGGAGCCGGGTGACCGAGCGTGAGCTGTGTGAGACCTGCTCTCTGCCTGGCTCCACGCAGGTCCCAGCGCGTGCAGGGCCAGGGCTCAGGAGCTGCCTCCCCGAGGATGCAGGAGCCTGCAGCCATGTGGCCAAGTTCTGGGCCAAGTCTGGGAGGTGAGGCAGGTTGGATGGCTCCCCCTGGGCCCCTGGGTGGCTGCAGGTTGGGGTGGGGTCCTTCCTCTTCCATTGGCTGGGGCAGAGGGGACCAGACCACCGAGTCCAGCTCCCCAGAACTGTCTCAGAGCTCGCTTGGCTGCCACCCAAGGAACGGCGTGTTCTCACTGGGAGCGGCTGACGGCCGTGCCACCCACTCGGGCCCAGCCGTATCTCCTGCGTGAGTGGGTACAACTTCCTGCGGTCCTTGGCAAGTGACACGGCGTGAGAGATGCGCCCCGGGACAGACGTGTGGCTGCAGCCCAGGGCCCTGCCCCTATTTTTGGAAGCTCCGGGCTCCTGTGGTTATCGGCCTCACAACCTCACACTCGGCTTATCTGGCAAAGGCGGCCGGGGCCAAGTGTGGCGTGAGGAAGCGCTCCCCGCCGGCCGCTGACAGCAGCCCTCTGGGTTTGCTCTCAGAGCTGCAAGAGGTCACCACGACAGCTGGGAGTGGCGGGGGGCGAAGTTTCCATCTGGTGAGGGCTGCCAGTCCCCCCGCACCTCGGGGATGGTGATGGCCGCAGGAGAGACCCCCGACGGAGACGGCCACATGAGGGAGACTTGGGTCTTTCCAGTGCGGTGACTGTGGGAACAGGAAACTCGTGTGTGCAGGCAGGAAATGGGGTGCTTGCCCCGACCTGAGAAGTTGCAGTGCATTGTGGGAACAGCCTCAGGAGACAAAGGGCGTCCACCAGCATCCGCACACAGCAGAATGGCAGCGCTGAAGGGCCCAGGGAGGATGCAGCCATTGTCCCCCTGCCACTCGGGGATCTGGCTGACGCGGGCTGGGTGCCGTGCTGGGCTCATGAGGCTGACGCCAGTGCGCCCCAGGGTTCTGGCTGCCCAGGACAATCACCTACGTGCCTTCCACCTCGTAGGGTGGCAGCGGGGCGGGGGGAGCTGAGGGCGGTGGCCTCCCCCAGGGCTCTCTGTCGTCTGCTCAGGGAGGGTCCCAGCTCAGGCAGCCACGTGCAGAGGACACCCATGGCCCCGAAGACCTAAGAACAGCCAGGCCCTGCATCCGGCCAGAGCCGACTTCCTGTGACGGGTGTGGGTGCCGTGGGGACCCCCGGCACAGACATGCCCCGTGGCCTCCGTGGCCCCGAGTGGAGTTTCGGGTGGTTTGCTGACTGACCGAGGAGCAAGGCAGGTGCCCGCAGGCCAGGAAGGTGCCCTGGAGATCACGCCCAGGTGGACCGCACTACCTCTCCATGGAGAACATTCCGGTAGCCAGGGACACGGGCGGCAGAAGATGAAGGAAGCTTTGGGTCAGTTGATGCAGCCCTCGAACCCACAGCCCTCACAGCCCTGCCCCTGCCAGGCACCCGAGAGGAGGGCCCTCCCGCTGGGACTTTTGCTTGAAATCCCTGAGGGTGGCCGGGGGCCTTGGCCTGTGTGGGCGGTTCCGGAGCCGGCGCTGTCCTGTGACATGGAAGTTAGGATTCAGGGCAGGAAGTCGGGACGGGGCGGGGACGTGAGCCAGCTATGAGGACGTGTCTGTGCCCGAGACGCCATCAACCCCGCACTACAAATGTGAGATGTATGAAACAAAATGCATGTACCTTATAATCTCACAGCCACAAGCAGGAATTAACGGCTGATAGCTGACTTGCTACACAATCGCTCCACATTTTATAGAATATTTTACATAATTGGAACAACACTGCATTTGTATCTTCTTTAAGAAAGATCTATCTATTTATTTGTAAGGTGGAGTTACAGAGAGAGGAAGAGACAGAGAGAGAGAGAGGTCTTCCATCTGCTGGTTCACTCCCCAGATGGCTGCAATGGCCAGGCCTGGGCCAGGCTGGAGCCAGGAGCCGAGAGCTTCACCCACATCTCCCATATGGCCCAGCACCCCAGGCACTTGGGCCGTCTTCTGCTGCAGTGCCAACAGCCCACATGGGCGCTGGTTGGAGTCCTGGCTGCTCCACTTCCGATCCAGCTCCCCGGTGATGGCCTGGGAGAGCTGGGACCGTGGGGCCTGCCTTTGTGCTTTTACACCTTCCTTTTCCACCCCGGCTCCTACCGCACAGGCACTCCTCCAGGTCATCACACTCCTGCTGCCGAGCGAGCCCACGGGGACGGACGCCAGCATCCAAGCCGGCCAGGCCGCCCGGCTCCATGGGCCTAGGGGATGTGGCAGAGCACCGGTCTGGCCCTGAAGAGTCCCCGGGCAGGGCTGGGTTCTCCAACTGGGCGCAGGTTGAGCAAGTGGCTGTCAGAGGGGTCCCATTCGCGTCCCTGTGGCCTGAAAGCCTTTAAGTGTGGTGGCCGGGGGCTGTGCCCAGGCGTGGATGCAGCTCCCACACAGATCTGGGTGCTAAGAATGCCAGGCCCCTTGGGCCGGCGCCATGGCACAGTAGGTTAATCCTCCACCTGCAGCGCCGGCATCCCATATGGGCGCCGGTTCGAGTCTTGGCTACTCCACTTCCAATCCAGCTCTCTGCTGTGGCCTGGGATAGCAGTGGAAGATGCCCCAAGTCCCTGGGCCCTGCATCCATGTGGGAGACCCAGAAGAAGCTCCTGGCTCCTGGCTTCAGATCGGTGTAGCTCTGGCCATTGCGGCCATCTGGGGAGTGAACCAGCGGAAGGAAGACCTTTCTGTCTCTCTCTCCTTCTCACTGTCTGTAACTCTACCTCTCAAATAAATAAATAAAATCTTAAAAAATAAAAGAATGCCAGGCCCCACCCTACGGCTGGACCACGATCGCCCCCCAGCTTGCTGGCCCCAGGTGTTGACCCAAGTCACCAGGACTTCAGGGGGCTGCTGACCCCGGGTGCGTCCACCATGGACGACAGGAAGTCCCACGATGCCTCCTCCCGGGACTCAGCAGGAGGAGAGCGCTGCTGTCACGTGAAGTTACTCCTGGCTTGTCTGTCACGAATTCCACAGCGCGTCATTTCCCATCATCCTCTGCGTCTCTGTGGACCCTTAAAGAAATACATTCAGAGTTTGAAAGCTGTTGGTGGCCTAAAGTGGGTGAAGACCATGCCGGGGTACCACAGGCACAGTGTGGAAGTGGCCATCACACACCAGGGTGGACGGCACTGCGCCAGGAGGGCAGGAGAGGCGAGCGGTCTCCACATGGGCAGCCGTGCAGGGGTCTCGCACCCAACACAGGGGACACACACCAGGTCTCACTGTCAGAAAGCCTGCTCACCTCTCTCTCTCTCTCTCTCTCTCTCTCTCTCCCCCACCCCCATCTGCTCACCACACACACGCAACTCACTCCCCCAGGCAGTGCACATGGTCACCAAAGTGACACCATTGCAGCTCTAGGCAAGAACCACCTACTGGCCGGGGGCCAGGCCCCCTCCTCTCCTGGCCCCGAGAAAGCTGAAACCCTTTGCCTTCTGTGCAGTCAAATGGACACGCCCTCCAGGGAAACGTTACACACGCCTGTCGAATGAGACGACCTCTGCCTGTCTCCACCTGCTCTCTCTGGAATTACTGGTGTGTGTGTGTGTGTGTGTGTGTGTGTTCCTCCCGTGTGTCCACACGTCCTGCTGTGATCTGTCTGGCCTCCCCTTCCTTCTCATACAAGACGTGAACCCACGCACCACACGTGGCCGAGTCCTCGTGCCTTGCGCACCCCTCGGGGGATGCCCAGACGGCTTCACTTTTCCGGGAAGGAAGACCCCGGGGTTTGCAGGACACAGCGCTGGTTCTGCAGGCCTCCATGAGACCGAGCTTCTCTGTCAGCTCCCAACTCCGGGGGCACGGAGAGAGGCTGGGGGCAAACCTTCGCTTCTAAAAACCCAAATAAACTGGAGATCACTGGACAAGGCTGGCAAGCAAAATGCTGGCCAATTGCTACCTAGTAGGCAGCTGTCATTAATCTTCAAATTATGCTAACAATTAATCAAAATGCCAGCAAAACACACTCATCTATCTTCCAGCAAATCTAATAGAAGTGATTAGATAAAGCACACAGAGTCAAAACACATACTTCTGTCTTGATTGATCCCGATGAAGAACCACAAACACAGAACCCGCTGGTGTCCTGGGACGGCTGAAGCGAGGGCTGGCTCCCTTGCGTTGCCTGCATGGACCCCCAATGACACCGCTGACAGTGCACTGGGCAGAGCCGCCTTCCAGTGGTTCACTCCCCACTGACTTGAGAAGGCTCAGCCTCAGTGTGCACGGCGCCGCCCCGGCAGACTGGACACAAGGGCAAGACCATTGGGAGTGGGCGGCAGAGTGAGCTCGCCACCGACCCCCAAAGGGGAGGAAGAAAACGCAAGCAAGTGAAGAACTCTGAGAGCAGGAGTGTGCGCTGGAGATGGACTGCGCCACCAAAATGGAATACTGGGCACTCTGCACGCTGGTGCCTCAACACCGTTGCTCCTCTGGTACAGCCCTCGCCCTGCCCCTCCCCCCTCCCCTGCCCTGGCTCCCTCTTTCCCTCTCAGTCTTATCTTCCTCTGTCCCGCCCTCTCCACTGACAGACAGATACATGATACGCAGGTGGACAGATGATAGACAGCTGACGATTCCTGCTGGGAGCCCAGCGCCATTCCTTGGGCGTCGAGGTTTGCACAGTGAGAGGAGCACAGCTTCACCGGATCAAATCGTGGGTTCAGAACTCTGGAGAACAGAGTGATAAAGTGTTATGGAAAGCAGGATAACCCACGTTGCATCCCTTAAAGTCAGTTCTCTGGGCTGTGTTAATTTCAGACGGCTCTCTCCTTTTCGCTAGCTGTGATTTTTCTGCTTGGGGTCTCTGGTCACTGTTGTGTGGGGGAGACTGGGGACCTTCCGCCAGTGAGAGACAAGGTGTAAGTTGTCACTTGCTGTCTGCCTTGACCTGCAGGCCAAGCACCTGTCACCCGGGGTGCCTGCTGTCCTCATTATTGTTACAGGGGCCACATTCCAACAGATAGATAGGTGCTGGATAGATAGATTAGATGATAGGTGGATATACAAGATAGATAGATGATAGAAATAGATTATAGACAGGTGATAGGCGACAGATAGATTAGATGGTGGATAGATTAGACTTAGATGATATAGATAAATTGTAGATAGATGATAGATGATTGACGGATGATTGATAGATGGATACAGATACATAAATGTTCTCTTCTGTGCCCACATGGCAAGGAGGGGTGGCCAGTGGAGAGCAAGAACCCCCTTCCTCATCTGCCTGAGGGCATCCAGAGTCCTAGCTGCTGCCCTGGACCCCACTTCAGGTGGCTCAGCCATGCCCTGTGGCCATCCAGGCCGGGTCCCCCAGGGGCCAAGGGGAGGGGAGGAGGCATGTGGTGCCCTGGCTGGGGCAGTGATGGCTGCCCTAGAAGGAGGCGCCCCTGCCCCTGCCCCTGCCCCACAGGCCCTGCAGCGATGGGAGGCCTGGCCCCAGAGGCCTCACGGGTGGCCCCTCGAGGAGCCTGGTTCCGGGCTGAGACCCCGGGACAGCACTCAGCCCAGAATTGTGGCTGCTCCGACGGCAGGATGCTGAGACTCGCTCTGGGGCCAAGGTGGAGAGGCGGGTTTGGAGCGGAGGGCACCGTTGGAGGACAGCTTCCGGGGAGGTGACACTTCTGTCAGGCAGGCCCCGCCCACCCTGAGGGGCTGTGCTGGAGCAGAGCCTGGTGCCACTGGGTCCTCCGCGGCCCTCTGTGCCTCGGTGCTGCCGTGACCTCCGGCATTCCCGTGTGGAAAGCAGCCCAAGGCCGTGGTGCGTGCCATCAGGTCTCCGGGTAGTGCGGGATCCTTGCCAAGGAGGCCCCCGAGCTCGCTGGCCCCGCTCCTGTGAGAGGACACAGCCGGAAGATGCTGTCTCGGAACTGGGGACCGCCGCACACCGCCGCCAGTGCCATGCCAGACCCACAGTCTGCCTGCACCTTGGAGCCCCAGCTCCAGGGCCCTGAGAAATCCAGGTCTTGTTTGTCAGCTGGGCACATGGAGGGTCCCTGGTGAGGGCTTCCCCAGGCCAGGAGCACACAGGACCCCTCCCTGCTCAATGAGACCCAGAGGGGCCGCACTGAAGCAAGGATAGATAGGAACAGTCCCTGGACGCCACCTGCCCCTTCCCCTCTTATGCCCATCCCCCCACAGTGCCAGCCTCCAACACCATCTCCCCAGCACCAGCCCCCTGTGCCACCCCCAGTGCCATCCCCCCAGCACCAGCCCCCACAGTGCCATCCCCCCTCTGCCATCCCCCCATCACCATCCCCCCGTGCCATCCCCCCAGCACCATCCCCCCTGTGCCATCCCCCATCACCATCCCCCCGGGACCACCCCCCCCGTGCCATCCCCCCAGCACCATCCCCTCATCACCATTCCCCCTGCCATCCCCCCACTGCCATCCCCCCATTACCAGCCCCCCCGTGCCATCCCCCCAGCACCAGCCCCCCCCAGCACCAGCCCCCAGCGCCATCCACTGCCCCCTCAGCAGCCTGGGTGCTTGAGGCCACCTCCCCCAACCAGGACTCAGAAGCCAAGGGGACCCCAGCCCCAGCACCAGGGTGTGCCCCAGGCCCCTGGAACCCCAGCAGTGTTAGTTCACCCTTGTCTGGCTCCTGTCACTCAGAAGGCTTTTCAATTCCATTACTGGAGCCCAGGCCCCCAAGGCTGGTGCAGGTGCCCAGAGCCAGGGTCTCCGGCAGGGGTCCTCCCCTCTGGGTGGGAGGAGGGAACCCTTACCTCAGAGCAAAGCCCTAGCTGCTCTGCGCCCCCCCCCCCAGGGAGCTTTCTCCCTGCTCTGGGCCCAGGGGCGCCCAGAGGGGTCCCCGTGGTGTGCGGCTGTGTGCTGTCCCATTAGGGGGTCACTAGGGGAGGTGGCCTTGTCCCAGATGCCTCCATCTCCAGGCAGAACCTGGGGCACCCGTGGGGAGGCTGGACTTCTAGGCTGGGGAGGACTAGTGCCACGGAAAAACATCTGCAAAAACACAGGCTGGAAAAGAGCCGGATGACCAGGCCGGCGACACGGCCCAGAGGACGCGTTCTCAAACCAGAGGAGCCAGGAGCCTGGCGGCGGGGGCCCTGGCTGCACAGTTCCCTGTGGGTGTCCCCGGGGCCTCAGGCCTGGCTCTGGGCTCAGCGAGAGTCCCGAGGTGGGGTTGGGACTAGGAGGGGTCGGCCTTGGCTCACCACCGCTGCCAAGAGCTGGGAGGCCAAGGAGAGAGGCCCAGGGGACAGCAGAGGCCCTGCAGGCCCCGGTGGGACCCTCCTGGTGAGCTCCCGGCGAGGAGAGGGGCCTGGAGTGGGCGCGGTGGGGATCCGCGTGTGGCGCCTCCGCGCGTTGGCTTCGGGGGCTGATGTCCTTTCCCAGGTGGAGGCCACCACGCATGGGGGAGGCGACCACTGCAGAATTCCGGAGCCCCAGGGCGGGGAGCGGCCCAGCCGGCCCCACCCGCCCGCTGACAAAATGATAAGCGGCGGTAATTTGCCTTAAAGACCTTAATGAGTGGATCATTGCTACCGAGGAATGGGAGAGAACTCGGGTCCCACAGCGGCCCCGCGCCACGGTCGGCTGTGCAATAACCAGACGGAAGCCACAGACAGCCCCAGCCTCGCTCCCCAGATAAAACCCCCGCTCGCTCCCTCCACTTTCGCAAAGGTAATGAGGAAGTAATGAGGCTTGACTGGAATGTTCTCAGCCGGCTTCCCCCCTTTCCGCAGGACAGGCCGCGAGGGTGGTGTCTGCAAAAGCCGAGCTGGAGCTCAGCGCAGGAGCTGCGCCGGCCGGGGCTACCCAGGCTGCCGGGGCGGGAGGGCTGCAGGCCCAGGCCTCCTGGAACCGGCCCCCGCTGGCTCAGGGACCCCCTCTGCACCCTGCCCTTGGTCTCGGAGGCGAGCTTGCCTCGTCCCGCTGTGCAAACCAAGCAGACTCAGCCAGGTGGGCAGGGGGCTGTTGGCCCCTTTAGCTTAATTCGAGCTGAAAGGTCTTTGTTGCACATCGGGGAGGGGAGGGGCCTGGGGACCCAGCGAAGTGTTTTGCTGGCGAGCCTGTGGAGATCCGGCTGCCTTTGTTGTGATAATCTGAAATTAATTTGCACTTGAACCCATCTTTCTTCTGCGCTCAATTTAAACGCGGCTGTAATTAGGCACCCTGCGTGAAACGGAGCCCTGACCCTCGAGGCCGGGGCTGAGGGCTCCAATTCCCCAGGTGCGGGGTCTTCTCTCCTCGCACGAGTTCCTCCGGGGAGGCTGCAGAGCACAGGAGTGAGAGAGGCGGCTGCGGGGGTCCCTGCCCCCGCCGTGGGCCAGCCGTGGTCTCCTCAGCCACTCCTGCACCCACTCCCGTGTGGGTCTGCCCCACCCCTGTTTGCGAAAGAGCGTTCTATTCTCTCTGTCGCTCCTCTTCTAACAGACCTGTTCCCCGACGCCCCCTCGTCCTGGGTGGGCTGGTTTGTCCCCATGGGCGTGGCTTGGGTGTTCTCCCTGCTTTGCCCAGGGGTCTCCCCTGCCTGCCTGTCTCTTTCTCAGAGCTGGGCACACTCTGCAGAGGGACCCTGGGGGCTCCTGAAACCCAAGAAGAGGGGCTGGGGTGGGGGCGGGGGGTGAGGGGCACCCTCCTGGCCGCAGGCCCCTCTGCCCCTCCCCCTCCCTGGTGCCCCATCTTACCCCAGCACCGCAGCCAGGGCCAGGCCCCTCTGAACCCAGTGTCCCCATGGCCTGCTTCTGCACGGGCAGGCTGGACAGGGGAGGTGGGCTGACATGAGTCCCCGCCAGAAAAGAGGGGGCCTCTGGGGACATCTAGCCCTGCGTCCTGCGTGCGGCGACCGAGGCAACACCCAGTACCTGGCTGACTTCAGTCACAGGATCTTCAAGGGGCCAAAGGCGTCCTTATCCGAGGAGCCAAGTCCTGGTTCCTGAACCCCAGCTGTGTCACCGACCTTGCACAGAAATGGCGGGGGAAGGGCGCGGTGGAGTGAGTGGGCGCGGCTATATTTTAACAGCAAAAGCTTGCCGCGGCCTCGGTTTCTGAGTGTGGCTTTGGGCACCCTGTGTTATGGCTTCCGTGCCGGGCTGGGGTGCGGTGGGAGCCAGGGCTGCCGCAGTCACTGCCGGTCCCTACGGAAGCAGCGCTGAGTGGCACCCGGTTCCCTCTCCTGCTGCTCCTTCTTCTTTTATTTGAATGAGAGACAAGGAGACATACAGAGAAAGCTTCCATGCACTGGTTCACTCCTCAAATACCCACAACAGCCAGGGCTGAGCCAGCGTGGAGCCAGGAGCCTGGCACCTATCCAGGCCTCCCGTGTGGGTGGCAGGGACGAGAGAGTTTGAGCCACCACTTACTGTCTCCCGGGGTGCTGGAGCCAGGAGCTGAGCCAGGCACCCAGATGTGGGATGTGGCTGTCCTGAGTGGCGTCCTCACTGCTGGGCCCGACGCCCACCCCACGTAGGAGGAGTGGGGGCAGTGCCTCCCATTCGCCTCCCAGAGGGGCTGTAACTACATCCGTCACCCGGCATTGCACCAAGGGGACGTGGTGTGCCTGGAACGTGCTCCACGTTGCACTGAGAGGCCGTGGGGTACCTGCTGCTGTACAGAGGACCAGCGTGAGCCGTCACACCTGGGCGGGGCTGCGCCCGCTGTGTGCAGAAAGCAGGTACCTGTGCCGGAGGGGAGAGCAGGGGCTGTGGTGCACCTGCTGTCCGAGGGGAGACGCTGGGGTGCCTGGGCTCCTGCACAGGGGGTGCGGGAGTCCCCGTGGCCACGCAGGGTATGTGAGGGTGACCTCAGTGTGTGTCCACCGTCACGCAGAAGGAGAATGGCTCTGGCACCCTGCAGGGCACCCGGGCTTGGGCCACCCAAAGGGCCCTCTGCTCTTCCTCGTGGGCCTCCTGTCCTGACAGCAGCAGAGTGTTCCGGGGATACACACGGCCTGGGGCAGCCACAGCCCGGGGACAGGCCCCTTGAGTTCCTGAGCTTTGCTGCCGGGGCCTGTCCCCTCCTCTGTCCCCTCCCCTGTCCCCCCACTGCTGTGGTCTTATCTCTGGGCACTCAGTCAAGCCCTGCAGGTCCCTGACAAGCAGCCGGGCGAAGCAACCTTCCACAAACAAAGCAGGCAGCCGCTCCTCCTAGGATAACATCTCCTGATCCCATTATTGATTATCTGTGTGCTGGGGCCTTGTTTCCGGAAAGTTTCACACGGGCAGTGGCAGTGACAACAGACTGACGAGAGCCTGGAAACAGTGCCTGCCGTTAGCCTCCTCCCGTGTCTGTGTCATTGCGTTTTATCTCCCGAAGGTGCCCCATGAGTTGCGACGTTGAGAGTGACGGTCAGCGGCTCACGCAAGCCATTGCGGGATTCAGCCGCATGCCAGGGCGGCTCTCATGCAGCGATGCGGGCGGCCTGGGGTCCCCCAGCCACGGGCGCCCTGCCCCCAGCCCCTGCTCACCACGTGGTATCCTGCACGGAGCAGGTGGGACCCTGCCTGGAAAAGGCACCTTGGGATGCAATCCTGGCGTGGGCTCTGCTCACAGGAGGTGCGGTGGCCCCCGGGGGTCGGACAGCAGGACAGAGTCCGGGTGCGCTGACCCCAGGAGCCCTCGGACAAGCCCAGGGTTCACAGTGCAGTTTCTTTGCTCCAATGGCAGCGGGGTGCTCCCTACCCCCACCTCTGAATCAGTGTGATGTTGCTGTCCCCGTCCCCCTGTCATCCAGCTGGGTCTCCGGCCAGTGATGACTCAGGGTGGGGATGACGTCGGTGAGCCGTGCACAGGCCTGGGCATCACCAGGGTTGTCCTGCCGGCCTTGGGCGCCTTCCTCGGGGTCACCCCCAGATGGTAGGGAAGGAGCAGCACTGGGGCCTCAGGACCCCAGGCACCAGGACCACCTGCATCCTCACAGCAGGGGTGGGGCTAGAGCCGAGTGCAGGCAGGTGTCATGCATAGCCCATGGTTGAGCGGCCACTTGTGACGCCCGCGTCCCATGAGAGCACCCATTCGAGTCCAGGGCACACCACTCCCCACACCCTCTGCTAAGGTGCCTTAGAAGCAGCAGATGATGGCTGAAGTGCCTGGGCCCCCGCCACCCATGCGGGACTCCTGGCTTCAGTCTGGTCCAGCCCTGGCCATGTAGGCCTTTGGAAAGTGAACCAGCAGCTGGAAGATGCTCTCTCTCTCTCTCTCTCTCCCCCCACACGCACACACACACTGCCCCACCTTTCTAGAGGATGGAGATAAACAAGTCAACATTTGAACACACGATTCCCACACCTCAGAGGCTGACCGTGGGTTTCCCACGTCCCGGTCCGCGTGGTCTTGGAGGTTGCTCTGAGCCCCGCGTCACGCCCGGGGGTGGGGTGTGGGTCTCTCCTGCTGTGGAGTCCCTGAAGCAGGCTCCTTAGAGGAGCGGTGAGCACACAGAACAGCTTGGCTCCTCACCGCCACTGCCACTTCCTCACTGGCGCCATGCGTGTGGCCAGGAGGGGACTTGGGGGCCTCCTCGTGGGTCCCCTTGCTGTCTCCAAGCCTCTTCTGTAGGATGCTGGCAGCACCTGGCTTGACCCTGCAGAACCTTGGGGTCCTGCCACCTGGGGCCTCCGGGCAGGCTCTCCAGGTGTCGAGGCTAGCCCGCAGCACCGCCATGCCCCCGGGGCTGATCAGAAGTGGAGCAGCCAGGATCGAACCAGCACCCATATGGCATGCTGGCATGACAGACCGCAGCTTTACCCGCTACGCCACAGCGCCGGCCCCATAAGCGTCAGTTCTAAACCATTCCCACTCTCACGGTGCTCACCGGCTGTCCCTGGGGCGCCTCAACACACGAGGTTGCAGGTGACTCCCAGGCTCCTGGGTACATGGGTGAAGGGACCCCTGCCCAGCTCCTCGTGTGGGTCGTGGTCGGATGTGTGGATCCCGTGGACAACGGCGTTGCTGGAGGTGGGTCTGGGGCCACCCTGGGTCTGGGGCAGACTGGCAGAGTTGCCTCGAGTCCCTGCTCAGAAGGCAAACACGCAGCTCCTCTTCCCCAGGCACCCCCTCACCAGGACTGCCATACCTGCGGGGGCCTGGAGGGAGCCTGGCTCCACCTGCATCCTTCCGTGGCTGCTGGGGTGGAGACGGGCGCCTTGTGGCCCCACCCCCACTCTTCCCTCTTGCCTCTCTTGCACCTGCTTCCTGCACTGCGGATGAGCAGTGGGCTCTCCTGTCCAGCAGATTTTGTCCCTCTAATGTGGACGGGGACCGAGCTGCTCTCACGTCTCAGCAGGTGCTGGTAGGACAGCGCCGGAAACAGCACACTGCCTTCACGCGCGTGCTGAGCGCGGGCCTCGCTGCGACTGCCTTCACGCGCGTGCTGAGCGCGGGCCTCGCTGCACGCAGGCCTGGCTGTGCCTCTAGGACCCTGGGCTGCCGTTCCAGCTCGGGATTGCTCAGGTCAAGGTCAATTCTGTCCACTCTTGGCTCAGCTTTTCTGCTGACCGAGTGGCCTAACAACCTGAACTTGAGGGGCGCACCTGAGTGCTCCATCCCAGCGGAGCCGCTGACGCCAAAGCTCTGGTGCCCGAGGCCCCCTGGGGCCTGTCTCCGTGACACTTTGCCACCGTGTTCCGTGTTCTGTCTCACTCCTTTGCCTTCTCTCTGGGTCGCGTGCTTCTGCTCTGTGTATGTGGCTGTATGGTCGGTGCCGTAATTTTTTAAAAAGTACATGAAAACACTGCAGATCATGGAGAATGGCTTAAGACATTCAAACACATGAAATCATAATCTTTGATGTCCGTTACTTTTCCACAACATGTTTATATTTTATGATGTGGGACCTAATTTTCTGTTTTTTACCAAGACGGAATCTAAAATATTTTTCCTGCGTTAGCGTTACTGAACTCCAAGGTCAGGCAAGTGAAGGGCGACTCTGTGTGGCGGGACAGCGGCGGGCAGGGAGCAGAGCTGGCTAAGAAGCTGTGGCTGCTCCCCACCGGGAAGGCTTCGGGTCGCCATGGCCCCTGCGCCCCGCAGTCACAGACGGAGGCCCGGAGCCTGGGGCCAGCGCTTCCCCGGGACTAAGACTCAGGTGCTAATGCGTGACGTGTTGCATATCGACGCAAGAATGTGAGATTGCTCCTAACGCCCCAGAACAGCAAACCGTCTGTGCACATCTGAGCAGCACCCAGGAACACGTGTGCAGGGGGTGGATCCCTGGAGTACTGGGCCCGAGGTCCACCACAAGCACACGCGACAGGTGCACAGTGCACGTCAGCTGGCTGGTTGCTTTATACTCAAGACTATAGAGACGCGTCTTCAAGTCCTGGAGCCACTGTCCGGCTGCGACTGGATCCATGCCAAGACTCCCCAGCCCAGTGCTGCACCACAGGGGCCGCAGGAGTGGCCGCAAGCCTGGGCCCCCACCCAGCGCCCTGTGTTGGGCTCCGCCCTGCACCCGGGAGCACCAGCCCAGCACTGCCATAGATTTTGCTTGGCCTGGGTTTTCTGATTTGGGGAACACTGGTTAATGATGCAGACTTATTGTCCCCCACCCTCACGTGAGCTTCTCCTGCAGCAGAATCAGGCCTGGGAATCAGATCCAGCTCCCGGCCGACTTTCTGTGAGTGCGGCCTTGGTATTCCTGACCAGTGCCTACCGACTCATTAGTATTCAAATTTATGATAATTTCATCAACGTGTGAAAAGATCTTTTTCTTGCATATATATGAAAGAACCATATTACTATTCAATTGGCTTCTTTTCTCTTTTAGCCCAAGATAAGCTTGTTGTGACTTAACCTGAGAGAAAGCAAGAATAACAAGAAACAGCCTAGGAAAGTCAGAAGCGAGACTCTGAGATGGCACGCCGCAAAGTCGCTTCTCCCCAGAGCCACCAACTTCCACAGGGATGTCCGCTCCACTCCGCGGTTAAAGCCGCATCCTGGCGTGCTTCTGGGTGGGTGTCTAGCTGGGATGAGCAAGCCTGGGGTGGGTCCCAGCCTCCTGCCAGTGCGAGCAGGGAGCTGGCAGTGATGGCTCGGGTTCCTGCACCCCCGTGGGGGACCGCAGCTGAGGTCCAGGTTACTGGCTCCAGCCAGGCCCAGGGCTGGCCTTATGGGTGTCTGGGGAGAGAACCACGGATGAGAGCTCTATTTCTCTTTCTCTCTGCTTCTCAAATAAATAAGTTAATAAAGTCAATACACATACTTTTTTTTTGGCAGGCAGAGTTAGACAGTGAGAGAGAGAGACAGAGAAAGGTCTCCCTTCCCTTGGTTCACTCCCCAAATGGCCACTACGGCCTGCGCTGTGCCAATCCGAAGCCAGGAGCCAGGTGCTTCTCCTGGTCTCCCATGGGGTGCAGGGCCCAGGCACTTGGGCCATCCTCCACTGCACTCCCTGGCCACAGCAGAGAGCTGGCCTGGAAGAGGGGCAACCGGGACAGAACCGGTGCCCCAACCGGGACTAGAACCCGGGGTGCCAGCGCCGCAGGTGGAGGATTAGCCTAGTGAGCCGTGGTGCTGGCCCACACATACATTTTTAAAAAAAGATTATTGAGCTGGCATTGCAGTGTAGCAGGTAAAGCTGCTCCCTGTGATGCTGGCTTCCCATGTGGGCGCTGGTTCGAGTCCCGCCTGCTCCAGTTCCAATCCAGCTCCCTACTAATGGCCTGGAAAAGCAGCAGAACATGGTCCCAGTCCTTGAGCCTCTGCACCCACAAGGGAGACCTGGAGGAAGCTCCTGGCTCCTGGTTCCCGTCTGGCCATTTGGGCAGCCATTTGGGGAGTAACCAGCAGGTGGAAGATCTCTTTCCCTCTGTCACTCTGCCTTTCAAATAAATAAAAATAAGTAAATCATTATATTTATTTTATTTATTTGAAAGGCAGAGTGACAGAGACAGAGAAAGAAAGAGAGATCTTCCATACGTTGGTTCACTCCCCAAATGGCTGCCACAGCCAGCCCTGGGCCAGACAGAAGCCAGGAGCCAGGAGCTCCATCTGGGTCTCCCATGTGGGTGCAGCGGCCCAAGGACTTGGCCACCTTCTGCTGCTTTCCCAGGCCATCAGCAGGGAGCCGGGATAGGAGGTGGAGCAGCCGGGACTCCACTGATGCCGGGGGCATGGGGTGCACGCACTGCAAGCATTGGGTTAACCCACTGTGCCACGACGCTGGCCCCAGCACACCTTACCACTGCCACTTACACACTTAGCTTCTCCTGGACGATGCGTGGCATCCAACAGCATTCCTCAAGCCTAGAGTCTCACCATCTGTCTATTAAGGATGTAAACGCAAATCTACGAGATGGTTCAACATTCACAGCAGAACCAAAATGCGTACGTAGCCCACGGGCAACACCAGCGTCCTGCACGCAGACCCTGGAAAGCCTCTGCCTTGTCCATCGCACACCGGGGCCGAGCAGAGGGGCCCCTGCCTTCCCCGGCTTCCGGAGCCGAGTGGTGGCTCCTCGGTGGCCCACAGCGAGCATCCCCAAGGCCTGGTCTGCCATTCCTGTCAGGATGCAGTTTAAACGGTGTCAGAAGGCGCCCAGCGCGCGCCTGTCAGCAGGGCAGCTCCTGCGGCCCCTGTGGCCCCTGCGGACTCACGGTCCTGCCGGCTTCTGCCCCTGACAGCAGGAGCCGGGGCTCACAGGGTTAAGTGTCCCCGCTCCCTGGCTGGGCAGGGGGGCCACATCGCTCCCCACCTGCTCACACAGGGATCTCAAATGTCCCTGTCAGTGCCGTCAGCGTCGCCAGCCACTGATAAGGCCACGGGACAGGCAGCTGTTGGCCATCTAATCTGGGGGTGTCCTTCCCAGCACATCCGGAAGCCAGAGGGCCCTGTGCTGCCCACACCCCAGCATCTCCAAGAAGCAGCCTGACTGTCAGATCTTTCCAGAACACCCCCAGGACCTCAACCAGGTCTCTGAACTTCTCCCTGGTCGGGACTGCTGATTGAAACTGCCAGGAATTCCTTCCAAAGGGGAGAGGGACCACAAAAACTCACCTCGGCAGGGCTTTTGTCTCTCCCGGAGGCAGGGCAGGTTCCCCTGGGCCTGGAGGGTCACAGCTGACTTGAACAGGAATTCCTTTTACAGGCCCAGCCGCCCCCCCACCCCCACCCCGTCCCTGGTGAGAAGGTAGGCGGTGTGCAAACCTGCCTTGGGGAGGAGGGTCGGAGCAGGGAGCAGGTGAGGGAGTGGGTGCTACCTGCTCGCCCTGCCTGCCTCCTGGAGCACGGGGAAGTTGAATCCCCTGGGAGGGAGGAGGCCCCAGGGCCCTGCGCGGTTACCCCCCACCCACGACGGAGACTGTCCCCCTGAGGCTGCCCACCAGTTTGTTTCCAAGTTTTAGTGGGCTCTAAGTGGAGGCGTGACTTCTCCCCAGCCCACCCTTCCTGGGCTCCATCGAGGGGCGCGGCCTTGGCTGGCGTGTCTCTAACACGCATAATGAGCTCAGTGTCAGACCGCGGGTGTTTTGTCTTTAACAAGAAGCATTTAGCTCCACCCAGTGAGAAGAAACTGCTCCAGTGCGTACAGCAGCCAGGGTCTTCTCAGTGCCCCGAGGTGACATTACTGATTTCCGACATCGTCTTGTTTTTGCCAATGCATCAAGTTAAAGCTGGACTCATTCCTGTTTAAACAACAAATACGTAAAACACGGTCGGGCCGTGGACCAGTGGCCCGCAGACGGCGGTGAATCTGACTTTCGAGACGCGCTCACAGCCTGAACCCGCGATGGAGCGACTGAAACTGGACCTGCAGTGGGCGGGCGGGGTCTGCAGCGGCAGCCCACCACCCGGCCCCTCCCTCAGCAGCTCTGTGCTCCGAGGTCCCGCGCCCCTCCCGCCCGCATCCCCCTAAATCTCTGTAATCCAATAAGCTTTTGTGTTGAGCAGCTTGTTGCAAACTTGTGCAGCACCCAGCCTGTGTCTGGGGTCCCTGGCAGGCAGGTGAGTGCCCTGGGGCCTGGCTCGCCCCCACCAGAGTGTAATTTGTAATTAACTGTCACTTACTGCTGTCTGCACAGGACTGGCCGCTCAAAGGACAATGCAACCGGGCTGGCCACTTGCTGCCCTTTGTTGTGGGTGGAAGGTCTCGGATCTGCGTCTCCACAATGTGCCGAGAGCCAGGGCTCGCTCTGTGGAAACCCGAAGGAGAAGGGGAATTCACGGCGACGAATCCAACACAAACAATTTGTTATGCCGAGCGACATCAAACATTCCGCGTGATGGGAGAGGCTAGCCGCCTCACAGAAGAGACGCACACAGTCCGGGCAGAGATCATTTAGCACGCAGCCTTCAAACGCGCTCTCTCGGAGCCGCAGACTCTAATTTATGCCTGCTTTTCAGTCTAATTATTTGCTTGTCACACTTTTCATTAGGAGAAAAATAAACAGAATGTGCGCAGGGGCCCCGGCCCCGGGTCCGTGTTGCCGGGATTGGCACGGAATTCCAAGTTTAACTACTTGGGAATTAACACAGCTTAGAGTCCATCTGCAGAGAAAAGACTATGGAAATATTAAGAGGTTGTAAAAGGGAAAAAATTAGAGGTTTTGCGATTAGATCCCTAAGGAAGCCAGGCTGTGGCTCCACGCATTTCAGGATTCTGATGGCCTTGATGACAAGGGCTCCAAGTTTCACACACAGATCTCCAATCCTCCTGCCAGGAGACAGACGCGAATGCTCATTTGCTGTGTGTGTCGTTCTGAAGCCGGCGTACAGAGATGTCAAACGTGCGGCGGCCGTGGGGGTCTGTGTTGCACGTGTGTGTGTGGGGGGGGCCCTACTCATGAATGGCACCTGGACCCCCAGTCTCCCTCCCCCGAGAGCAGTGGCCTAACCTGGGGCTCTCCTCCTCCCGGAAGGCCCTGCGGCCTGTTTCTCTTGGGGCCAGGGCCCCCCAAGCCCGATTTCCACATGCATCCCACACCCCAGTCCCTGCGGGAAAGCGGCTCAGGCTGCCGGGTCGGGCCCACAGCAGGCCTGCAGGCAGCCAGAGACCTCTCCAGGTCACAGACTGTGCAGTGCCAGAGGGGGTGCGAGAGGGAGCCGCAGGGAGCTGCCTCAGTGGGGGTGGGTGCTGGCTGGCTGGCGGAGGTGGACCCCAGCCCCCTCTCTGCCCCCACCCCTCCTCCCAGGAAGGCAGCTATGACGTCATCACGGAGCAGGCGAGCGGCCCAGCCCTGTTAAGAGGCATTGCATTGTCCCCGTTCAGAGGCACGCTCACTCGCTGTGCTTCTCCCGCTGCTGGCGTGGTGACAGGGTCTCTGACCCTTCTGATCCGGCTGTGAGTCCAGAGAACTGCCCAGCAGGGCGGCCCACGAGGGCGAAGCCTCACCCAGATCTCCCTGGTCCTCCTTTGGCTTCCCTGTTTTTGGTTCACATCCAAGTTGCACAGAAATGAGAGATGACATTTGCTACAGACATGCCGGTTTAATTACTTGTCAGCTTAGGGCTGGTACCTCCACCAGGCCACGTGGCAGCTCCACTCTCCTCCTGTAGCTTAAAACCTGATCCACAGGCGCTGTGGTGTAGTGGGTAAAGCTACGCCTTCAGTGCCGGCATCCTATATGGGCACCGGTTTGAGTCCCGGCTGCTCCTCTTCTGATCCAGTTCTCTGCTGTGGACTGGAAAAGCAGTGGGAGATGGGCCCCTGCACCTGTGTGGGAGACCCGGAAGAAGCTCCTGGCTCCTGGCTTCGGATTGACCCAGCTCCAGCGGTTGCAGCCATCTGGGGAGTGAACCAGCAGATGGAAGACCTCTCTCTCTCTCTCTCTCTCTCTCTCTCTCTCTCTTTCCCTCAGCCTCGGCCTCGGCCTCTCTAACTCTGCCTTTCAAATAAACAAATAAATTTTAAGGAAGAAAGCCTGATCCGTGACTGCAGCTCTCGCGCTGAGCCTGGGTGCTCAGGCTGCGCGCAGGATAACATAAAATGAACAGCTGAGCCGTCTGTGGTTCGCTGGAGAAGGCAGCCGGGCCGGGGCCCTGGGTTCCAGGGGGATCTCAGGAGAGGGAAAACCACACGGCCACGCAGACTCTCAGGGACACAGGCGCCACTTCTTTCTGATCATAGTCCCCCCGAGAACGCGGTGTACGCGAGAGCGCACGCACTGTATTCGTGAGAAGGGTGAATGACAGTCGGGATTCCTCCTGCTCCAACTCCAGCCCTGCCCAGGGCTGGACAGAGATTCGGACGCACGCGGAATCCACTGTGCCTCCTGTTCCCCAGCCCCGTGCATCTCCTGTAAACCCTGCCTGGCCTGTCCGCTCGCCTTGCTCCTGGTGTGTGTGTGCCTGGGTCCCAGGAGTGGACGCCGGCTGTCGGTTAGCACGGGTTCCCTCTCGCTCAGTTCAAGGCTGTAAAAACCCCAGGGAGCCCCCCCCCCCCCCAAGACGGAGGCTTGGCTTTGCGGGACACGCGGGGAAGGCGGGGCGGCTGAGGCTGTGTCTCCAGTTTGCAAGCTCCGCAGGAGCCTGCAGCGGCCTGGGCATGGCAGTGCAGGGAGCCGGGGCAGGGGACGGCGTGGATCTGGGGCTCCGGGGGCCGTGTTCACGTTCCACGGAGGACCAGGACGTGAGGGCTGAAGAGGTCTTGAGATGGCTCTGCTCTCTCCCGGCTCCTGGCTCGGCCCCGCGGCCCGGCGCCCACCGTGGTGGCCGTGGCCATGTCAGCCCGAGGCCAGCACCCGTGTGTTGGACACCCAGCACCCCGGGGCGCCCGCACGCAGGGCAGGGCCAAATTGTCTGAGCTCACTCACGTGGGCCCAGCTGTGCCTTCTGGAATGCTCCCGGCTGGCCCGTGTTTACAGACAAAATAAAACCAGGGGGAGCCAAGCAGACACAAGCAGAGCCTCTCCCAGGAAACAAAGCCCAGGGCAGAGCCGGGGAGGGGGCCGGGCCCCAGGAGGCCCCGCTTCTCAGCCCGGTATTTGACATTGCTGAAGGTTTCGTCTTGATTACTCAATAAAATTCAGAGTGAGGATGACTGTCTCAGCTCACTAAGCAACAAGGCTTGCTCACTAATTACAATCCTTTATTATCGGTAGTTTAATAGGTTTATGATAGGTCATAAAACAATTCGGCACGGGAGTACATAAAAAGAACGGGTTACACAGCTGTGACACCTTAATATCTATTCATTGTAATGATTTTATGATCTGTAATGGTAGTATTTTTTATTAAAATATGTACATATGCCTTTACATGGGCTGTGCTGCCACCAAACCGGGCGGCAGCGGGAAAATCGCATAAATATGCACTAAAACACTTAATGAGGCGTTTTTGAAACTTCCATTGTCGAAAGCATGTCCACGGCACCACGTGTGCGGAGCCTCATTACGGGTAATTATAATAAAATTACAAGTGCCATCATCATTCTAACCTTGAAGGCACAATAAGGATGGCGCTGTTTGCCTTGCGAGCCCACACATCTGAGGCGTGCTCTTCATTAATTATATTTCACATGAGAGCAATTATGCTGCGTCAGACTGAGCGCGCGCCTCGCGCGCACGCGCAGCTCCCCGTGCACGCGCAGGGAGGCTGGCTGTGCGCGCTGGTGGGCTGATTTCCTGACCCAAGCAGCGAGGTAAACACCTCGGCGGACTGCCGGCTCCTCCAGGGAAGTCGCCTCCGCCCCGGCTTCCCGCCTCCGCATCCGGACACCTGCGCTGTCATTCAGAGCCCGGAGATTGGCGGGACTGGGGGCGGGGCAGAGCCTCCAGGGCCCGCCCCCCAGCGGTTCTAACCCACACCCGCTGGACACCCAGGCCGCGCCCTCCACCTGCCTGGGCATCTGACCCACACCTGCTGGACACCCAGGCTGCGCCCCGCCCACCCCTCCAGCGGTTCTGACCGACACCCGCTGGGCACCCCGGCCCCGCCCACCCCTCACCCCGGCCCCGCCCTCCCCCCAAGCGTTTCTGACCAACACCCGCCGGGCACCCCGGCCCCTCCCGCCCACCCACCCCCCTGGGCACCCAGGCCCCGCCCACGCCCCCCCGCTGGGCACCCAGGCCCCCCCACGCCCCCCCGCTGGGCACCCAGGCCCCGCCCTCCCCCCCCCCCCCGCTGGACACCCAGGCCCCTCCCACCCCCCCGCTGGGCACCCAGGCCCCGCCCGCCCACCCCCCAGCGGTTCTGACCCACACCTGCTGGGCACCCCGGCCCCGCCCACCCACCCCCCGCTGGGCACCCCGGCCCCTCCCGCCCACCCACCCCCCTGGGCACCAGGCCGCGCCCACCCACCCCCCGCTGGGCACCCCGCCCCTCCCACCCACCCCCTGCTGGGCACCCAGGCCCCGCCCACCCCCCCGCTGGGCACCCAGGCCCCGCCCGCCCACCCCCGCTGGGCACCCCGGCACCGCCCACGCCCCCCCGCTGGGCACCCAGGCCCCGCCCTCCCGCCCCCCCCCCCCCCCCCCGGCTGGACACCCAGGCCCCTCCCACCCCCCCGCTGGGCACCCAGGCCCCGCCCGCCCACCCCCCAGCGGTTCTGACCCACACCTGCTGGGCACCCCGGCCCCGCCCACCCACCCCCCGCTGGGCACCCAGGCCCCTCCCGCCCCCCCGCTGGGCACCTAGGCCGCGCCCTCCACCCGCCTGGGCATCTGACCCACACCTGCTGGACACCCAGGCCGCGCCCCGCCCAACCCCTAGCGATTCTGACCCACACCTGCTGGGCACCCAGGCCCCGCCCCCCCGCCCCCCGCTGGACACCCAGGCCCCTCCCACGCCCCGCTGGGCACCCAGGCCGCGCCCTCCACCCGCCTGGGCATCTGACCTGGGCTGCAAATTGCTTGAGACTTTAGAGCTTGCACGGGGTAGGAGGGTGTCAGCCATACTTCATACGAGGGTCAAGTTCCTGGAAAATGTAATTACCAGGTAGGTTACATTGTAGCAACATCTGGAACGCGGCTCCTGGCGTTCTCATCCTGAGTGTTCACGCTGTCTCCAGGCCCTTGGTGCATCCACGCGCGGGGGCACGGGTCCACCTCCGGGTTCAAGCCCACCCACCTGCGAGGACCCGCGGCTAACCGGGGAAGATATAACCCAGGCCTCCGCCCGCCCCTTTCTGCCCGAAAAAAGCCCTGTTTTGGTTCTCAAGGGAATGGCTTTAGTGAATAGACTGGAATGATGTGCAATTAGCATATAAATTGTATGCATGTAAATGATGCTTCTAAAAGGTATTTGAAAAGTTTATTTTCTTAAGTATTTCGAGCCAGCCCCCTGCCTCCGTGTTTACAGGAGAGATTTGCGCGGGCTTGGAAAGCGCTCTCGGCTCAAAGCACAACCTCGCCGCCTCCTCCCCACCCCCTGCCTCTGCTTCATCACAAATTACAAATTAGTGCCACACAAATTAATGAGGTTTTTACAGTATTCAGTCAAATCGTGCAGGAAAAAGCTTTAGTTCAAACACCGGCGCTTGATTATTATAATTTATTTAAATGCAATGCACTGTTTGCTAAATTTCACAGGGCTGGCATCAATATATAATTTAAAGTTAATTTTAAAACAGAGGCACAGAAGTGCCGGGGCTCCTCTCAGGAAAACAAACAGCAGGCGCAGCGAGGGGAAGCGCGGGTCCCCTTTGGGCCTCACCTGCCTCGGCCCGAAGGCGCCCATCTGCTTGGCACCGGGAGCTGCCTGGGTGCCGGCTCAGGAGCCCTCCCCCAACCTCTGCTCCCCACCCCAGGTGGGGTGGGGGGAGGCGCAGAGACCCCAGGCTCTCCGTGTGGAACCCACTCTGGAAAACATGGTGCGAGGCTGCCTAGTTGGTTTGCTTTGCTTTGGTGATTAATCCATTTTTATTTAGTTAGTTAATTCATTTATTTATTTGAAAGAGTTACAGAGACAGAGGGGGAGACAGAGAGAGAAGGAGAGAGGTCAGCCTTCCATCCGCTGGTTCACTCCCCAGATGGCCCCAATGGCCAGGGCTGGGTCAGGCTGAAGCCAGGAGCCAGGATCCTCATCAGGGTCTCCCACGTGGGTGCAGGGGCCCGAGCACGTGGGCGTTCTTCCCTGCTTTCCCGGGCCATCAGCAGGGAGCTGGATCAGAAGTGGAAGTGGAGCGGCCGGCACTGGAACCAGTGCCCATGTGGGATGTGGACATTGCAGGCTTCGGCTTTACCTGATGCGCCACGGGGCCAGCCCCTAGAGGTGGTAGAAGTTTTGTTCGCGGTTGCCAAACTCTGCCTAGGAAGCCTCGTGTCTGACTTGCCACCGGCTGTGGGGACCACTACCGTCCTCCCACTCTCTGGTTGCAGTGCTTCGCATTTTTTTAAGGATTTAATTTGAAAGCAGAGCGATGGAGGGAGAGAGCAAGAGAGAGTGAGAGAGAGCATCCGTTTGCTGTTCACATCCAGGCAACAGCCAGGGCCGGGCCAGGCTAAAGCCACAGGCAGGAACTCGGGCCGCTGCGGCCCGTGCAGGGGGTCCGCATGGGCGCCTGTGGTCCCAGGGCGCGCACCGGGCCGCAGGATCTTCTCTTTCCTGCCGAGTGCATTATGCCGACAGACGCCTCTCCTTTGTGTCCCTTGGTATTAAGATGGGTTTAAATATTTTAATTACATTTTAAATATTAATATTTAAAAACTATGTGCAAATAGGCACCAAGACTCTCAGATGGAGAACTTTGAGAACAGTGCGGTGAGCTTCGGTGGGGGGGGGATGGAGGGAGAAGGGGTCGGGTCCCACGAAAGGGGTGGCTGCAGCTTGCCAGGGCGGGGAGCGGCTGGTGCAGTGCACTGTGCCTTCTGGCTGGCCGGTGAGGACACACGGGGCTTTTCCCCCTCATGCCAGGGGCCCTGATGGACAGGAGGGAACCTCTTCCTCAAATCGGGTTCCCAGGGGTCACACCTGTGGTCTGCAGTGAGCACGGGCAGCTGTGGGCAGCACCTGAGCATCATGGGCTGAGAAGTCCAGTCTCAGTGTCCGGCCCCCGCCGTGTGGGGCAGCCCAGGCTGGAGAGGCCGAGGCCAAACACAGAGGACACAGGGACCCAGAGAACAGGGACACACTCCAAGGGTGGGCAGAGCCCTGGGCCTTTGTGCCCCGGGCAGCAGAGGGGAGAGCAAGGTTTCCATTGCACCCCCAGTCCCCGGGAAAATGGCCTTCTCACAGTTTACTCCACCTGCAAAGACGGGAAGAAGGCCCGGGCCGTCAGAACAAGCAGAAGGGCCAGCGCCGTGGCGCAGCGGGTTAACACCATGGTCTGCAGCGCCGGCATCCCATACAGGCACTGGTTCAAGTCCCAGCTGCTCCACTTCCGATTCAGCTCCCTGCTGATGGCCTGGGAAAGCAGCAGAGGGTGGCCCAGGTCCTTGGACCCCTGCACCCGAGTGGGAGACCTGAAACAAGCTCCTGGCTTTAGCCTGGCCCAGCGTAGGCCACTGTGGCCATTTGGGGAGTGAACCAGCAGATGGAAGACCTCTCCTTCTCTCTCTCTCTCTTATAATTTTTTTTTTTTTGACAGGCAGAGTTAGACAGTGAGAGAGAGAGAGAGAGACAGACAGAGAGAAAGGTCTTCCTTTTCCGTTGGTTCACCCCCCAATGGCCGCTGCGGCCAGTGCACTGCGCTGATCCGAAGCCAGGAGCCAGGTGCTTCTCCTGGTCTCCCATGCGGGTGCAGGGCCCAAGCACTTGGGCCATCCTCCACTGCACTCCCGGGCCACAGCAGAGAGCTGGACTGGAAGAGGAGCAACCGGGACTAGAACCTGGCTCCCATATGGGATGCCGGCGCCGCAGGCAGAGGATTAGCCAAATGAGCCACGGCACCGGCCCCTCTCTTTTTCTTTTTTAAAGCAGGAACAGGGGTGGGCATTGTGGCATAGTGGGTAAAAGTCATTAAATAAGTAAATAACCAAAACAAGCGCTGCTGCTTGAAGCGGCTAATCCTGGGGATGTGGGTTGGCTGGGAAGTCTGTGGGTTAGAGATGAGGCGAGGGGAGCTGCCTTAGGGCAGGGGCTCTGGGAGGCCCAGGGGAGCCGGGCTGTGCAGGGGCCTGTGTGTGCTCCCTGGGCACCCAGCATGGGTGTGAGAAGGAGAGCGGAAGCCTTCCTCCACCTGTCTCCTCCGAAGCTCATCAGTGGGCTCGCTGACGTCACCCACAGCATGGCGGGGAGTTGTTCTGGAAGAAAGCGGAGCCCCCAGGGGAGGGGCCGACCACGGTTCTGGAATCCATGCTCCATTCACGGGCTCGCAGCTCGAGCCCCCATAATTACTCTTTTTCATTTATTTATTTTAAGATGTATTCTGAAAGAGTTTCAGAGAAAGGTGGAGATAGAGAGAGAGAGAGCCATCTTCCATCTGCTGGTTCACTCCCCAAATGACCACAGTAGCTGGACCTGAGCTGATCCGAAGCCAGGAGCCAGGAACTTCTTCCCGGGCTCCCACACGGGGGCAGGGACCCAAGCGCTTGGGCCATCCTCCACTGCCCTCCCAGGCCACAGCAGAGAGCTGGATGGGAAGTGGAGCAGCTGGGTCTCAAACTGGCACCCATATGGGATGCCGGCGCTTTAGGCCAGGGTGTTAACCCGCTGAGCCACAGTGTCGGCCCTCAGACTCATTTTTTTTTTAAAGATTCATTTATTCACTTGAAAGTTGGAGTTATACAGAGAGAGGAGAGGCAGAGGGAGAAAGAGAGAGAGAGAGAGGTCCTCCATCCACTGGTTCACTCCACAATTGACTTCAACGGCCAGAGCTTCGCCAATCTGAAGTTAGGAGCCAGGAGATTCTCCCGGGTCTCCCACGTGGGTGCAGGGGCTCCAGGACTTGGGCCGTCTTCCACTGCTTTCCCAGGCCATAGCAGAAAGCTGGATCAGAAGAGGAGCAGCCAGGTCTCGAACCAGTGCCCGTATGGGATGCCAGCGCTTCAGGCCAGGGCTTTAACCCACTGTGTCCCAGCGCTGGCCCCTCAAAGACTCATTTTAAAAATTTATCTATTTTAAAAGATTACAAATCAGTAGATTGGCCCTGAGTTAGGACTCAGTACAATCTTCTCCCCTCTCTCTACACACATACAGGAGGCCACTTCTCAGAGCCGTCGCAGAAGGAAACCAAATGATAAGGGTTTTTTTTTTTTTTGGATGCAAAAAAATTCAAAACGTGTGCACCACATTTCTGTAAATACACATATTGGGACGATTGCAAAAACCCTAATGTTGTATGGATTTCAAAAATTCCTGCACCCAAATAAACTCCTTTTGATTCCATTTTGCATGAACTTTTGGAAGTAGCCTCGTGTGCCGACTTACACTACACATGTGTACATACCTGTGTAATGCGAATATGTGTGCAAATACAATGTGAGTGTGCACCCTGCTCCGCATGCAAATATAGGCAATAATGTATGCGTCATGAAGATACTGAATATAGTCCTTCGTCTGTGTTGGAATAGGCGTGAGCACTATTTCTTGGTGATTCTCACAAAGGAAAGCGTGGAAAGTGGCCGACTGAGCGAGTGCCCGTGGACCGTGCGCGGCCCACAACGGTGGCTCATCGCTGTATTTCCAGGGCCAAGCCCCGTCTCTCTGTGTCACCCCGTGAGGCCTCTTCAAGAAGTTCATGGGACTGCTGCTGTGGGAACACACGCGTGGATCTAGAAACTGCTCTGCACCCGACAAGCTTCAGTTTCTGATGAACTTTCTGAAGTTTCTTGGACATGCCAATTCCTGTGAGATCCTGGGACACGTCGTTTGCTTTATTGGCAGGTTTTTGTGGGGGAGGGGGCACGATCTTCGGTACTCATCCATCACACGGCCCCGCTGGAGGAATTCCCCGAAGCTGGGAGGAATCGCACTGCAGCGTGATTTAAACTTTCGGGACGCGCATGAATCCTTCCATATGGATTATAGATTGGAATCTGCGCCCGGCCGTTTACTTCCCTGAGACGGATGTGGGTCGGAGTCTAAACAGAAGCCGTAAATCACGGCCGCGAGCAGTGGGGCGGGCTGACAGCTGCTGGGGGCCTGGTCCCTGCACTCCGATCTCCGCCGTCTTCCCTAAACTACGTAATTGCTTCTCACGACACGTGGCCCCTCTCTGAAGAGTGAGGCTACTGTGTGTGGCATTTTCACTTGAGGCTCAGAGGAAGGAGCCCAGAGATGCTGGCCATGGAGCCCGGCAGGGGGCAGGGCTTCCAGAGGCTTAGCCACGCTGTGAACCGCAGACGGCTGCCCAGCCCGCCCAGCGCGATGGGCTCCGAGCCCACGGGCTCCACCTCGGTGGCTGCCCCAGTCTGGGCCGGGAGTAGTGAGAAAGCGAGTGCGTCGGGTTCCCCTCAACCTCATTCCCCAGGCACCGCAGCTTCGCAGTGTGGATGAGCCGTCCACCGCGCGTCCGGCCTCGTCCAGCGACAGTGCACAGGCTGTGTGCAGACGCTACACCGCTCCACTTCTCTGTTATTATTCATCCTTTAGTTGCGCTCTGTTTGAAAGGCAGAGAGAGGGACAGAGAGCTCGTCCATCTCCTGGTTCACGCCCCAGATAACTGCAGCAGCCAGGGCTGGGCCAGGCCGAAGCCAGGGGCCTGGAAGTCGAGCCCCGACTTCCACGTGGGTGACAGGGATCCAGGAGCCACCGTCTGTGCTTCCCAGGGTGCAGGGATTGAAGCTGAGCTGGGACTTGGGTGCAGATGCCTGAGGCCGGAGCAGCGTTGCAAATCCTGCACCAAATGCTCACCCCACTAAGCCGCTCGGCCTGGAGAACTGTGCACAAAACTACACCCAAACCTCAGATAAGAAACAACTTCATAAAACACATGTAACTATGCACCTGTGGGGTTATAGCTGCAGAAGTCCTAGAGTCAATTTCCTGTAGATACTGAGAGACCACACACACGCACATATACACACAGAGACACGTGTATATACGGACACAGATGCACACACGTGTACACACAGATACAATACAGACACGTGCGTAGGTATACACACACAGAGACATATATGTACACACATGCATGCACATGTGTACACACAGATGCGCATATACACAGACACAAACACAGGTGCACATGCATGCATAGGCACACGTGTGCACACAGGGACACATGTGCATGGACACACATGCACATATGTACACAGAGACACACAAGTGCATGTGTTCATGCACACAGATAGACACACAAAAACAGACACACATGCACATGCACACAGATAACTAAACGTGCATGCACACACAGACACATACACAGACACACATGGACACACAAACGCACAGACACACATGCACACACAGATGCACAGACACCTACAGGGATGGACACTTCTGCACACATATGCATTTGTGCACACACAGACATACATGCAGATAAACACATAGATACACAGACACATATACATACAGGGATGAATGTACACATATGCACTTGTGCACGCATGTGCACACGAATATACACACATACACAGACACACAGAGAGGCACACACATAGATACATGCAGGCACAATGCACACCTCTGGACACATGGGGAAACACAGACACTGTGCACGTATATGCACATGTGTGATACATGTGCACACACGTAGACACACACACACTGGGGGCACCCTTGTCTATATTTTCTTTGGGTATGCAGACCCCAGGGTCCACTGCCATGTGCGTGAGGTCCAAGGCAGGGAACGCCCTGGCCGGCAGGAAGCTCACAGACCTGATTCCAGGCCACATGAAGGCTCCAGCAGACACAGGCCGGTCAGGGACGCCTGCCCTGGGCTTGTTTTTCTTCTTCTTCTTTTTGAAGATGTATTTATTTATTTGAAAGGCAGAGTTACAGAGAGAGAGGGAGGGAGCGACACTCAGAGAAGGAGAGCTCTTCCATCTGCTGGCTTGCTCCCCGAATGGCTGCGATGGCTCCGGCCAGGCTATGCCAAAGCCAGGAGCCAGGAGCTCTGTCCAGGTCTCCCACATGCGTGCAGGGCCCCAAGCACTCTGGACATCCACTGCTGCTTTCTCAGGCCACAGCAGGGAGATGGATCGGAAGTGGAGCAGCTGGGACTAGAACCGGTGCCCACATGGATGCTGGCACTGCAGGTGATGGCTCTACCCGCTATGCCACAGCGCCGGCCCCCAGTGCTAGCCTCCCACCATTCCAGAGCACACCCACGGTTTGTTTGCAGCCTATGCATAGGCACAGACTAGGCTCCTGCCCCGTGTTTTCCTTATCCCGTTTGACTCTCAGCCAGCCCATGCAGGAAGGGCTCCAGGGCTGGCTTTGCTCAGGGCTACCGTCTTAGAACATTGTCAGTAAACAGTAGGTGCTCAATACGTGCACACACACTTTCCTGCTGATTCAACCTCGGCCCGTAGGTTCCATCTTTGTCACAAGGGAAGTCCTGGCAGCCCTGTTTTTTCACACCTAGACTGTCAACCGGCAAAACTCAGGTCTGCAGCTGCTACCTAGGAAGGGGACCCCTTTGCTGGACGCCGTCAGGGAGCCGTGAGCCTGCTCAGGAGGACAGGGTGGTGCACGGAGCGCCAGGGAGTGCCCAGGGCTGCGGATACCAGCGTCCCCGTGTGCTGAGTGTGGCCGTGTCTCCCTGCTCTGGGGCTGCCTGGTCCTGTGCTGTGCTGGCTGCCCTCATCCTCACACTTGGCTCTGTGATGGGCACTTTTAGAGGCGAGGTGAACCGTCAGGGTGCTGATGGCGTGTTTTAACCATGAGACGCACCCCGCCTGGCCCACGGCCTCTCCACAGACCAGGGGGCGTCCTCTGTCCAGGATCCGGGGTTGAGCCTGGGGGGCCCCGAGCTCCCTGTGCTGTGGCTCCAAGTTCCAGCAGCAGTGCTTAGCCCAGCCCACATCTGGGTCTCCACGCTCACGGGCACCCCACTTGCCCGCAAGTCTCTTCCGACCGGGTTTCCCCAAGCTTTCCCCGGGATCTGGGGGTTTGTAGCTTCTTGGCATGGCCAAGGGGGAAGCTCACATCATGTCAGGTTGGTGCTCTGCCCCGTCCACACGTGACGTCCGCGTCCTCACGTGACTGCGCCGTCTGGGGGGCAGTGAAGACGCGTGCTGTCTGGGGAGACGCGTGATCGTGGGCAGGGCGGCCGGGGCGCGGCGAGGGCGGGCGTCCGCCCTGTCGCGACACTCTGATGGATGCAGGGCTCCGGTGGCCTCGCTGTGTGTTCAGCGCTCTTGTTGGGGCCACAACGGCGCACAAAGCCGGCATTGAAGTGTCTGCTGTGCAAACATAACATAACCTGACAACGACCGGCCCACAGGGCATTGCACAGAGAAGGCCGCGTTGTTCTGCGGCCCGGGGCTCCGGCCGGCCGCGTCCCGCGCCGTGAAGCGTGCGGGAGACTTTCCAGTACATTAGAGAGGCCTGGCTGCTGCCCAGGGAGGCTGTCCGCCCGGAGCCCCGGAGAGGAAGGCACCGGCCCTAGCTGTCGGCCCCCTTCCCCCTGGCCCGGAGCCCCGGTCACATGGCCCCAGCTGTGGGGTGCGGCCCTGGCCAAGCACCTGTGTGGGCGCCGCTAATGGCTTTCAAGTGCTGTCCCTAACCTGAGGCCGGGGCCGTCTCAACGCCAGGCGCACCTTCATCCTGCCATTCAGGTGCCACTTCAGACCGGAGGGTCGATAGGACGCGGCCGCACGGGCACGGATGAAAGGGTTTTCTGGGTGCGTGCGGAGCCGAAGGGCCCCGCGGACTCCAGCCCGTCTCACTTTGCAAACACTTGGTGTTCGGGATCAGAACTGCATTGTTTGCCTGCAGCCCGATCACAGCACCCCCCTGTCTCCTTCAGGGACTCCCTCGCCTCTGTCGATGGCAGGAGCTGTTTTCCGTGGTGGCAGACTGCTGGAGTGCGCGGTGCCGGGGCACTCAGGAAACCGCGCCCCCGTCACCGCCACCCAGCTGCCCGGCAGCACGGTGTCCCGCGTCCAGCCCTGGCCCCGGCCAGGCTGACCGTCAGTGGGGCCACACAGGGTTTGTGCTTCATGACTGGCTTGTGGCAGGTGCAGAGTCGCCTTCCTCCCTGAGACTGAAGAGCTGACCTTGGCCCAAGGTGTCTCACACTGCTTGTCCTTTGCAGATGGGCGCTGGCGTCGCACCTGTCTCTTGGCTGTTGAGAGGACGCTGCTTTGAAAACGGGGGCACAGGTTTCTCTGGGAGGCCCTGCTTCCAGCCGATACAGGGCGGTTCTGCCCTGATTTCTCAGGAGTTCCCACTGCCCTCCCCACGGCGGCTGCGCCGTCTCCTGTCTGCACCCATGATGCACGGGGGGCCCTGCTGACACCTAGCTGACTTAGCTGTCGCCGCGTTTTCCTGCCGGGCACAGCAGAGCGGGAGGTGTCCCAGTTCCTTTTACACAATTTGAAGTCGCAGGGCTGATGTCCGTGAGAACGTGAAGAACCAGCGCCGATGTCAACACTGGTCTTTTTTTCTTTTTTGAGTGCTGATATTGATGAAAAGTTTCAGGTTTCGGATCTGGGGACGTCTGATTTGGGATTCTCAATGGTAATGTGCATGCATGTGTTCCCAAATCCAAAAAGTTAGGAGTCAGAAACACTTCGCGTCCTAGCATTTGAGTAAGAATTTTTTTCTCGTATTTATCATTATCTATTTTATTGGGTGGGGATGGAGATGTTGTCTGATATAGTAAAGGACCTTGAAAAAGGCTTACCATTTCTCACCTTTAATCAGTAAACATTCCTTTCTAAAAGAGGTGAAAAAGATACTTATGTTAAATGTACTGAAAATAAAACTCACGAACTAAACACCACATCTCTCTAACATCTTCCTGTTCATTAACTACCACTCTGGAGTGAAAATAGTGATGGCTTTCTTATGGCTGCATATTTCTTTAAAGTGGTGCTAAAATAAATTTCCAACTTGAGAAATACAATAACAAATGCTATTGGTTTTTATGCAACATTGTACATTGATCATCGAGATAAAACACAGCAGGAAGACAGCAACGTCATCACTAGTCAATCACACGTCCTGCAGTCAATGCCACTGCAATGTGTGGGAAACCCTTGGGTCACCCTGCCAAGCACCCGGGGGAAGAAAGTACAAACACAGTGGCCCCGGAGAACAGTGGCCAGAGGACATCTCACCTAAACTCCTGAGATAGGCAGCACTCATGGAATTCGTGTTCCGGTAGCAAGTTCACAATGCGTTATACATTGTAGCTAGGTCATCAGTGCATTATACATTGTAGCTAGCTCATCAATGCGCTATACATTGTAGCGAGGTCATCAATGTGTTATACATTGTAGCGAGGTCATCAATGTGTTATACATTGTAGCTAGGTCATCAATGCGTTATACACTGTAGCTAGGTCATCAATGTGTTATACATTGTAGTGAGGTCATCAATGTGTTATACATTGTAGCGAGGTCATCAATGCATTATACATTGTATCCTTGCGCACTGCTCCCAGTGCCTCCCATTCCAGTGTCTGATGGGCTCTGCTTCCTCTGCACTGCATCAAGCCGGCTGGCCACACGCGGAGGCCCACGCGGCTCTCACAGTGAATGTGGCCGTGCTAGGCAGGGCAGTCCCGTGCGTGTTACAGACACGGCGGCTGATCGTCGTTCAGTGAAGGTTCCCGCCTTCCTTCATGACTTCTATTTTCTTTTCAGTAGACAAGAGTTTTCCTGAAAAGTCTGAATCTTGCAAGTATCGCTCATCCCATCAGCAGGTGTGACTGACAGCTGTCTTGCCACTCCTTGGGGCCAAAGTGCAAGTCAGACAGAAGCGGAGCTTGCAAGTCTCCTTTCTAGCCCTGTGGGAGTGCCAGCCACACATCCCCTTTGCAATGGAACTTCCGGATGCCTGAAGGAGGTGACCGCTGGGGACGGGGAGGCCAGTGATGCCTGCCGAGAGCCACGGGTCTGACCCGGGGAAGAGCTCTTCTCTGGAACCTCCTCTTCCAGCCAGGGGCAAATGACCTCCCTGCCCCGCCCCCCCGGGAGGTTGGGGCAGATGGGCGGCGGCTTTCGCAGGCAGCACAGGTGAACGGTGGTGTGGAAGCAGCCACCGCCATGAGACGCACGCTGCAGCCATGCAGCGCCCAGACATG
The DNA here is from genome assembly GCF_964237555.1 of Oryctolagus cuniculus. Lineage (NCBI taxonomy): Eukaryota > Metazoa > Chordata > Mammalia > Lagomorpha > Leporidae > Oryctolagus > Oryctolagus cuniculus. Next base: position 96,010,847 of record NC_091445.1, on the reverse strand, counting down.
TGGCCTGCAGTCCCAGTGTGCACACAGGCAGGGAGTGGTGGGCCAGGCGGTTCCCCTGGGGCACTGGGTGCGGTTGGGATGGGGGTGGAGGGTCCCCGGGCCACAGCAGCAGCTGTGGATAGGAAATTCTCGAGCTGTAATCATGCAGCTGTGTTAGCATCCAGAGTTGCTGAGATACACTTACTGTTGATAGAGTTTGCAGCTGTCCCACAGCTGTCACACAGGGCTGGCCACACGAGCTGCCGGCTGCTGGCGGCTGCGAGGGACTTCCGCAGACTTGGTACTGAGCACTGAGCTCCTGTGGCCATGACTGTGCACGTGGAAGTCCTTTGGGGTTGGCTGCCAGGGAGAGGCTGGGAGAATCCTGAGCCCACTGCGAGATGCGAGATTGCCCTGGAGACATTGTTGTAGAAATGAGGATGCGCATGACAGTTCTGGCGAGGATTCGGAAGACACAAGCTGAAAAGAAAGCTCCCATTACCTTTAAAATTTTTAAAACTGTGTTTATTTGAGAGACAGAGACACACACAGAAATACGCAGAGAGACACATGCACTGGTCACCGCCCAGATGCCTGCAGTGGCCCAAGGTTAGAGCTGGGAGCTGAAGCTAACCCAGGTCTCCCACGTGGGTGGCGGGAGCCCATTGACTTCAGCACCCCCACGGCTGCCCAGGGTCTGCACTGGTGGGAACTGGAGTTGACCATCAGGGCTGGGAGAGAAGCGCAGGTGCTCTGATTGGATGCAGGGTCTCACCGGGCAGGCTCAGCCCCTGCCCCCAGCCTCAGGCATGCCTCTCCCGAGCTGAGTGCCGGGTGACTGCGCACGCTCACGCTTCTCGGGCAATCTCAGGTGGGATCGGGAAGCGTGTTGTCCAAAGCCGATAAAAGGCGGTCCTTGTCATGAGTTGGCGAAGAGCCTGGCTGAATTTTGTTCTCGTGTTCTGCAAAAAGTGGAACTGGCAAGTGGGGACCTGAGCCACTTAGCGGAGGGCATTGCAAGAGGAGCTCAGGGCACAGTCACGTATCGCTCGTAGTAAAACGCGGGAGAAGAGAGAGACTGGAGGAGGAACGCCGCGCGGCCTGGCTACTTGAGGTCCCGACTGTCAGGAGAGGGCTGTATCAGCTTCTCTTGGTTTCCTGTGTTTGCCTGGGAAACAGTCCCAGGAAATGGGAGGGGAGGTGGGGTGCTGTGAGGTACTGGGTGTGTCTGAGTGGGTCATGGGGCGGGCATCTGGGGCACGTCTGGCCGTGAGCTGAGCCGCGCAGTGTCTGCTGGGGTTCCTGGGGCGTGGGCTCCCCTGCCCGTCTCCCAGCCGAGGGTTTCCCCGGACCACACATTGCCCTGCCTATGGTTGCAGGTTCTTGAAAGCTTTAATGAGGACCAGAGACACAAAGCCAGATGACTTCAGGATGCTGCCAGTGCCCCTGGGACCCCCCAGCTGGAGCCGGGCTGGGGGCTGCAGGAGCACCTGCTCTCCTCGAGCCTGGCCTGGGTGTTGAGACCCCCAGATTTGTTTACCTGATGAACAGCCAGATGCAAGCTTGTTTCCGCAGGGCTGACAGTGCTGTGTGTCTCGAAGGAGGTGGTGGATATCCCCAAGAGCTGACGGTTTCCAAAGCCACACTGGTTTATGCCCTCACGATGGCGCCTCTGCCTGCGTGGGCGTCACACAGCAGGATGGCTCACCTCGGACCCCGTGTCCTCAGCGTCAGTGTGGACGCTGGTTGGACTTCTCGGGAGCCGCTTGTGCTGAGACCCCTTGTTCTGCACAAGACCAACACAGCAGACCCTGGACGGGAGGCTGTGGACGCTGAGACAGGCTCCAGCGTGAGGCTGGAGGGAGGGCAGATGCATCCCTTAGCTCGGCCCGGCCTGACGGATTTCTCTAGGTTCCCGTAGTTCTCGGCGGTACCAGGTGTTTCCAAGTAGGGCAGGTCAGAGAAAGTCCCTGAACTTGCCTTTTAGAATCAGCTGGAAATGTGAAGCAGAGCTAGAAGACAGATGGGCTTTAAGATAACAAGGTCCATGGGTGCTGGCTCAGCCCTGGCTGCTCCTCCTCCGACCCCTGCTATGGCTGGGAAAGCAGCAGAGGATGGCCCAAGTCCTTGGGCCCCTGCACCCCTGTGGGAGACCCGGATGAAGCTCCTGGCTCCTGGCATTGGCCTGGCTCAGCCCTGGCTGTTGCTGCCATCTGGGGAGTGAACAAGCAGGTGGAAGATCTCTCTCTTGTCTCTCATTCTCTCTTCGGAACTCTTTCAACTTAATGAATAAAATCTTAAAAAAGCAGATATGAGGTCCAGCATTGTTTTAAAAACAATGCTTTCCAGTGTAACCAAATGCTAGCGTTATTTGTTACTGTAAGATAGAAACGTGGTGAAGATGGGGAGGGTGGGAAAACCTAGGGTGATCGATGGGTTCCGGCTAACACAGGCAGAGTGGCAGCCCGCGGCGCCCCGGGTTCCATGTGTGCCGTGTTCGAGCCATCGCGGGCTGTCTCAGCCTCCTGAGTCCTAGAACCACAAGATGTCCCCAGGCTGTGGCACACATGTGGAATTCGTACATCGAAAGTTCATGTGCTGGAAACTGAGTCCCCGAGTTTGTGTGTTGATGGAATTTGAAGGTCATGGGAGAGGTGGCCCTGATGGTGGCATTAGAGCTTTCTGAGCAGAGGAAGCGCCGTGTGAGCTGGCACACCTGCCCCAGTGCCCTGTGCACACCTGCCCCAGTGCCGTGTGCACACCTGCCCCAGTGGCCTGTGCACACCAGCCCCAGCGCCCTGTGCACACCTGCCCCAGTGCCGTGTGCACACCTGCCCCAGTGCCGTGTGAGTTGGCACACCTGCCCCAGTGCCCTGTGCACACCTGCCCCAGTGCTGTGTGAGCTGGCACACCTGCCCCAGTGCCGTGTGAGTGGGCACACCTGCCCCAATGCGCTGTGCACACCTGCCCCAGTGCTATGTGAGCTGGCAACCTGCCCCAGCGCCCTGTGCACACCTGCCCCAGTGCCGTGTGAGTGGGCACACCTGCCCCAGTGCCCTGTGCACACCTGCCCCAGTGCCGTGTGAGTGGGCACACCTGCCCCAGTGCCCTGTGCACACCTGCCCCAGTGCCGTGTGAGTGGGCACACCTGCCCCAGTGCGCTGTGCACACCTGCCCCAGTGCTGTGTGAGCTGGCACACCTGCCCCAGCACCCTGTGCACACCTGCCCCAGCGCCCTGTGAGCTGGCACACCTGCCCCAGCACCCTGTGCACACCTGCCCCAGCGCCCTGTGCACACCTGCCCCAGCGCCCTGTGCACACCTGCCCCAGTGCTGTGTGAGCTGGCACACCTGCCCCACTGCCCTGTGCACACCTGCCCCAGCGCTGTGTGAGCTGGCACACCTGCCCCAGCGCCCTGTGCACACCTGCTCAGTCATGCCGGGTGATGCTTCTGCCATTCTGTGGCTCAGCCCAGACCCTCCCTGGCGGCGAGCAGACGCCAGCACCGTGCTCTTGGTCCCTCAGGCTCAGATCCGTGAGCCGGTAAGCTCTGCTCGTCACTCACTGCCCAGGCTGTGGGCGCCATGCGCAAGCCTGTGGGATGTTAGCAAAGACAGGGCCAGCTAAATATTTACCCTGAACCATGGTGGAGGAGCAGAGTCAAGGGCTTTGGCTCACTTGCTGGGTCTGTGCTGGCGACGCTCCTGCTACTGTGCAATTCCGTCTTCCTTCTACAGGTGGAGAAACTGAGGCTTTCACAGACCCCGTGACTGGGCCAGCAGTGGGGGTGAGGAGCCAAACTCGGACGCCACAGCCCGAGCCCCGTGCTCAGCCACCATCCTCTTGGCGGAAAGAGAGGGGCAGGGTGGGGCACGTGGGGTCCTCCTGTTTAACCTGTGCCCATCTGGCGTCTGAAGGGGGTGACCAGGGGCTGCCACTGAGGCTGAGGAACGAAGCTGGATTCCCGGAACGTCCCTTCTCAGTGCCTCCCGCAGCTGCAGCTCCCCGCTCGGTAACCACGGCAGCCCCTCATCTGTGGCTCTTTGCGAGTGGACTTCTGCCACACGCTGCCTTTGGGCCAACTGCCTTCCACAGAGCCCGTGTCCCTGGCAGGGCTCTCGGCATTGGTGAGTGCCAGTGTTCCTGCTCAGCGACAGTGCACGACACGAACGCACTGCCGGCGCTACAGCCTCCTGCTAGAGGACACGTGGCTGTTCCTGGCTTTGCCCACAGCAGGCAGAGCTGCGTGGACGTCTGTGGGCGGCTCTCTGTGTGGATGTGGCTTTCACTCTGGGATGAATCTCCAGGCACACAATGCAGGGCCGTGCAGTATCCATACGTGTAGGCATGTATGTATGTATGTGTTTTTAGAGGTAGAAAGAGACAAAAAGACAGACAGAGCGGGCTCCTAGCCACTGGCCACTCCCGCTCCCACAGCAGCCAAGGCCGGGCCAAGCCAAAGCCAGGAGCCGGGTGCTCAATCCAGGTGTCCACGGGGTGGCAGCGACAGTCACTTGAGCTCTATCCGTGCCTTCAAGGGTCTGCATTTGCCAGGGACCCCCCTGGGTGGGGCGTGGGTTCACGGCTGACCCTGTGCTCGCACCCACACGTGGTCTGATCGTCTGACCGTCCAGGCAGAGCTCTTTCCAGGGTGGCTGTTCCTCTTCACCCACGAGCAGTGCCATGACGGAGTTCCCCATGCCGGCAGCTGCTGCCGTCTCTCACCACGTTGACCGACACAGGGGCCCGGGGCAGTGCCAGCCTCCATCTTCCAGATCAGTGATAATACCGAACATTTTTATGCACTTATTTGCTCTCTCTGTATCCTCAAGGTAAAACACTTCATGTCTTTTGCTCATTTTAGAGCTCAATTTTTCTTGTTGAATTGTGAGAGTTCTTTATATATCCTATATCCTTGTCCCTTGTCATATTTGTGGTTTGCATGTAGTTTTTTTTTTTTTACCCATTATTATTTTTTAATTTATTTTTCCCACAAAATAAACCTTTTATTTATGGAATACAAACTTCATGCCTTTTATAAATACGACTTGGGGAATACAGTGATTCTTCCCACCATCCCCGCCCTCCCACCCATACCCCCCACCCCTCCTCCTCCTCTCTCTCCCATTCCCAGCCCCAGTCCCCACTAAGACCCATTTTCAATTAACTTTGTACACAGAAAAACAGCAACTCTATACTAAAAACTGCTTGAGAACAAGATTTTCAGTTAATCTGAGTATAACTAACTAAGGACAGAGGTCCTGCATGGGGAGTTAGTGGACAGTGACTCATGTTGTTAATTAACAATTAACACTCTTATGTATGACATCAGTGACCACCCGAGGCCCTTGACATGAGCTGCCTAGGCTATGGAATCCGCAAACTCCGTCAGTATTTAGACAAGGTCATTAAGCAAAGTGGAAGTTCTCCCTTCAGAGAAAAGTACCTCCTTCTTTGATAGCCCCTTTTTTCCACTGGGATCTCACTCAGAGATCCTTCATGTAGAACATTTTTTGCCACTGTGTCTTGGCTTTCCAAACCTGAAATGCTCTCTGGGCTTTTAGCCAGACCAGAATGCCTTAAGGGCTGATTCTGAGGTCAGAGTGCTATTCAGAGTGATTGTTGTTCTAAGAATCTGTTGTGTGAACTGGCAGGTAGTTTTGTTGAGCCTTTGGCTTGTGTTTTTTTTTTTTTAATATTTGTTTATTTATTTGGAAGTCAGAGTTACACAGAGAGAGAAGGAGAGGCAAGGGGTGGGGGCAGGTCTTCCATCTTCTGGTTCACTCCCCAGATGGCTGCAACGGCCAGAGCTGAGCTGATCCAAAGCCAGGAGCCAGGAGCTTCCTTCAAGTCTCCCACATGTGTGCAGGTCCATCTTCTACTGCTTTCCCAGGCCATAGCAGAGAGCTGAATCAAAAGTGGAGCAGCTGGGACTTGAACTGGCACCGACTATGTGTGGCTTGTCTTTTAACAGAACCTTTTGTAAATAAAAGGATCTCATTGGATGAGGTCTATTCAGTGATTTTTGCCTTTCAGGGTCAAGTTTTGGCTGTCAAATCTACAACCCCATTACTTTTGCTAGCTCCAGATGCCAAGGACTTCCTTCTGTGTTTGTCTAAAGCCTTTGTATTGCTCCACCTGACACTGAAGCCCACCATCTGTTGCAAATTCATTTTTCTGCATTTCGTTTTCCCTTTGTTTTCACCCATGGAGTCTGCGGTTGGTAATTTTAGGAATCAACTTGACTGGGTTGTGGGGTTGCTGGGTTTTTGGAAAACCCTTTTTCTGACAGTTTCAGTTGGCTGAGCAGAGCAGAGCGATTTTGCTCATGAGAGCGGGGCTCATCCAGTAAACTGGAGGCCTGAACAGAACAGAAGGTCTCTGCATCCCCCAGAACGTGGTCAGGCTGGGTCCTCCTCACCAGGACAGGGCTGTCCCCACCTTTGGACAGGAGCCGAATCCTCGGCTCTTCCTGGGTCCCAAGTCTGCCCGTCCCAGGGCTGCACCTTTGGCTGTCCTGGTTCTCAGACCTGTGCACTTGAACTGGAGCAAACCGGTGAAGAAGCAGCCTGGCACAGCAGAGACTCTAGGGAGACGCAGGGTGGGCAAAGGGGAAGGGAGGAGTCGGGGGGGGTGATGTCCCAGAGAGCTGACTGCAGGCCCCTGTAGGCCTGGGTGTCGCTGCATGTGCCACGGGAGCCTGGGGCGGAGACGGAACAGGCAGCTGTCTGGTACGTCACACTGGCTGCTGGGGGACAGGAGGGGACCTGGGGCCCTGCCCAACGAGGAGTTTCCCCGAGACCCTCAGAGTCCGAGCTGGCATTTGAACAAGGACTCGTGCAGGCTCTGGGTTCTGAGAAGCCCCAGCCTGGGGCTCTGGGCAGGAGGTGAGGAGAAGTACAGGGAGGATGGATCCTGGAGCCTGCAATCCCATGGCTACCGACATGCATAGGCACGGATGAGGGACAGGGTGCCGGGAATCCACGCGCCGGGGCTACAGAACCAGATCGAACCAGGACCGCAAGGAGCAGGTAGGGGAGGCCAGGGCAGCCTGAGGGCTGCTCGGAGGATGCTGAGGGCGGGAAGATTTGTCACCTGCAGCCAGAGCCCGGCTCGGGGTGTGGGGAGACAGCACGGGGCGCCTGTGACACACACTGACTCCCCGGCAGGATGAGTAACACCAGGAGTGGTTGCTTCTTTAATGATTTGTGCTTTTGGAAACCTTGGAACACCAAAGGTGTTGTGCTTCTGGGCCGACGGGCGTGATCCTGCAGTGAGAACAGCAGAGCCGTGCCTCTGTGTCCTTCCCCTCTGCCCCGCCACAGGGGACATGCGGGGCCTGTGCTTGCCACGTTGGAGGTGGGGCTCTCTTCTTTACTCAGCTCCTAATCCCCTGAGCCCCCTCGTGTGAATCATTTGATAGGAACTTCGGCTTGGTAAGAGTGCTTGGCTTGCTCCTCCGTGTGGGCATCAGAATGGCGTGTGTGGTGCAGACGGCTCTTGTTTATGGAGGACATCAGTGCGTGTGGAACTTGGGCTGGTGCACAGGGCAGCTCTGCCGGCCGCAGGGCCGTGTGCCGTGACACACGAGCTGTGAGGAGCCCTGTCTGCTGCTTTCCTTACGTTGACACCTGGCTGAGGCTGCAGTGTGGGAGGAACAGGATCGATGGACCATCAGCGGCTTTTCTGCATGAAGCCTGGATGGGCCACCATTCTAGGTGAGGCCTGGTGGCCCCTCACTGTTGCTGGGGACAGGGGGACTCTGGAGACCACACTTCCTCCTGCTCCATGGCCACATGTGGCGGCAGGAGCCCGGCCTCCCGTGGTCCTTGGTGTTGGCGGAGTTCGTGGCAAGTCCCTGGCTGCAGCAGAATGCAGCCCAGATCCCGCTGTTCCCTGAGCAGAGAGTCACTGCCCACGTGGCCCCCACTCCCCGTCTCAGGCCCTGTGTTCCTGCTGTTTGTGTCATGAGAAGGGCATTTGCACAGCCACCTCTGCATATTTACTCATGTGTGACTCTTCCAACGTGGCCGCCCAGAGGGAACCTGTGGGCGTGTGCATTTTGACACGTGTGTCCACGCCTCCCTGGGCAATCCGGGCAGAGCCCACAGCAGGTGTGGCCGGCAGCCTTGGCCCGTGGTCCCACGATGTGGTCAGTGCGTTCTTGCTGAGATGTGGGCTTGTTCTGACCCCGACCGTCGGCTTGCTGCTGGGGTCTGGGACTGGCAGCGCCCCCAGGCCCCGGGAGAGGTGCTCCGGTCAGCGGCTGCTCCCCAGATGCTAGCTCCGTGCTTGTGACCGGTCTGTGAGAGCGGCCCTCAAGTAAACGCACACCTTCGTCCCTGTTTGTGTGTTTACACACCCACAAAGTGGGAGAGACGCTCACGAGAGTGCATTGGAAATCCAGCTTCGCATAATTCTGAATAAAACCAGCATATCGGGCGACATGAGGCAGGCACACTTGCAGGTCAGGCGAGTGCTCACCACTCGCACACGCACCCAGCACCGCTCACTGCCCAGGAGCCGTCCGGCTCTTCCATGATGATTTAACGTGACCACTTTTACTTCATCTGGGACCTCAGAAATCACTTTGATCTCTTTGAGAATGTATTAATTCTCAAGCACCACTCCTGTTCCTGGTGTCTCTCCCTACAAAGGGGGTGTTTAGGCAGTTCAGCTAGAACTCGGGAGAAGGCAAGACAGTAGCCACCTGGCTCTTGTTCAGTCCGTGCCTGCAAAGCTTGCATAGTTTTCGTTAGCGGCGTTTATCTCGGTTTGACTACGTGGTGGCTTCAGCCGAGCGTCTGTGGCAAGTTGGACCCACATTGAATCTAGATCAGATCTGGAGCCGGCGAGTGCAGCGGATCGGTGTGATTGTATGGGATTCCACGGTGCGTGGATTCTTAAACAGTTTCTTGCCCTATTAAATAATGTCAACAGTGCTGTTGCGACTGTCTCGTTTCTTGTGTGCTTTCATCTGCACGAGTTTTTTCTCTGCACCCGCATGGGAGACCAGGAGGAAGCACCTGGCTCCTGGCTTCGGATCAGCGCAGCGCTGGCTGCAGCGGCCACTTGGGGGGTGAACCAACGGAAGGAAGACCTTTCTCTCTGTCTCTCTCACTGTCTAACTCTGCCTGTCAAAAAAAAAAAAAAAAGAATTTTTTCTTCTGTCATTCTGCAGCCGTTGTGTGGACATGAGGACAGCCCAAGGCTGTGTCTCTCCCAGAGTCCTCTCATTCTCTTGGAATTTGCCAGAACGTCACATCGTGTCTTTCCCTCTGGAGCAGATCAGAGCAGAGACTTGCTGCTCTGGGGCCAGGCCACTGTGGACCACCTCTCTTCTCCCTCCAGGGTCCGCGTCCAGCTGGTTCCTGCCGGCACCTGTCTCCACTCGGAAGAGGCGGGAGGGGCCCCCGGGGCAGGTGGGGGCTGGGAGTCGCCAGCTGAGAGCTCAGCTGAGCGATGGTAGTGTCGGCTCCTGTGGCTTCCTCAGTGGCGGCGTGGCCTCCGAGCTCCGGGCGCTGCAGGCCAGGGTGCGGGCGGGCTCCCACACTCTCCTGCTCAGCCTGCTCCCGGTCTGCTCTACAGAACACCTGGGACAGGGACACGGATCCACAACAGAGGTGCTTGCGGCTCCTGGCCCGGAGGCTGGCAGCTATGCGGCTCCAGCTTGCGGCAGGAAGGGGAAGGCTCAGCGGAGTGTGGGAGAGATGGGAGCGGGGTCAGGCCGGGTCACCTGCCCCACAGCCGTTTCCGCGGAGACAGACTCAGCCCCTGGGGAGGCCATTCCTGCGGGTCCCATCCATGACCCAACGTCTCCCGCTCCCCAGCCGGGTGCAGAGGGCGCCGACCGTGGACAGAGCACGGCACCCGGGGAGGACCCCTGCACCCTCAGTGGGGTCCTGGGTGACAAGGGCAGGAGCCGCGTGCAGCTGAGGCCCAGCAGACAGGGAGAGCCCCTGGCAGCCAGGGGGCGCTCTGGGCTCCCCTCGGGCACGTGGCCCGCGAGCCAGGTAGGACTGGCGGAGATGACGTCGCCCACGTATCCATCGGCAGCGCTGCATCCCCCACGCGGGCAGGATGAGTAGAGGCCCGGCTTCGCTGGGCGGCACCAGCAGGGGTGGGCACGGCCTCTCCGGGTGCCCATCCTGTGGTTCACGGCAGGCGGGGTCCCGCTCACCGTGGCCAGCGCTAGCCTCAGCGAGGTCACGGCGTGAGCCACCGCGGCTCCTGTGGGGTGCGGGGCACGCGACGGGGACACAGCCGTGTGTTTGTCACAGGAATGCAGTGCAGGCCGGGAGAGCAGGAGTTGAGGGCGGAGCAGGCTCCGTGAGCGCGCGTCTCCTCGGCGCACCTGTTCAGAGGCGTGCCAGTGTGGGTTCAGGAAAGGGCGGTGAGGCCAGGTGATCGCGTCCCGGCGGGCCCGCAGGTGAGCCCGCATCCCGTACTGGAGCCCTGCTTCCAGTCCTGACTCCTGCAGAGAGAGGGCGACGGCTCAGGTCCCGGGCTCCTGCACCTGGATGGTCCTGGCTCTGGGTTTCTCCCTGACCTCACCCGGTCTGTTGTGGGCATTTGTGGGGGGAGCCAGTGGATGGAGGGTATCTTGCTCTTTCTGCCTGTCACGCTGCCTTAGAAACAAATAAATAAATCTTCAAAAAGGCATGTGTGCGTGTGTTTAGTTAGACTCGAGAACATGGTTAGGCCTACTTAAACTTACAAACGCGTTTTGGAAAGTGCGATGGATGGATTCACCTGATGAGATTGAAATATCTGCTACCTAACCGTGTCTCCCCCTCGAGGATCAGACGATTTCTCTCTATACCAAGTCGGGTGGGAGAAGCTTCCGGAACACTCTGAAGGGCTGCCCTCCACGCCGCTGCGCCCGCCGCAGTCCAGCCGTATGCCGACAGCGTCCCTGTCCCAGTGTCCGCCGTGGACAGTGAGGTGCCTGGATGGGGCGGCGCCACGTGGGCCACAGGCTGACCAGGGAAAGAACTCCGCGCTGTCAGCCCCTGCCTGCAGAGGGCGCCACAGCCCTGATGTGGCCTGAGAGCCGGAGAGGACCGGTCCCAGCCCCCACTGGTCTCTGCCCCTGAACTTCACACAGGTGTCTCTTCTGCACCTGGACTCCGGCTCGACCTGTGTCTGGGAGACCCCCGGGCGGTGCTGCCTGAGTCGCCATCCCACAGCGGGGTCACCCCTCCTCCAGCTGATGCGCCATGGGTCACTTCTCAGCCACCACTGTGAAAAAGATCCGGGAACTTTCTTAAACAAGTTTTGCCTCTTTGCTTGTGTGCTTGTCTATTTTTAATTTGTGGACATGGATTTTAGTTGTTTTTGAAAAATGACTAAATGCAATGGCCAGTTCGTAGACTTAAGGTGTGCTTGGCTTCATTTAAGAATGCCAAATGGACAGGTGTTTGGATTGGCGGCTGAGACCCTGGTGAGGGCACCGCATCCCGTACGGGAGTGGCTGGGTCAGTACCCGGCTGCGGCCCCTGGTGCCACTTCCAGCCCCTCAGGTCCTTGGGAGGCAGTGAAGACACGCGGAACTGTGTCCCTGCTGCTCACGGCACCTGGACTGAGCTCCTGGCTCCAGCCTGGCACTCCTGGTCCTTGTGCACGTGTGCACCCTGAACCAGCAGATGAGAGCCGCCTCTTGCTCTTTGCCTAAATACAAATATCAGCAGGCTGTCCCAGGTGGACCTGTGAGGTCTTTGGCAGTGCCGGAGGCTCCGTCACTCCCGGGTCTTCCATACTTCAGGCCCTCCTGGGTCTGAAGTGTTCTCTCAGTGTGGTTTCCATCTGCGTCTTGCCACTGACTAACGGCGCGGACTACGACGTTGCGTTCCCATTGGCTGCTTGTAACAGGGGTGTCATGGACTCCATAGAAAAAGGCTGTCAGAGATCTCAGGGAGGCCAGCATTGTGGTGCGGCAAATTAGCCTCCGCCTGCAATGCCACCTCCCCTCGTGAGCTCCTGTCTCAGTCCCAGCCGGAAGGTTGGGCTGCTCGCCTCAAGCCTGCTTTCACCGGACTCCCGGGGTCTGTGTGGTGACTCCGCGCCTCTTGCCCCCACCACGCTGCTCCTCTCAACCAAATCCACTGCAACATTGTTGAGAAATCAACAGCAACACCCCTGCACCCGTGTGAGAGTCCCGGAAGAAGCTCCTGGCTCCTGGCTTCGGATTGGAGCAGCTCCACCCATTGTGGCCATTTGGGAAGTGAACCAGTGGATGGAAGACCTCTCTCTCTCTCTCTCTCTCGCTCCCTGCCTCTGCCTCTCTGTAACTCTGCCTTTCAAATAAATAAATAACTTTTTTCCTTTTTAAAGTAGATGTACCTTAAGTCAATTATAGGCAATTTTTTTTCTTTTTTAAAGTAGGAACTTTCCATGAACTTTTGGAAGGTGCCCAGTATCTCGCTGTTTGAAGTGCGTCGGCGGCCGTTTTCCTGGTTTTGCTAGGCTGTGCCTGCGCCGTGAGGTCGCTGTCTGAGCCTGCGCCTGGCCTCTCTCTGCGCGCTGGTTCTCTACGCTCTACCCCACCTTTCTATTTCCTTTGTGTTTTAATCTTGAGGGTCAGGCTGGGAGCAAGGGTCCCAGGTACAAGGCCGCCCTCTGCTGCCCTCCCAGGTACATCAGGAGGAAGCAGGCCTGGAACCGGTGCTCGCTCTTGGCTGGGAGCTGCTCGCTGGGGGCCCGGCTGCAGCTTAACCCTGTGTCCACATTGCCTGCTCCTGGGCTTCCTCTCTGCGGCTCGCGTATTCTGCGTCCTGCCTAAGAAAGCCTCGCCAACCCCACAGCTGGGAGACTTCCCACGTCCCCCCGGCTGCGTCGTGCAGGTAGCGGTGGTGCTGGGCTCCAGGGCGGGTTTCATCCCCACACGGAAGCGCGGCTGTCTCAGTGTTGCCATCCTCCTCACCTGTCATCGTGGCTCAGATCCGTGGCCACCCTGGCTGGGGGGGTCCGCTTCAAATCCCCCTGTGGCCGCTCAGCTGTGAGCCTGCAGTGGCTGCTATACCACGTGGCTGCGATTACCCAAGAGTAGCCTTACTTCTGAATCTTAAAAACGTGAAAGCTTCCGTCTTGTCTTCCATTTCCAGTCTCTCTGGGCTGTTCCAGATGCTTTACAGGCAGCCGGTCAATTTCACGTCTCTGTGGAAATGATGATATTTCTATTTTGTTGATTGTTTCCTTCACTAAAGTTAAGATTACAACCTGGAAGACAGTGGTGTGCACAGTTTAAACAAAATATTTGACTGCTATTAGGAATAAAATAAGAAAAAAGTCAAATAAATTTGGCATTTAGCTGTTAGAGTGTGATGCTGTTTCTCTGCTGGTCACTCCTCAGATGCTTGCCCGGATGGAGCCAGGCTGGCCTGAGCTGGGAGCTAGGAATTCAATCCAGGTCTCCCACATGGGTGGGGGTGGCAGGAACCTGAGTACCGGGACCGTCACCTGCTGCCTCCCAGGGTGTGCATTGGCGAGGAGCTGGGACTTAACCCAGGACATCCGTGTGATATGTGGGGTCTTGATTGGCATTTTAGCCTTTAGGAAAAGCACCCACCCCCGGAGCACTTCATTAAAATCATCAGGATGGCACACAGGCAGGCGGGGTGGGTGACGGGATGAGCAGAACCCCGCTGTGTGGTCCCCAGTCCCTGTCCTGGTAACACAGATTTGTGGCACTCAGTCCACACAGAGATTCCATTTTGTTCCCCAGAGCAGCCGGGAGGGATGCCCAGAGCCGGCTTGGGTTAGATGTACAGCGTGGCTCTGCCTGGCTCTCTAGACAGGAGGTGCTGGGTACCCATCATGCTCTCTGCCGTGCTCAGACACCAGGCTGCAGTCCCTCCACCCATATCTGGCCACAGATGAACCCAACACAGCCGCTTGGGCTGCACTCAGCCATACTGCAGCATGGCGGCAGCGCAGACGACTCTCGGGAGGGGAGAGGGGGGCCTTGCCCTGCCAGCCATTCACTCCAGGCCGCAGGAAAAGGGGTCCTCCCCCTGCCCCTCTGTGGAGTGCGCAGAAAGGTAACATTGCTGCAAAGGGAAGGAGATGCCCCCTGCAGGGGACTGGCCAGACACACCCGGCACATGGAAGAACCTGGATTTAAGGAGGAGAGAAGGTGGTAACACGGTTAGATTCCTGTTTGGAGCAAGTGTGGCTCGACGCACACACTGCCGTCTGCTCAGCTAAATTATATAGAATTTGAAGAATGCTTCTCTAGACACTGGTATTTGATTATTATATTTTATGCAATCTCAAAGCCATACCATTTAATTAGAAATTTAACCCATTTATAGTTGGTGTAATTTTCTGTGTGGCCACAGCTAACTCACTGCACTGCATTTATTTTCAGTCCATTTCCCATCCCCGTTTTGCTCTTTTCTTACTTGTTTAGCTTCCTCCCACAACTTCCTCTCCTGCTTACAGACGAGGGTATAACTGTCTTCCACCCTCAGTCTTGCTAGGATGGATTCTTCCGTAGTTTAACATTCTCCAGGGGAACACACAAAGGGTTTCTCTAATCCTGACCCACTCTGGTGTGCCCAGTGCTGAGCTCTCCCAGCAGAAAGGAGCAACAGGCCATTCTGTGTCCAGTGAGCCCTGCCCGCACACACAGCGGACCCTGACCCTGCACTCCCAGCCCCTGCGGTGGTGATGGCCGCATTTCCCTGGGGGTACAGCTCCTTGGCACTCCTTCCTGCCAATGCACCCTCCACGGGTGTCTCAGCTGCGTCTTCTGCATGATGCCCAGGGTGGCGGAGTCAGATTTTCCCCGTTCTCTGCTGAGTGTCCACGTCAGGGCCACACACTGGAGATGAGCCAGCGTTTTCTGTTTTGTTGGACATTGCCATTAATTTCACCAAATGCTAGAAACTTGGTGATTTATTTGTATGTCTTGCAAGACTGTATGATAGGGTGATCAAGTTTGGCAAAGCGAGTAGTAGAAATTTCTTTAGGAGAGAGTAGTAGGAGTATAGATTCAAGGATTAGGAGATTTAGAGAGCTGGTGCGTGTATTTCACCACGTGTGATGGTTGGCGTCATATGGTCTCCTCTCATTAGACACGTTTAAAAAGAGTCACAGATTTTTTTTTCAATTTAATATTCACAATAGATCAGGAATTAATTATGTATAATTGTGTATGCCCAGCATAAAACCATAGATCTGGAATACAGTCTTGCAATTATTTTAATCAGAAAACGTCAGCCACAGAGATTTGTGAACCATCGAGGCTGGCGTATTCTAGGGCAGAACCGCTGGGCTGCAGGCTGTGGTTATTTGGCGGTGCTGCCAACGGTTCCTGGGAGTCTGTGTGATCCAATCCACTCCCATCAGCACAACTGTAGGCAACGGGTGAATGAAAACTATTAGTTGCCACTTACACGGCTGTGCCACTATGGGTCTCATTATGCCGGTAATTTATTTTATACTGTGTGGTGATACTGAGTAGCCACGTCTGTGTGTAACATTTCCCCACCTGTGAGTTGCTAATTATCTTTGCCTCGTATACGTTTGTCAGGCTTTTAATGGTTCATAGGTAGGAGTCTCTTCTTTGCCAGGACATACATTTTCTCATCCTACTGCTTGAATTTTAATGTTAACTAGGCTGTTTTTATTGTCACATAAAAGTTATAAATAACAATACAGTAGAATTTGTCAAATACTGCCTTTATATACACATTGCTTCATATATATGTAGCACACACACATACATTTTATATTATATTCTGTATATTATCTTGTTTAATAAATCCCTCCCCATCCAAGGCTACAGTTTTTCTTGCTGGATTTTGTTTGTATGAATTTTATTTAGGATCACACACACATTTGACAAATTATGTATGCTAAACATATGTAAATACTGATAAATTATTCAAACAATTGAATAACAGACAATCAAATTCAAACAACTGAAAAACTGACAAATTATTCAAATGCTCTGTGCTTGAGTTTTCTTACGTAAAAAGCATTTTTCTCCCAGTGCTGCTGGAAGGATTAAACAAGTTTATGAAGTGCAGTGCTTAGAAAGTTGACTGGGGTATTTTATGAGAGGATAAAAGTTGGATGCCACTTTGCTATCAGTTTCTTTTGCTTTGCTGTTTGTTTTCTGCCTTTCACACTGACGCTGTTTTAACATCACACAAAGCCATGGAATCCACTTTGTGTGATTCAAAAAGGCATCTAGCTGTAATTATGATCCATTTTATAATCAAAATGAGATTCGGACATGCATTTCTTTCTTCGTCCATCATTTTTATGGTTGTATATTTTTATTAGTCTTTTAGTGAAAAGACTGGCTTTGCCCAAGCTCTCTGTTTTTTTATTCATTTCATTTCTAATTTTAATTTTTTTTAATTTTTAACTTTGTTTTTGCCCTGCTTTTTTAAAATAATTTTCTGAGTTGATTAATGTTCACTCTGAACACCTTTGTAGTCTATGAATATAAAATAATGACTTCTTTTTTAAGATTTTTAAATTTTTATTTATTTGAGAGAGTTACAGAGAGAGAGAGAAAGCGGAGAGAGATAGAGAGAGAGAGAGAGAGAGGGTGTTCTTCCATCTGCTGGTTCACTCCCCAAATGGCCAATCTGAAGCTGAGCCAATCTGAAGCCAGGAGCCAGGAGCTTCATCTGGGTCTCTCAAGCAGGTGCAGGGGCTCAAGGACTTGGACCTCTTCCACTGCTTTCCCAGGCAGATTAACAGGGAGCTGGGTAGGAAGCAGAGCAGTGGAGACTCGACCCGGCACCCATATGGGATGCCAGCACCACTGGCCATGGCTTCAATTTGCTGTGCCACAACGCTGGCCCCATGCATATGAATGTTTTAAAATGTGGGTAAATTTAAAAGGAGAAATGAAGAGCTTTTTGGCACTGGGTGCAAGTTCCTATGGATATAGTCACACATTTTCTTTGTAGCTAACTTACTGTCTTGCTCTATTTCAGACATGTTGTTATTACTGCCTGTTCTCCTAACAGACTGCTCTACTTTTCTTGCATTTCAGTTTGTCACTGCGCACTCTGAGTCTCTGCTGTTCTGTGTGCATAGAGTTCACGCCTTTGCAGTGTCTTTGTTTCTGTTTATCATTAATAAATGACCTTGTTATCTCCGTGTTTTTCTCTGCCAGAAAGTCTATTTCTTTTTGATGGATTTTGTCACATCTTCTTTTATTGTTTTTTTGTATACTTTTTTTACTTTTTCCATTGCTGTATCTTTTTATGTTTTTCATATTTCTTTTTACAAGAATGCTGATGATGGGGCCGGCGCTGTGGTGCAGCGGGTTAAAGCCCTGGCTTGCAGTGCTGGCATTCCCTATGGGCACTGGTTCAAGTCCCGCCTGCTCTGTTTCTGATCCAGCTCTCTACTGTGGCCTGGGAAAGCAGTAGAAGATGACCCAAGTCCTTGGGCCCCTGCACCCGTGTGGGAGACCCGGAAGAATCTCCTGGCTCCTGGCTTCGGATCTGTGCAGCTATTGCTATTGCGGCCATCTGGGGAGTGAACCAGCAGATGGAAGACCTCTCTCTCTCTGTCTCTACCTCTCTTTCAAATAAAATAAAATAAATCTTTAAAAAACTCAAAAATGCTGATGGAGTTTCTTTCTGGTAGTCTACCTATTTGAATAATATGATTCACTTTATGTACATTAATTTTAATTGCCTATGTACTTAGGATTATTTTTATCATCTGAAGTTTTTAATTATTTATGCTTTCTTTCTTCTTCTTTTTAAGTGCTCTTTAATTGTTTTCATTGCATTAAATCACGTGTGTTGACTCATTTTCTACTTGTCAGTTTGGATGATTTTTGTCCCATTAGTATAAAAAAACAAAACATTTGCTTATCACATAAAATCAATAAATAGCTCCAAGTGAAATTTATCATTAACTTCATCATCTTTAAATCCTTTTTTGCTCATTTGTTTTCATTTTATTTGAAAGAGAGGGAGGGAGGGAAGGAGGTAGTGAGAGAGAGACAGGGAGAGAGGGAGACAGAGAGAGAGAGAGAGAGAGAGAGAGAGAGCGAAGTCTTCCAGCTGCTGATTTACTACCCAGGTGGCTTCAACAACCAGGGCTGAGCCATGCCAAAACCAGGAGCCAGGAGCATCACCCAGGTCTCCCACATGCGTGAGGGGCCCGAGCACTTGGCCCATCCTCCACTGTTTTCCCAGGAGCACCGGCACTGAGCTGGATGGGAAGTGGAGCACCCAGGACTGGAATTAGTGCCTATGACACAGTATGCTGGCATTGCAGGCAATGGCTTTACCCACTAGTCCACAAAGGCAGCCCAAAATAGCTTTTTTTTTTTTTTAAAGATTTATTTATTTATTTGAAAGAGTTACACAGAGAGAGGAGAGGCGGAGGGGGGGTCTTCCATCTGCTGGTTCACTCCCCAATTAGTCCCGCAATAGCTGGAGCTACGTTGATCCAAAGCCGGGAGCCAGGAGCTTCTTCTGGGTCTCCCACATGGGTGCAGGGTCCCAAGAACTTGGGTCATCCTCTACTGCTTTCCCAGTCATAGCAGAGAGCTGGATCGGAAGTGGAGCAGCTGGGATTTGAACTGGTACCCATATGGGATGCCAGCACTGCAGGTGGCAGCTTTACCCACTACGCCACAGTGCTGGCCCCCAAGATAACTTTTTAAAGAAGCTTTATTTTATTTATTTGAAAGGAGAGTGACAGAGAAAGTACAGGAATGACAGAGAAAGAGAGTGAGAGATCTTCCATCTGCTGGTTCACTCTCCAAATGGCTGGGACATTCAGGGCTGTGCCAGGTGGAAGCCAGGAGCCCAGAACTCCATCCGGGTCTCCCAGGCATGTTAACAGGGAGCTGGACCAGAAACAGAACAGCCAGGACTCGGGCCAGCACTCCGATACGGGCTTTGGCATTGCAGGCAGCTGTAAACCCACTGCATCACAACGCCGGCCCTGGAGCTCTGGGGGCTGGGTCCAGAATTCTGGCTTTGCAGCTGTCTCCTTTCAGCAGATGTGAGTACACAGTTCCACAGTCTCCGCTCTCCATCCTTTCTGCGGAGCAGTCGGCCGCCCCCTGTCTGTCTGGGCGTGGCAGCGTTCGTACCGTGTTCCCGGCTGGGTTTTATTTATCCTGCCTGCGGGCCTTGGACTCCTGGAAAATACCCAGGCGCACGTCTTCCTGATGGCCATCCTCTGCTCCGTCTCTCTCCCCTCTCTCCCCGAGTCTTGGGTCACATGCATCGTGTCTCTCGTCTCCGTGTCTCACCTGCTTGGCCCCCTCCGCCCTCAGGAGCACACAGGCCCGTGATGAAGCAGCGAGAGTGGAGTCGACCGTTTGTGAACTTCGCTCGGCAATGCCCCCGCCCCCCGAAATCCTGAGAACTAGGTCTTAGCTTCTTCATTTTGAAGGTGGGAAGACAGAGGGAGGCTGTGGCCCAGTGGTCAGCACGATGCCCTGCTCGGGACGCCCGTGTCCCGCCTCGCAGCGCCCGGTGTCAGTCCCAGCTCAGGCCTGACTCCAGCTTCCTGCTAATGTGGGCCTCCAGCACCAGGTAGCTCCGGCGGCTGGGTCCCTGCCACCTGTGGGAGCCCTGGGCTGAGTTTCTCTCTCCTGGCTGTGGCCCGGCCCAGCTCTGGCCACCGAGGGCACTGGGAAACGAAGCAGCAGACTGGAGCTCCTTGTCTCTAAAAAAAAGAGAAACTGGGTTCTGAGCACCCCGATGCAGGCAAGAGCCCAGCCCTGCAGAGTCTGCCCCCGACCCTGGGCTGGGGTCAGCACAGCGCACGCTGCACCTCCCACGTGGCTGGACGTGGTTCCGCTGACTTCTGTGAAGGGATGTGTGGTCAGGATCCTGCGTGGCGTGGGATCCCATGGTCCCAGAATCCCTCCCCGGTGAGATCCGTCAACGAGATACACGGAGACGGGCCAGAGCCGTCGTCTCTTCCCAAGGTCCAAGTGCAAACAGTGGCATCAACACATGATCCTCGAGGGCTCCCAGCCTCCGTCCCCCACGTGTGACAAGCACAGCAGAGCAGTTCCCCTGTGGCTGTGCACACAGGTGAGGCCGTGACAAGCACTCGGGCGGCTGCAGTGTCAGACAAGGAGCTGATTCCCCGCCGGGTTTGCATCCTGCAGTGTGAAGGCCCCTGGGCATCCTACCAACCTCCAGGCCTGCCAACCTCCGCGCTGGGTGGTCCCTGTCTAGAAGGTTGGCCAGGCTGGGTCCCTCCTCACACCCCAGGGCTCAGTCATGGCTGGCACTGCACAGACACCGGGCGTGGGGGACCCTGGCTGCTCTAGAGGAGACGGGGTGACGCCTCGTGCATTCTGGGCAACCGCCGTGAACCACGAGATTCGCTCGGGGAGAAAACGACCATGAGCCATCTCCAAAGTCATTTCGAAGGGGGCACCTGTCTGCAGTCTGCAAGACCAGCTCCGCTGGGATCTCCCTGGCCGTGGGGCCTGAGTTAGGGGAGCCGTAGACGACACATTGCGCTCCCAGCCCGCGTCGCTGACCAAGCACCTCTGCCGGGTCATCGTCCCATGCACCAGGGCCAGCGGGCCGGGGAGGGCCACAGCTGCCTGGTCTCGGGGCAGGGGAGACGGAGGCGCTTCTGTGGGCAAGATGCTCTCGCACTCTATCAGCCGCCGGAATGCCCTCTCCCCGAAGGCCCAAGTTTCCCGGAGCGTCTCAAGCATGGTGAGCTTTGTCTCCCAGCACAGCCTTCTGCTGCCCAAGGCCTTCTCCCATGTCACTTGGCGCTGTTGGCTCTCCTGCTTGGTCAGGACCAAGACGACCTTGGGGCCGGATGGCTGCCGCCCCGGTGTCTCCAGCCTGCAGTCCCGGCCACAGGGGCTGCCTGCTCGTCAGGTGAAAATAAACACGGCGGTGGGGGGTGGGGACCCACTGAGGCACCCACGGGAGGACAGGGGCGGGGCAGGGCGCTGGGGCGAGTGGAGAAGGGCAGCAGTTTAAGGAGCCAGCGGCGTGGCTGCCCAGAGGCGGGCGCGGCAGAACCAGGGTTCGTTTCGGCCTCTTCCCCCGGAAGTGCTGAGTTTCCGTGGGGGCGGCGGGCGTCCAGGCCAAGTTCTGCAGCGTCTGTGTCGTGGGAGGCAGAGCCGCTCCTGACTTGGCTCAGCACAGCCCGGCCACAAACCCAGCATCTGCCTGGCTCCGTGGACGCCCGTGGGCAGGTGGAGCTGATCCTGATTCCGAGAAAACAGAGACCGCGTGGGAGCCGCCCTTCAGGCGAGCGCCAGGCTAAGGCCTTGTGCTTTTGAGCAAAGACCTCCCCCCCACCCCCGAGAGTTGACCAGACCCACGGCTGTGGACACAGCTGCCTCTGGGGCCCTCGCTCGCAAGCTGCGGCCCCTGTCGCCTCTCCGGCCTCCATCCAGTCGGCAGAGCTGTGGAAGCCACACCAGCCCAGCCGCCGGCACTCACAGGCTGCAGATGCTGGGGGCCATGACCCCAGGCGGTGTGGGGCCAGCCCTGCGTGGGCGTTCAGTGTCTGTGCACCTGAGGGGGCTGGGCTCCAGGCAGAGCCTCCCGGGCCTGCCTGCTCCGGGAGGTGCGTCGGGCCCGTCCTCTGTGGCCAGAAGTCCCGTCCCCCGCGTGCCGGCAGGCCACTGTGGCAGACACGTTGGGGGGTGTCGGCTTTTAATTGTGACTGTCTTGCAGAGCAGTGTTGTTTTAATATCCTGTATAGATTTTTATGTAATACACTTACTTGCAGGCAGCCCGAAGCAAGAATCAATTCTGTGAAGGGCTCTTCTTTTGTTAAAAGCCAATCTTGTTTTAATGATGCATGAAGAAATATTCCAGCATTGACATTTTTCTGTCAGGTTTCTTTTGAAAAATCAATTAAGATAATACTGCTTTGACCTAGTTATCTAGTTAATGCTTATTAGGAATGTAATATGATTTACTGTCAGCATAATAATTTTTGTATCTTATCCCATTAGCTTGTGCATATTTCAAAGTGTATTACACAATGGTCACTTCTTAAAATGTAATGTAGCAGAATGCATTAATTAGATCGAGTGGATCATTAGACACAAACTCTCTCATTGGTGCCTCGTATCAAACTGGTGTACAGTTGCTATCAAGATGTTGCGTTATTTACATGCCTGGAATGCACTGCGTAGCCAGAGAAGGCCAGGCACTTCTTCACGCCCAGCTCGTCTTTCACAACGCCAAGTCAGAGGTGTTTTTATTTGTGGCTCAAGTGGCCCGGTTTGGAATGAGCTGTTCTGGGTGGAATTTCAGCAAAATAAGTTTCCGAGAGATCAAGGGCTGCGCTCCCCGCTCCAGCCCTCCGGGCCCTGGCGAGCTCTGAGCCTGCACGCAGTAGCAGGCGTGCGGGAGAATCATGAAAATATGCAAAACTGGGCATTGTTTCAAAGCGGTCTCTGTCGCTCTTTGTTGCCTTTGTGTTAACAACCGTCAGTGGCGCGGTCAGGAGGAGAGATCTCGCGGAGACCCTTCCAGGGAAATTGTTGATATCTGCCCACTCGGGATTCGGCGAGAACCGGAGGCGCCGCTGGCTTGGCCTCGGTGAGTGGAGCCCAGACCCGATCCCCACCCGCTTCCCGTCGGAGACCTGCCCTGGGAGCTGGTGCTCTCTGGGTCCCGGCTTGCCACCTTCCTTGGGGGAAGCTGCCCGCGTTACAGGTGGCCGGGCGCCCTGGCTAGCAGAGGGCGAAGCCGCAGCAGCCGGGGCTGGGACCTTCTGCACCTCTGCGTTCCGGGGCGGCACCTGCCTGCACGCCCACTGACCTGAGGACTCCTAGCCGTGCTGCTCCGCCTAGAACCCTCGAGCGGCGGGAGCGGCCGCCCTGGCGCTTTTCACTGCCACCCCGTCCCGTCCGCAGGGTGAACCAGCCGCGAGGGAGCCCCTGCACACGGGCCGGTGCCTGTGCCTTCCCGGACCACGGCGGGGCCCTGACAGGGAGAAGCAGGGAAGCTTCAACAAAACAATCGTCTCCAAAGGACTTGCTGCCCTGGTTGTGTCTTTCTGTTTTCCCAATGCTCTCGGGTTCCGGAACCTTCCCCCGAAGCTCTGGGCCCACAAGGTGCCAGCCCTGCTCTGCTGTCCGCCGCGCGTCACGTCAGGTTCGCCAGTGACATATCCGCACTTAGCAGGAGTGACCTCGCCTCTCAGAGCGTTGCGACGCGTGTGGGTGGCTTAGTGGAGCTGTTTATTCTCAGGCTGGTAACATTTTAATTAATTAAAGGGGAACGATCAATGAGCATGGACTCTATTTCCTGTCCCATATTTTACATTTTCCTTTTAAGTTAAAACTCAGAGGTTTTTTTTTTTTTTTTTTTTAATTTCAATATCTGGCTGCTCACGCCTCTCCTCTCTCCTTCCCTCCCGCTCCGTCTTAAACGTGTTTCTCCAGGGGCACCGGGGGCAGAGGGCTGGCAGTTGTCCTCGCCGCACGGAGCGTCTGAGCCCTGTAGAGTCCTGACGTGCACAAAGCGTGCAGTGACTTGACTAATGTGACGGCATCTGGAAATGCTAAACGGGAGTGAAGCTGCAGGCGCGGGGGCCAGTGCAGGGGGCAGGCGCCGTGTGCACAAAGGGGACGGAGGGCAGGGGGGGCTCTGGGGGCAGACGCCGTGGAGACTGCTGTTGGTGCGGCCGGCCGCCGCGGCCGTGCCCAGCTGCGTGGGCGCTCTTGGCGGTGGGCATGTCACTTTTAAGCACCCAATTAATTGACTTGACAGGGGGCGAGCTTCCTTCCTGCCGAGAGCTCCTACTGCGGACCGGGGCTCTCATTGTGTGAAATATTAATCGCGGATCGAAATTGGGGACCTGAAATTATGGTTTAATGATCGCTGATCAAACACATATCGCAAATAAAAGAAATTAGCAGGGGAGGCGTGAGCGTGCGGATTTTGGGCTTCGCATTTTCTCCCCTGCCTAACTCGGCACTTTCCCTGCGCGTCTGAACTCTGCCTTTCAACTGTGCCTGCGGTTGCTATAGTGATGGCATAATTTTGTAATGGTCTAAAAATGACACTGGCGTAGATACTGACAGATAGGAATTAATTCACTAACAAGTAATTATGTAGCGAAATGTTGACTGCCAGGCAGAAGGTGCGCGGTGACACCTCCTCTGTTTTCCGGGGATGGCAGCAACATTAGCGTTGGTCATTAGCAGCAGACATCTCGGAGCAGCGTTGGATACAGACTTATATGCACAGCGATTTAGTTACCTGTGTGACAGCCTTGTTCAGGACACCAGAAACAGCTGTCCCAGCCTGTATGAGCCAAAATAATTAGGCCTGTCATCTTCTCGCTCTGATTTCCCCTTCAACCTGCTCCACAAAATGCAAATATTTTGCTTTCATTGTCACATTCACCTTGACACGGGTATTGCCTTCGCGCATAACTGAAAGAGATGACTCAGAATTTGCATTGTTCATTCTAATAAATTTGCTTCCCCTCTACTGCATGGCAGGGCCCATCAGATAAAGTCTCCCGGAGTGTCATCAATCACCAGCCTTGACAGACGGCTTTTGCCTTCATTTGTTACATACGAGAACATGCTTAATTATTTGTCCTGTAATTAGTTGGGAAAATGTCAGGAGATGTCAACTCTCTGTTCGCCGTGGAAGGGCTCGGCTTGAAAGCCGGATGACTGAAGTGTCATTAATGCTGCCTAACTAGACGAGGATCAGCTGGGGGAAAAGTAGGAGCGCCTGAGAAAGTAATCAGGCAAGTCGCGGGCCGGGCCGGAGTCCTATTAGCAAACTGCTGTGTTCCCTCCGCTCGCCTGCACGGGAAAGTACGGGAGAGCGAACCGCAGACCAAGCAGACGGCATCGGTGCCGCTTCTGTCGCGGGCGCCTCGGAGCTGCCCCAGCCAGGCGTCCAGGCGTGCCCGGTGCGTGGCCGTGGGGGGCACTGGGTATTTAATTAAAGGTGTAAAGTTCGTCTCGCAGCGCTCGGCAAAGGCACCATGGTGAAGGGCCCTGCGTTCGTCTGGCGTCGCGAGGAACGGAGACGTGAAATCAGAGTTGTCGTTCTGCTCGTAGAGCCTTTTGCTAATAAGAGCAAATTGCCATTAATCATCCCTCGGCAACAAAACAGGCCAACACACGGCTGCGCGGAAAGCCGCCCGGGGTGTGCAGACAGGCAGCTCCGGCATGCACTGCCAGCCCTCGGCCGGGCTGCGAGGAAGCGCTCCTGGTTGACGTTGCTGGCCGGCTGGGAGGCCTCCGAGGTGTCGCCTGGCAGGCCCATCTCGGCTGTTGCACGAGACGGACACTGCGTTTTGCAATGGGCTCATCTGGGCTTTCACGGCAGTGCCACCAACCCTGTGCACCTGCCCCGTGCGTGCGTGCGTGCGTGTGTGTGTGTGTGCACAGTTGCATTTTGCAAGTGATACCGCTTTCCGTTCACAGGTTCCACATCGCAGGCCTCGCCAGTTTTCCCTGCTGTCAAAACAATGTGTCCGTGTGGGAGCTCTCTACCTAATGACTCCCGCACTCGGGCCTTGAGAACAGGAGCGTCGTCGCGAGGCCCCTGAAGGAGGCACCAAGGCAAGGTGCTGCAGGTGCACCCTTCGCAAGCCTCACAGGTGTCGCTGAGCTAATTACCAGACCGTCAGACCGCCAGGCGTTTGTGGCGGGAGGGAAGCTGCCGCGGCTCCGTGTGAGCAAGCTGCATTCCAGGCGAGGGCCAGCCCAACCCCAGCACCTCCAGACAGAGGCAAAGTGCTTTGCCCGCAGGAGCGGAAGATTTATGTGGTCCCTCTCGGTGGACGAGACGGCAGGAGCAGGAGCTCGGATGTGTGATTCTGCCGTGCAAAGCGCAGCCAAGGGGCGAGGCGGGCGGCTGGAAGCCGGGCGACCCTGGCTGCCGCTTCCTGGCCGCTCGTTCCTGATTTTCGGATTTCTGGGAAAGATAAAAATGTAGCCACAATTACTTTAACGACGCGGCCTCTCAAAGCTCACTCCCACGTCGTCTGAGCTCCTCGGACCCGCTCGTGTCATGTGCTATTATTAATTTCGCTGGGTGCCGGGAAGCGCTCTGTGTCCCCAGCGTGAGGACGTGGCGCTGTCTTTCCCTTAAGAGCGACTTCCAAGAGGCGTTCAGAGATCCTGGGAGCGTGGTCCCCGTGTTGAGAATCCCAGCAATTAAGCACACGGAAGACCAGCATCGTCTTCCTAACGTGCGGGTGGTGTGGCCCCTCACTGCAGGTGAGCCGTTGCTAATGGATGCCGCAGGAGGAGTTAAGACACCTCTTTGTCCATTAAGTCCCAGCATTGCCACCGTGCAGCATGGCCATGCGGCTGGCATGGGAGGCACCGTGGTATCTGTCCAGCACCCCTGCATGGTATTGGGTGGCAGGAGCCAAGGACAGAGACCTGGTTTGGGGCCGCATGGTTCCCCCGTCCCATTCCATGCCCGGAGTCACCGGGGTCTCTCTGCAGACAGCACTCAGAGACTGGTGAGCCCCCAACTCCGGTTCACAAAGTTGCTCTAACTTCTGGCAGGTTTAAACACTCTAGGACTGGCTTGGGATCCACACCGGATAAAGCGCGGGCGCCAAGGCCCCGGGGAGCGGCCCCGATTGTGCCGAGTCGGGCACCGGCCCCTGCGCCAGCTCTCTGCCCGGGCGAGCCTCGGTGGGGTGGCACAGAAGCGTGACGCCCTCCCGGTAGCCACAGCAATCCCTGCACACAGGGAAAGCCGCGCTCTCCTTATTAGCAGGCAGCGCCAAGGACGCCTTTCCTCGGAGACTCCCGGGAGCACTGGGCTCGCGCTCCTGGCAGCCACAGCCCGGCACAGCCAGCCGGCGACCACAGTCCCGCGCCCGTCTGCCGTGCGGTGAGGTGGCCTGGGCTGGCTGTGTGAGGGTGGGGTGCGGGCTGTCCACCCACCGTGCTGACCCCTCCCAGCTGCTGCCTGGGGTCCGGAGGCAGCCGTTCCACCAAGACGGCTCTTTTCTGAGCACTTTGATGAAATAAATCGTAATCATTTGGACCAGGCTTATTTTATTGGTGACCGAAAAAAAAAAACAAAACCTCCAAAGAGACCGCGCTCGTGGGTGATTTGTTTGCGCTTCGGGAAGTGGGTGCAGCAAAGCCGGACGGTGGGACTGCGGCCGGGTGCCACCTGCCCAGGCTTGCTCTTTGTGTCTTTCTCCAGGTGGAGGTCTCTCGGTGGCGCGAGGATCGGCGGCTCCTTTCCCGGGGGGCGCGGTGCGACCTTGGCTTTCCTCCGAGAAAGGGTAGGACCTGCAGACTGGCCGCGCTCCCCGGCCGCGTCCGAGCCGCACACGGCAGTCTTTCTCTTGAGTGAAGGTATTTCGAGCGCTCACGAGCAGGATTCCTGCGAGCCGGCGCCTGCAGACGCGCGGGGGCGAGAGCCCTGCGCCGAGGCCTGCGGGTGCCGGGGACACGGTGCATATTTTACACGGTGATTCATGCCGGGAAGGAGCGCTGGCTTCTACATTAACATATTTAAGCATACATAATAAATTGGGAATTCTTACAAATAGATAAGTCGGGCTTAATGGCATCATGGACAAATAACAATACAATGAGCTTGAGACAATGCCGGCAAGAGGAAGAAAAACAAAGATGTAAGGTTAGCCGATATCTCACGCAGCTCCAGGAGAAGGCTGCCAGTTGTGAGGGTGCCGGCACAATGGCACAACCTCTTAGAACGCTGTTAAGTCTTTATTCAGTAATACATTATCATGCATATTTCATAGCAGGGATTACTAAGACAGAATTGTGTGTCATTTTTGTTGTATGTCTTTATAATTACACCTTGAAGCCACAACTAGATTTTTTTCTCAACTACATATTCATGAAAAGCGGACTTGTAATTTGATAAAGGGAGGCTGTGTTCTCGCCTCCATTCAAACGGCATCATGAAGCAGAATTAGAGTAGGCATCTGTGTTCCCCGGCATTAATCTCCTGCAGCACATTCCAGCTGCTGTGATGTGCGGCCGCGAGATAAGTCCCGGGCCGGCTGGAGCGGAGCCGGGCAGACAACTCTATTATTGGCTTCATAATTGCTTAATTAAACTTTTGTCACTAATCATTATGAGGGCAATAGAGCTGTTATTCTGGCTTCTGTTAAGCAAAAATCAATAAACTGTTGGAGTTAATTTCGCCGTATTTTTTGTCCTGCAAATGAAATTCATTGCTGCCGGTTAGTGATCTGTGTGGCTGGCGCCCGGCTGATATGAACAGCCATCACCATTTGAATTGAGGGTATTCAGTAGCACATGAATATGAACAAATGGCAAACATAAATCTTTTGCATGAAGTACACCTTCTATCCCTTTATTACAGAACAATTGACCCATCTAAAATGAATTCTAATGCCAGGAAAGCGTTTAGATTTAAATTACACCATGGTCTTCTGGATCTGAAAGATGGCGGCATAAAAAAGATTAATATGCTAATTATTTTTCTCCTTATTTTTTTCCTTCGACATCCATGGTGGGGTATTGTGAAGCGTGTAAATAAGATGACTGTTTTGTCAAGAAATGGCTCTAAGGCACACTATATTCCATTGCAATTTAATTTGTTTATTCAAAACCTCACTCCAGATTTTAACCGTGTTTGCAATAACACTTTATTTTTCACATAATGTTTTCCTTTCACAAAGAATTCTTGGAATCAGTAAAGCATGTTTTTGTTTATTGAAATAGATTTAATGGTGTTATGAGTGATGATGTACTTAACCAAGGCTGATTTATAAATTCCTGACAAACTTTTACTCTCCTCCCCTCTCCTCGAGCTCGCGGACCTGGTCCGGGCTGTGCCGTCTCTCCGTGGGTCTTCGGCACCGGGCAGGTGCCCGGGGCAGGTGGGCGGGCTTGGGGCCGTCCTGATGCTCGCACACTGGCCAGACGGCCGCCAGGTTGCCCGGGGGGCCACGCTTCCCACCCCTGACGTCCCTAAAATGAAAAATGAGAAAGCAAAACCGGACGGACAGCAGCCCAGCTCCCGGGCTGCCTCACCGGGCCGGAGTGCACGTAGCTCCCCGGGAGGGCGGCCCCGGCTGCGGACGGGAGGCTGTGCCAGCGCGGAGGAGCTCCAGCACGGGAGGGCCCGCCGCCCGTGTCCCTGCCCCCGGCCCCGGGGAGGCCCTGAGCTCACTCGCGCTCCCGGCAGGGGCAGGCAGCTGGGCGGCCCTGGAGCAGCCCTGACCTGGAAAGCCGAGTCCAACTGCAGGGGGAGAATCACTCCTTCTTTGAGGATGAAGACGCAAGCCCCAGCGGCTGCGTGAGGCTAAGGGACACAGAAAATTACAATGAAGAGAAAATGAAAATTGAACAGAAAGTTAGAAGAGATCAAAAATTAGAACCGGAAGACAGTGTTATCAATTCCTTAAAGCCGGGCAGTTCTCAGCCTCCTCACGCTGTGGGTTTATCCTGATCGCTCTGCGTCCCCTGGCCCTGGTGCCGGGTGTCGAGAGGTGCATGGCTCCATCGTCACCCACAGAGTTCGGGGCTCCTGATCTGATGCAAGGGGGTGGCCTGGGGCAGGGGACCGCTTCCATGATGTCTGTCAGCACGGCTGGACCGTAATGGGTGCTCAGCTGACGGCGCACAGTGTGGCAGGACGGATAAAGAGCTGGCCCGGGCTCCCGATCAGTGCCAAGGGACAGGGCCCGCGTGCTTCCGAGTCTTTGCTGACGTCTCTGTTCTTACGGTCAAGTCCAGCTCCTGGTGTTCCAGGATTACTGCGGCCAAAAGGCGGCACAGAGAACCCAAGTGCCTGGTCCCCTCTCCAATGACCTGCCCTCTTATTTTGGCCTGAATTTGTTTATTTGCAGAACATTTTTAAATGATTCTTTCCCACCCTCCAAGGATCAACGTGTTCTGTGTGGAGACGGACGTTGTGCATACTATTAGCATGATCTACGACGTTATTAAAATTGCTATTATTCATAGGGTCTCCAGAGCGGCGGGTGGGCGGCGGCCGCTGATAAATCCTCTCCCAAGTAGGCTGGCCTCTGCCATCACGCAGGTGGGTCCTCCAGGACACTGCCTCCTGAGCCTCTGAACAACTGCCTTCGACCGAGAGAGAGGGGACGCGAAAACACACCCACGAGAGAATGGACTCCCAGGAAATTCTACTTAAAAATCACACGTAGATTAAAGGAGGCACAGCCGTGCTCAATGGGATTTTAATTTTCATTATTGCATTCATTATATGATTTAAATGAGATTACAGGATAACATACAGTGCATCTTGCGATGAAATAACTATATTTTAAGAACCCTGCAAATCTTGCTTTTTAAAAAATGCAAACTATTCATTTCAGCATGCATTATGGATGGAGCTTTAAAGCTATGCAAAGCTTGTTTAAATACACGGTTTTCCTTCAAGCACCTCCGAACGCACGGAGCAGGCACCTCTGGGCTGGACCGGGTGTGACGGGGTGGGAGGCTGTGGCAGGTGTTGGGCGGCTGCCACGTCCAGCCCGCTCGTGCCCCGGGGTCGCCCAGGGCGGTGGCCTCGGGGTCGCCTCCTGAGTCGGGGGCAGCACCCTTGCGGTCAGTGCTCAAGCGTGGTTCCAGCTGCCTTTTCTCGCTGGCTGTGTGCCGATGCTTGCAGGGGACGCGAACCCGTGTATTGTGTTTCCATATGTACGTGTATGGTACTCACCTCGTTTTTCTTTAGAGACGTTTAATGCCCCTTAGTCCAGCTGTTCAATTCCCTTTCAGGAATTGGTGTGCAGCACAGCCCGGGGCAGATTAGTATAACGATTTGGGCCCCAGCACACGGACGCCCGGGGCCACCCAGGCACCCGCTGGCCAGGAGAGCCCGAGCCCCTGTAGCTGAAGGGTGATGGCCGCCGCTCCTGATGTCCCAGTGCGTGTCCATGGCCATCGCTTGGCCATTTCCTGTACAGGTGTGCTCAGTGCTGGGCTGGGTTGTGGTGCATCTAATTGTACTCCCCTGGCCAGCGCTTACTAAGATTTCCCAGTGTTCTTGGGCGTGTACACTTTAAGGGGCTACACTTCGAAGAGCCTCTCTTTCCTGTGGCATCGAGGCAGACGGAGACGTGGAAAAGGGAGAGAAGAGGGAGAGGCCACAGCGCGTGTCTAAGCAGGAGTGAGACAGGTGCCGCTCACGAGGAGACCTGGTCCGGACTGGGTTTGGGGTTTTATTTTCATTGATTTATTTTTACCGTGAAGGTGGTAAGCATCGTTCCTTCTTGGAGTTCCTACCTGCAGGAGGGGTGGAGAGGAGGGCACAGGACCCCGCTCCCCAGCTCCCCTGTCCCAGGCAGGCTGCCACGCTCAGCCTCCGCTCCCCCGTGCCCTGGGCACCTTCCCCGCGGGCCCTGGGCACCGGCGGTCACTTCCCACCATCCCCGGGGGGTTCCTGAGGGAGCCTCGCTCCTCTGGGGCCGCGGCTCAGCGCCAGCCCCGCTGCCCGGCCCCTCAGGCTGCCAGGGCCGCTGGCATCTCACCTCTCCAGGCAACATCTGTTGTGTGGTTGTGCCCTGGCCGAGACAGCAGCCACTGTTCCTTATAGGTCAGGAAAAGCCAAAAGGACACAGTCACAGACAAGCAAGCCCCGCTGCAGATGGCCTTTGTCAACGTTGTCAGGTATGTCTGCATGCAGTGTGTGCACAGGGCTCCTGTGTGTGTGTGTGCACATATGCACGTGTGTGGCGCACAGGGGTCCTGTCCTGTGTGTGTGTGTGTCCGTATGCAGATGTGTGTGCGCATAGGGTTCTGCTGTCTGCATGCAATGTGTGCAAGGGTTCCCGTGTATTGTGTTTCCATATGTTCGTGTATGGTACACAGGGTTCCCATGTATGTGTGCGCTCATGTGCACATGCGTGTACATGTCATGCCTACAT
This sequence comes from Oryctolagus cuniculus, assembly GCF_964237555.1. Classification (NCBI taxonomy): domain Eukaryota; kingdom Metazoa; phylum Chordata; class Mammalia; order Lagomorpha; family Leporidae; genus Oryctolagus; species Oryctolagus cuniculus. The sequence goes on along the minus strand of NC_091445.1, from coordinate 95,979,026 downwards.
ACAATGGGTCCACAGAGTTCTGTACGTGCATGCACACGTGTGTACATGTGTGTGTGCATGTGTGTGCCTGCTCATACCTTCTGTGTTTCTGACCAGGGAAGAAGCATAGCTTGCCCTCACCTGTAGCCCACCTAAGCCTAGTGCCCAGAATGGCTTACGGCTTGTGCACAGAGGAGAGTCAGGTTATCTGCAGAGTGTGTGAGCAGGCGAGCACACGCGCCGTGTCCCGGTGTCTGGTGGGTAGCAGGCCCTCGCGCTGGGTGTGGGCTCTTCGTCCACTGGACCCCTGCGAAGGCCACTGTGTGCAGTCCGAAGCTCCATCCCGGAGCTGCCCATCTGTGTCAGGCCTCCCGCTCGCTCTCGCCTAGGATGCGGTGACCGAATCGTTGTTCGGAGCAGGCTCTCTGGCCGCGGTCCCTGGCGATTGTTCCCTGGATAATGGGCGGAGCTCAGGTGTGCCCACGTCTCAGCCACAGCTCCGTCCTGGCCAGGGGTGGGGGTGGGGGGCTGCTCCCTGGCGCCACGCGCTCCTGTGTCCGTCCTGAGCTCACGGGCCTGGCCCCATGGCCGATGCGATTCGCCACGGGAATTACGGACCTCTGCTTCCTCCCTCCCGCTGGCAAGTTGAGAGCTGTTTTCCTATTGACGGGATGATGTCAGAAACAAATACAAAGGTGAGCAAAGTGGCCTTTTCCGTGTTCTCAACCCAGGAGAAGCGTGGGGACAGGCTTCGAGTGGGGGCGTGACCCGGGCCATCGCTCCTGGCACAGGTGCCTGGCGCCGTCCCCACAGCCCCACTCCCGAGGCTCCTGGACGCCCGTCTCCCCCTGCGCCCCGCCTTCCTCCTCGGCCCTGGAGCTCCTTGTGGGCGGCCGGAAGGGAGCTCCACGCTTTCCTTTAACCGCACACAGACTTGACGCAGTTGTAGGACGAGAACAGCTTGTTGAAGAACGCGTGATGAGAACTTGGTTCCTTCCTGAGCACAGAGCGGGGACGGGGGCAATGTGGGTTCGTCTCCGGGGCTGCGGGGTAAACTTCAAACAAAAGTGTCTCTTCCAGTTTGCAGAACCGAAGCAGGAACCGGAAATCCTTCCAGTAAACCCTTCTGAATTCCGGGCGAGGCGGGAAATCCCGGGGCAGAGGCCAGGTTACCAGCGTGGTGGGTGACGGCCCGGGGGTGACTCAGGCTCCCTTGGGAGTCCGGGGCTGGGCCGAGGGGGCCACCTGCTCTTCCCTCCCCGGCTCCCACGCAGGCAGCCGCTGAGCCTGGGAAGCAAATCCACGCCCTCTCAGGCAGGCCTCTCCGGAAGCCCATCGATCCCAGTGTTTATTCACGCGAGCCCCTGAAGCGTGGCGAGCAGGAAAACCGGCATCAACTGTGGAAACCTTAATTTTCATCTCATTAAGAATGCATGCACCGAATGCTAATTATCAAGGGTGAAATAAAAGAAAACGCCCGCTCGCCGCGGTCCAGCTGAACGCGCCCTGGCTGCGTCCATGGAGACAGCGCACACTCAAGGAAGCGTGGGCAGTGATTAGCCGGGCTTTGCTTCCGTGCCAAACAGACCTGGGCCGGCCGGGCAGGCAGACGCCGGGTCCCACGCCTTCCTTGGGGGCGGTCCCCGCGGCTCTTTTCTCGGAGCCCATTCCACCGTTTGGAAATCTCGCAGTTCTCAACGCCATGCTTCCGAGACAAACCCACTCTCTCCCAACGTGCCAGCAGGTGGTTTCAGACGACTGTGCAAGTCCGGCATCCATGCTGTTCCCGGCGTGCACAAGGTGCGTCTGTGTCTGGGGCCTCTCTCCTGACGCTGAGGCCACTGAAGAGGGGCCGCTCTGCTGTCCTGGGTGCGCATCTCATCTTGGGCTTTGGGGTGCACGCTGATGAGGTCACAGAGCCCAGAGGGGGGGAAGGGAGCCGCTGACAGCCGAAGCCGCCTGGGCTGGCCGCGCCTCTCCCTGCACAGTGCCCTCCGTCGAGCTTCAGTACCGCCCCCGCTGTTGCCAACAGCTTGTCCTGCCTGAACCGGAAACAAAATATCAAAAGCCGACATACAATGTTAGTGAACAGGCCTCGGGAGCACAGGCAGCTCTGTTTATTATTTTAGAAAACGGAGCTGATTTCTGTACAGTGGGGCAGGCAGGCGTTGCCACCCATCCTGGACAGGCCGCGCGGTTGGTGTGATGGTCACCTCCAGACGTGGGAAGGCGTGCTGGGCTCACTCACACAGACATCACTTAACGATAGTTGATGTCGCCCCCTAAGCTCCACAGCTCCCCCTTAATTGTGGCTTTTTGACGTCTGTCTGCAGCCGTAGAGGACGGTGGTGCCCATGGTCTCAGGGCGATTCAGGTGGTCCCAGGTGCTCTCGGCCAGGCAGAAGGGTCCCATGGGCACGGCGTGCGCATGTCCGATTGGCACACCTCCCGGCTGGCACTCCCAGGCAGGCTCTTTGCTTCTTTCTCCTTTGCAAAGTTGCTTCCCTACTGCTCCCCATGGGGGACAGCGCTGTGGGAACCCTAGGAAGGGGTGTGGGCTGCCTGGTCACGGTGTGTGTGTGCATGCATGTGTTCACGCACATGTGAGTGCATGCCATGTGCATGTGTGTGCTTATGTGCGTGTGCATATGTGTGCACGTGCATGTGTGTGCTTGTGTTGGTGTGCATACGTGTGCATACATGTACATGCATTTGTGAGCGTGTGCCCTGTGCATGTGTGTGCATGCCTGTATGTGTGCATGTGTGTGAGACCCAACCTCAGTTTAAAAAAATACCTGTGCCAAGGTTATGGCACAGCTGGTAGAGCCAGCACCTGACATGCCAGCATCCCATACGGGCTCCTGTCTGAGTCCCGGCTGCTCCACTTCTGTGGAACATGGTCCAAGTGCTTGGGCCCCTGCACCCATGTGGGAGACCTGGGGGAGGCTCCTGGCTTTGGCCTGGCACAGCTCCGGCCATTGCGGCCATCTGGGGAGTGAACCAGGAGATGAAAGACCGCTCTCTCCCTCTCCCTCTCCCTCTCTCTGTGAAACTCTGCCTTTCAAATGAGTAAAATACATTTTACAAATAAATAAGTGGGGCCGGTGCTGTGACATAGCAGGTAGAGCCACTGCCTGCAGTGCCAGCATCCCATATCAGCGGGCTCAAGTCCCAGCTGCTCCACTTCTGATCCAGCTCTGCTCTGGCCTGGGAAAGCAGTGGAAGGTGGCCCAAGTGCTTGGGCCCCTGCACCCTTGTGGGAGACCCAGAAGAAGTTCCTGGCTCCTGGCTTCCGATGGGCTCAACTCCAGCTGTTGTGGCCAACTGGGGAGTGAACCAGCAGAGGAAGACCTCTCTTCGTCCGAGTTTCTATCTGTATCTAACAGCTTTCCTTTCGACATACTTGGAAGAGCATCCCAGCACCCCCACGCACACCTGTGAGAAACACGAACGCATTTGTGTGAAGATGTGGCGCCCTGGATACCGAGTCCCACAGACGCGGAAACAGCAGTCAGACGGAGCCCTCACACGCCAGGTGGGCACGGCTGACAGAGCTGCGGGACTTCCACGGGCACAGGCGACAGAGCCGCGGGACTTCCACGGGCACAGGCGACAGAGCCGCGGGACTCCCTGGGCACGGGCGACAGAGCCGCGGGACTCCCTGGGCACGGGCGACAGAGCCGCGGGACTTCCACGGGCACAGGCGACAGAGCCGCGGGACTCCCTGGGCACGGGCGACAGAGCCGCGGGACTCCCTGGGCACGGGCGACAGAGCCGCGGGACTCCCTGGGCATGGGCGACAGAGCCGCGGGACTCCCGTGGGCACGGGCACAGAGCCGTGGGACTCCCGTGGGCACGGGCGACAGAGCCGCGGGACTCCCGTGGGCACGGGCACAGAGCCGCGGGACTCCCAGGTGTGAGGAGACGCTATTCTCAGCAGACTCATGGCTTGAGGGCTCCGCCCGTTCAGGAATCGTCTTCATTAAAATTATCCATGTGAGCTGCCACAAATTGCCAACTTCTTGTTTTTTCCGACTCCTGAGCCACTCCCGGTGCCTCTCGGGCGGCTGGCAGCCAGCCCTGCCCCCACGGGCAGCGGCCCTGCGCTGGTCTGCTTGCATGGCACAGTTTGTGGGGTGCCGGTGAGGGCCCCCTTCCTGGTCCCTGGCTCACAAAGCTGAGGGCAGAGGCCAGCAGGGGTTGTGGTCACGCCTGCCTCATTCAGGGGCTTCCCCAAGCCCTCGTCCCAGGACAGAAGCTGGCGTGGGGGTGACAGCACCTGTGGTCCCTGCCCCTGACATCACAGAGCCCGTGCTGAAGCCAAGGGCATCGTTAGCCCTGCAGGTGGACGCGTGGCTGCTGCGAGGAGCTCAGAGGATAAACGCAGGGGCCGATGAAGCCGGCTGCACCCCTGCACCACTCCCAGGCTCTGGGGCGGGACGGGGTGCTTGCCGCCATGCACGTGGGCATTAATTACACCGGTGCTGAGGCTGGGTTTTGTCCTATTTCCTTTTGTCTTGCCGATGCCTGCCTGGACTTCAGAGGGTGCTTTAAGCCGAACCCCTCTCCGTGGCGGAAGGCAGTGTTGAAAGACTGGGATGAGACGGGCAGTGACGCTCCGCGGCTCGCCGGGGCTCCAACTTCACGCCGGCTAACGACATGCGTAAAGCTGTCATCGTCAGCCAGGCCCAGCGGTGCCGAGTGTAGCGTGGGGGACTCACGCCCGTTTATTTAAAGACTAGAGCAACGTGCTTTTCATCTGCTCACCGGCAAAGGCTCGGGAGGCCTGGCTTTCCTTGGTCATCGCAGATACGCTGCTTCGGAATGCACGGCTCCTACCCCCGGAGCTGTGACCTCGCCGCTGAGTGCCACGTCCACTTACTTATTCGCCGTGTGTCAGACCCACTGCGGAGCCCACGCTCGCCTTGAATCAGACCGAAGTGTTTCTGCTCATTTCTGAACCAGGGTAAGAAGGACAAGCTGACGGCGGGAGCACAGGTGGCACAGCCAGCAGCCCCTGTGCCGGAGCGGCTCGTCCCGCCAGGCACCGACTAGCCTCCCTGACCACGGCTCCCGGAGAGCCAGCCTCTCACGGACCCAGCCCGAGGCCCCTGTGAGCGTCTTGGGCCTGGTGGGAGTCTCTGCTCCTCCCTGCCTTCGGAGGTGAGCACGCTCATTCCACCGGCCGGGCACACTCTCCCTGCTCCCTGATCTCTCACGCCCACCCTCGTCCACTGCTTTCCCGCGACCCCCTGCTGATCTGCCTGGTGCATTTCTGTCCCGTGCAAACGTCAAGGCACTGCCATCCCAGGCACCTATTTTACGCACTAATCAGCCGGTGCGTTTTCTGAGTGGCAGGTTTTTAGAACTTGATCTTCTGTTTTGCTTTCCTGGGCTGTGTGCGTGTCCTGTGAGTGCAGCGCGTGCCCGCGTGTGCCCGTCACCAGTGCTAAGCCTCTGAGGACCTGCTTGGCTTTTGTTAAATATCCGTGGCTGTGGCCGCTTGACTTCCTTGAGGACTCAGCGAGAGAATCCCTGCGCCTCGGATTTATTTCCCAGCGTGCGCTTCCCCAGAAACGCCTGTGAAATTTGAGAAGTGGAAAGGGCAGAGCCGCCGCAGACCGGGCCCTGTGCGGCCCCCACGGTGGCCGCTGAGCGCCCCGGCTCCCCCTGCGCGGCCGGCTCTGCATGGCCAGCACACAAAAGACCGCGCGGCTCCGTCCTGAGCCTGGGTGCTCACGGCACGAGCGAGGGCCGCCCACTCTCAGCTGCTCCTCGTCCGCAGTAATTAGCCGGCAATGGCTGCTGCCTCTTGTGGCTTTGCCTGTGAGACATTTGACACGGCAGACATCAGAGGGCCTTTTCAGGGGGCTCTTAATTAACCACTTAGGTATCGGCCTTCACTCCCCTGCGTGGTGCTTTCCAAATGGTAGGGGTTGCACCGTGGATCTAAACACCGGGGAAGCACGCTATCAAAAGATCTTGTAAATGAAGGCTTGTGCAAATTATTTTTAATGATTCCCTCCTGGCACATCATTACGTTTGTAGTTACACACAGGCGCTTCCGAGAGGGCCCGTCTTCTGTGAGGTCAGCTGCAGGACCGCGGTAAGTAGCTGCACTCAGTAAATGCCTTATTAATTAGCGCCGTGATTGTACGTCGCTGAGAGCTCTGATGTATGGAGCTGAAATGGCAATTGTGTAGATTTGAAATAATAAGCCAGCTCAGGACTCCTTATGCAAATTGGCGTATTATAAAATCATTACCTACCTAAACACTGAGTTCTAATAAGAATTACAATGATGAATTTTATGATAATTGACACTCAAATTTTAATCTCTTGGATTTTTATCATTTTGGTGGTTAAAGTGTGTTTCTAATTAAATGTTGCTTCGAATGCAAAGGATCGTGGAACGGTTCTGTGCTGCTCTTCCAGCTCCCGCAGCTCGCTCCCTCGGGTGGCGGAAGACGCACGCTCTCAGCCATGGGCCGGGGGTGCTCGGATCCCCGGTGCCGAGACCGCCGCTCTGTGAGGGCGATTCTGGGGGCGCCGTGCGTATTGTCAGCCGGCAGACAAAGAGCGCGGTGGCACCCGGCAGAGTCCACGCCAGGGCTCGGCTTCAGGACGGCCTCCGGCCGGGGTGGGCGGCCTGCCTCCTTCCACGGTTCCGGCTCTGGCCACACGTCTTTGGTCGGCTAGGTCGGCCCCGTGGCCGAGTCTCACGCTGCCCGCATTGATTTGGGGATCCCTTGCCAGTACTGGGGTTCCCCCATGCCTGCCTTTCCTGGCTGGTTCCAAACCAACTCTCCCCGGCACGGACGAGAGGGAAAGCAGCCGGCCGATGGAGAATACGCCACGGAGCGAGCGCTCGGGACCCGGGACGCCGCTGAGTCCGGGACCCGACCGAATCGCTGCCGTGTGGCGTCGGCGGCGGTCTCGCCGCTCTCTGAGGGCCGGCGCGAGTTGTGTGCGGAAGAACCGTGTTCTGTCTTCTATGATGCTGCGTTTGTCTCCAAGGACACAGGAGACCTGGCAGGGCAAAACGAACAGGTTGAGAGAGCTAAAAAATAAATTACTGGATTTTAAAAAACAAACTGAAAACGAGACGGAGCCGTGCTCTGAAGGCCAGCGCCACGTCTGCCCGAGAGTGACGGACGTGCGGCCAAGGGTGGTCACTAGGGCTCCCGGCACCCCTCAATAAAGACACGCAGAGGGGGCCGTGCTCCCGACAGCCCCGGGAGGTTCTGCCCCTGCCTCGCTGGAGGCCCGAGCCCAAGGGACCAGAGCCGCGGGACTGCGAAGGCCCTGGTGTCCCTGTCCCACGTCCTGTTGTGGCTGCCTGAGCACCCACGTGTGGCTCTGCCAGGCAGCGCCCACCCCACCCCCAGTGTCAATCTTCTCCCACCGGGACCTGAGCCCACGCTCCCCGCCCTGCACCTGCCCCACTGCCGGCCCGAGCCCTGTGGGGTCCACGCACACAGGAAGGCACAGCTCCCTGCACGCTGGGGCTGCACCTCCATTTGCATCTGCAGTGGGGAAGTTTACAGGCAGCCCTCACTGCCCCTTCCATGGCCCCTGGCTCTCAGGGAGGCCCTGCGGGACCCAGCTCTGGCCTCTCCCACTCCCCCTTACAGGGGCTGCCCGCAGGGCGCTGCTCCCTCCCCGCGAGCCCTCGGTGGGCGCACACAGCCCCCCATTGGCTTCCTTCCTGCTCTCTGCACCCTCAGAGGCCCCTCACCTCCCAGCCACACCCTCTCGCGGTGCACCCTCGGGGTGGGACTCTAAACCCCACCCCCCTCCTCCCAGCCTTGACCTTGAGCCTTGCCCCGCCCTCTCACCTGGCTCCGCCCACCCCCCCTGTGCTGGAGGCAGATGCTGTGAGATGGAGCAGGGTCTCCCCCAGCCATGTTCCCCCAGGGTTCCTGGCCCTGCGGCTCTGCGTGGACATGGAAGCCCCCGGCCCGGACCCCGGACCCCTCCCTGCCTGCCGCTCTGTCCCGGCGTGCAGGCCATTCTGTAGGCCTGAGGGTGTTTGCCGGGCCCTTGGTGGGTCCTGGTGAGGGTAACTGAGCTCTCCCTGCAGCGATTCTGTGCTGGGGCTGGGGCCGTCCCTGGGGTCCATCCCTGTGCTCCGGGCAGCCAGGCCCAGTCCTGCCAATTCCAGGAGGACAAAGTGCCGGGTCCCTTAGAGTGAGCTCTGAGGAAGGTCGGAGCCCATCACACGCTCGCCATCCTGGGCGGTGGGGAGGCGGGGGGCCGGCCTGGCAGCCCTGTCTCGGCTCGCCCTGCATCGTGTGAGGGGTGGCACTGAGACCGTTGAACCCGCGTTCATCTGCCTTCGTGCCCCTGCCCGGCACAGCGGCCACACCTGAAACAGCAGCCATGCTTTCTGCAAGTCCTGGAGGCTGGGGGCGCTGCTCTTTCGCGGGGCCCCTGCCTGCCCGCCCCGGCTTCTGGACTTGGCCGGCCACGCCTCTGGTTCTTGGCTCCGTCACTCTCAGTAACGGACGGACTACGGGATTGAAGACACTGCAGCTCCCGGCTCCTTTGCAGCCAGGGGAGGTGGAGAGACAGGGCCGGGACAGGGACCAGCAACCCGACAGGTTCCTTCTGCTCCCCCCACCCCCACTGCCTGCAGCCTGCAGGTCGGCAAACACAGGGGCCTCAGAGGTGACTTCTGCTCCTGCACACCAGCCCTGCACACCCTGTCTCACCTCCCACCGTGCTCACCGCACACCAGCCCTGCACACCCCTGTCTCACCTCCCACCGTGCTCACCTCACACCAGCCCTGCACACCCCTGTCTCACCTCCCATTGTGCTCACCGCACGTCAGCCCTGCATACCCCTGCGTCACCTCCCACCGTGCTCACCACACGCCAGCCCTGCACACCCCTGTCTCACCTCCCACCGTGCTCACCGCACGCCAGCCCTGCACACCCCTGTCTCAGCTCCCCACTGTGCTTGCTGGCTGTGAGTGGGGACCGTGTTTGGGGCTCGTGTGCTGGTGCAGGGCTGGGCTGCTGGCTCCCTCTGCGTGCGAGTCTGGCTCTGCCTTCTCCTTCCCAGCTCGCTCCTGCCCTCACACCCCTCCTTGTCTTCCCTCCCTCGGGGCCGCCGTCCCCAGCTCCCCAGACCTGGCCACCGCCTCCTCCCTCCTCCACTTCACGCTCTCCCCAGCTGCTCACGTCGTATTTCTGCTTCTGGAAGGCAGGCAGAGCGGGTCCTCCCGGCGCCGTCCTGGCTGAGGCCGGGGGCTTGCTCACCGCTGTCCCCTCGGCAGGGGTAGGCGGCAGGGCGTGAGTGCGAGTGCTTGCTCAGCCATGCTTTACAAACGGAGCCACAGACCGGAGCGCAAAGCGGAAACCAGCAGCGCACGCCACGTGCATGCACCGTCGCCGCCGTCTCTGAAGTGTCCCACGCACCCTCCTTTCCCTCCGCTCAATCCCACGTTTCCACTGATGGCAACGCTGAGCTCCCGGATGTCACGGACACTTCTCTCACCCTGTTGGGCACTTGGATCGGCAGACGGGCCAAGCAGCAGCTGGTTTTGACAGGTGTCATGTGACAGCCATGAGATCCCGGCCATCGGCTCTCAGCCAGACGAGCGGCTTCCTCCTCCGGGCCTGCGGGCAGCCCTCCACCCAGGGCCGCCCATCGCCCCTTCTTGGCCATCGCTCTGTGGGCCCCGGGTGGTAGCTCTTTCCCTCGTCCTGTCTTCCCCGTTCTCTCCACGGTTCTTCTATCTCTCTCACACACACAGTGATTGCATTTAAGCCCCGCATGCACACCCTCCACTCTCTGGGGGTGAACGCGTCCCTCCCCCGCCCCTTCCTGCATGTGGGGTGGACTCCCAGCCCACAGGAGGGAGCTCCATGTTTCTTGCCACGGCTGAAATGAGACTGATGGCCTGTCGTCCATCACTGGCCTGTCATACTTCCGCTCGTCGTCTGTGCAGCGGCAGGACGCTTGGAGGGCGCGGGCAGACCCCGTGCAAGTTCCTGGCCAGCTGCCGCGGCGTCTGGCTGACACCATCACTGGTTCTCACCGCGCACAGCCCCAGTGCGTCCTCAGCCAAGCACAGCGCGAGCTGGCCGGCCCGCAGCGCCTAACCTCTCTAACAGGTGTTGCCCTGAGACGGAAGCCGAGGAGGGGGGAGCTTAAGGACCTGCAGCAGGCGCCTGATGGCTGAATATTCTCCGAAGCACACCGAGGTTCAGGCTGGAGGGGGGCAGGGCGCTGGCCTCTGTCTGTGTTAGCATGCGGGCGTCTGCGTCAGATCCTCTGCCTGCAGCTCAGGGTCCACTCAGCTCTGCCCAACAGGGACAGGCACGATACGATGTCTCAGCTTATTATTTTACTTCCAGGATTAACAGTTTCAAGATCTTTAAACAAAACGCCCCGCGTGTAGTGTAGCGGGGAGACCGGAGCAGGCGAGCAGCCTGGGGGTGGGGCGGGGGGGCCGGGCCCTGAAGCAGTGGGACACCGGGTGGCCTCACCGTGGAGCAACTGCTCTGTGGCTCCTAACCCAGGGCTGCGAGGAAGCCCTTAATCCCCCTTAATGACCTCTTCCCCTGGGCGGCCGCAGCCGGGGGCCCCGCCCCGCAGATGTGTCTCACAAAGCTTCGGGGAGAAGAAAGAAGGAGACTGACGGCAGCCCCTCCACACGTGGACTACCCGGAGAAGCATGCGTGCGCTTCTTTCTAAATGTAGCCGTCGGTTGCTGGATGTGGCTCGCACGGAGCTGGGCGTGGCAAGCGTGGGCTGGAAGTGAGGGTCCCGGCCTCTGCCAGGGGGGCCCCTGTCCAGGCCCCGGGATCGGCCAGGGATGGACAGTGTCAGGCCTGGGGAGTCTCTGGGGCTTGTCTGCCGCGGTCCAGGGCTGACTTCCTCAGGTTACCTGAGATGTTCCAGGAGTCTGGAGGGGCATCCTTGTCCACGCGGGTCCCAGCGTCCTGCACACCACCTACCTGCCCCAGCCCCAGCCACTCCTCAGAATTCCTGCCCCAGGGGCTGCAGCTGGCAGCACTGGGTTAAGCCACCACCTGCAGCGCCAGCGTCCCACACGGGCACCAGTTCCCACCCGCTCTGCTCCACTTCTGATCCAGCTCCCTGCTAATGGCCTGGAAAAGCAGCGGAAGATGGCCCAAGTGCTTGGATCCCTGAGCCAGGGGTCACGGAGAGACCCAGACGGAGCTCCAGGCTCTTGGCCTCAGCCTGGCCAGGCCTGCTTTTTGCAGCCACCTGGGGATTGAAGCAGGAAATGGAAGAATGGAAGATCTTTCTGTGTGTCTCTCTATGTCTCTCTCTAACTCTGCCTTTCAAATAAATAAAATACATAATTTTTAAAAGATTTATTTATTTGAAATTCAGAGTTACAAAGAGAGAGAAGGAGAAGCAGAAAGAGAGAGAGAGAGAGGAGAGAGAGAGAGGTCTCCCATCTGCTGGTTCACTCCCCAATTGGCTGCAACTGCCTGGGCTGTGCCAATCCGAAGCCAGGAGCCAGGAGCTTTTTCCAGGTCTCCCACGTGGGTGCAGCGGTCCAAGGACTTGGGCCATCCTCCACTGCTTTCCCAGGCCATGGCAGGGAGCTGGATAGGAAGTGGAACAGCTGGGACTGGAACCGGCACCCATATGGGATGCTGGCACTTCAGGTGGAGGCTTTACCTGCTATGCCAGAGCGCCGGCCCCTAAAATACATCTTAAGACACTGAAAGGGGCCAGCGCCGTGGATCACTAGGCTAATCCTCTGCCTGCGGCGCTGGCATACCAGGTTCTAGTCCCAGTCAGGGCGCTGGATTCTGTCCCGGTTGCCCCTCTTCCAGGCCAGCTCTCTGCTGTGGCTCGGGAAGGCAGTGGAGGATGGCCCAAGTGCTTGGGCCCTGCACCCCATGGGAGACCAGGAGAAGCACCTGGCTCCTGGCTTCGGATCAGCGCGGTGCGCCGGCTGCAGCGCGCCGGCCATGGCGGCCATTGGAGGGTGAACCAACGGTAAAGGAAGACCTTTCTCTCTGTCTCTCTCTCTCTCACTGTCCACTCTGCCTGTCAATAAATAAATAAATAAATAAATAAATTGAAAAAAACACTGAAAGGATTCCCGCTCAGCGTCACTGGGGGTGAGGTGACAGGTGACACTATTGAAGCTTCACCCAGTCAGGTCCGTGTCATAACGCCCTCCCCGTCACATAGCTCTGCCTCAGAGTGGCCCAGGGCCGCGAGCCAGGCGGTGCAGGGCCGCGAGCTGGCAGGTGCAGCCCGCGCTCCCTCCTCGGCTGCGGTTGGGTCCTTCTTTTCGTGGCGGGGTCACTGTGGAGACGCCGGCTCTCTCCTCCTTTTTCTGTGACACTGTTTCAGACACCGATTTCCCTCTGTCTGTAGAGATGATCTCACTCGTACTCAGAATGAACACCTGTTCCCTCGGTCTCCAGACTTCCGTTTGAATTCCGTCTGATGAGGGTGCCCTGCTGGGTGTGTGATGATCTCAGCTGGGGCGGGGGGAGGAAGACGAGCCAGCATGTAGCTGCGCCTTGCTCCCCCGGGAGGGCGAGGGTGGGCGGGAGGTGGGTGGGATCCGGGTCTCCACCCGCACCAGACACCCCGGAGGGGTGGGACACCCCCGACCCCGCGTCCCTGGATGGCCTTTCTGAAACAAGTTTGAGGGGCTCTGGCCAGGACCCTCTTGGGAGGCCCCTGGGGTTAAGGGGTGCCGTGCCGGTGACGCGGTTGGCCATGCATGTGCTCTGTTCCCAGAGGGAGGCTGAGGAGGAGACTGGCCCAGTCTGGATGCCCTGGTGCCCAGGGGGAGGAGGTGAGGACAGCAGGGGCCGTGACACAGGGCAAGTGTGCAGCCACCTCTCCCGCCCCTGCCGGCTGTGGGGCAGCACTGGCTGCAGCGCCTGGTGATGCCAAGGACACCCGCACAGCCGTGATGTGATCGTGTCGCTGTCATGGGGGAGGGGCAGAGCCGTCCCCCCAGCCTCCTGGATTCTCCCTAGGGCCCTTTTTGAGGACCGTTCTCCCCCCAACCCCCACTATGGGATGAGAAAAGTAATGAGCCCCGTGCCCTCCGTGTCTCACAGAGAATCGCTGGACGTCGATGTCTCCCTGGACACCTGCTGTGGTCCCAGGCGTCAGGAACATGGCGGCTCCCTCCTCCTCCTGGGCCGTGGGCCCTCAAGTCCCCTCTCCTTTCCCTCCGCACCTGGAGCATCTCAGGAGCCTTGCTTCCCGCGAGCCGCCCTTCGTCCGGGATGCTGCCTCCCCCTGGGTCACGACCACGTCCGGGGCAGCTCACAGCCGACAGCGGCCACTGCGGGAGGAGGGAGGAGAGGCCGGACCCCTGGCCTGCAGGAGGGACATGGCTGAGGCTCATCCAGCTCTGCACACCCCCAGGGCATCTCTAGGGCCACTTCCTGCAGCCGCACCACGTGCCGGGGTCTCCCCGTCCACCCCACTCCTCTCCCAGGAGTCTCCTGCAATGCAGCTCCTGCCTTCGAGTCTGAGGCCACTTCCCAGGCACAGGGCACAGCAGGAAGGAAACCACGTGGTCCTTGCCAGAGCTCTGCTCGTGCGCCGGGCTGCGCCAGGAGCTTCGGCGGGGTGATCCGTTCCACGTTCTTACCGTGCCCGACGGAGGGCGATGCAAGAGGTAGGCAGAGAGCCACAGGTGCAGGGAGCAGGCGGCCTCGCGCTGGCTCCCTGGCCGTCCATGCTTCTGCCTGGGTCCTTGTTGCCCCGACCCCGTCGCGCACCTGGACGCCCTGCTGCAGGAATTCTCCGTGTGACCACATGGTCCGTCCCACAGGGCTCCCCCGAGGACGGTCCCCTCTCAGCTGAAGCGTCCATCCCTGAACCGCCTGCTCCACAGCCCAGGTCCAGGGCAGCCGTGCTGGCCCCTCCCCCACTGGGCGCGCCCAGAAGCACAGGAACTGACAGGTGAGCCGCGTGGCCAAGCACCATGGCGGCCCCAGCCAGCGCACGCACACCCTGGAGGGAGGGCTCCCTAGCTGGGGGGCTCCAGGGCCAGGGGCAGCCTGGGTGAGTTTGCCTCGGGATGGAGGGAGCTTTGTCAGGATTTGGGCACAGGGGTCTGGGAGGCAGAGCTCTGGAGAGCGGGCGGTGAGCCGAGGTTCATCCTGCCCCGCACCCCACCCACGGGTGCACCTTCTCTCCAGCCTGCCTGGCTGCCTCAGAAGAGCCTGAGGCGCAGGCACAGCGTGCTCGGCGCGATGGCGGCATCTCGGGGCCGTGGCTGCCCTCCCGTGCGCTTCCACACATGCCAGCACCGGCTCTGCCTCACCACAGCTCTGCAGCCCTGGGTCCCGGCTCCCCACCCCTGCAAACAGTCAAGTCCGCCTCCCTCGCAGCTTTGCCGCTGGAGACTTAGAAATCACGACTCAGTGGCGGGCTCTGTTTGCAATCCTTACAAATAGGAGCCTCAAGGGTGCGGAGAGCAAACGGCGTCTAGGGAGCACCTGACCTGCAGGATGAGCGTGCGGCCAGCACCTGCACCCATCAGCCCTGCCCAGCACCGACAGAGGGAGGCTGGAATCCCGGCCTCTGAGGAGGAACGCGTGCTGTCTCGGGTCCTCCGTCCCCCTGGTCTCAGCGGGCCCCCCAGATTGCAGAGGGAGCCCCCGGGGAGGAGATCCCTCCCCCAGAAATTCCCCGGCTCGCAGGAAGGCACGGACGCTGGTGTCAGCTCTGGAACAGCTCATGCGTGGGAGGGGCCCAGCGGAGTGGGGCAGAGGTGCGGGCCAGGCTGCGAGCGCCGGGCTCGGTGCCCAGAGTGCTGCCGAGGCTGGCACTGGGGTGCTGGGTGTGCGACGTGCCAGCCGCGTTAAGCCCGATTGGAAGGGCCGTTAGTGAAACCAAGTGTTGCGAATGATCTCGCCGACTCGGGACGTGTTGACGGCCAATTGAGATAATTTAAATCTTTAAGGGAAATTTTGGCCCTTAATTACGTTGAACCGCTCTGTGTCCAAGTCCAGTAAATGGTTTGCAGCCTTCTTCCGGCTGCACACACGGAAGCGTGAGAGCAGCAACTTCACAGACAGGAGAATCCAAACGAGAAGCTGCACCGCCTGAGTGTGTCTTCCCGCTGTCCTTGTAGCAGGTGGCCACGTGCAGGAGCACGGCCAAGGGCTTCACGGCGTCACTCTCGGGGAGTGGATTCCCCGGCCTCGGACCGGCAGGCACGGGAGTGGGTGGAGGACAGACACCAGCCAGGCGCCCTGCTGCTCCAGGGCAAGCGCAGCCCCGGAAGACGTCTGGGAGGAGGGGCCTTCCTCAGGGTCCTGGAGGGTGGACTTCACCGACATGAACCCAGCGTTTTGAGGGGGAAGATGAGACCCTTGCCTCTTCCTGCTGAAGCCCGCAGGGACTTCCTCCGACTTCCCACTCAGAGGGGAACAGGTGTTCCACGGCTGTCGGGCGTGGTGGCTGTCTGAGTTTTCTGGATTGAAAGGAAACGCAGGTTCCCAGCCATGTGACGTTTGCGAGGAAAGGGACACTGGCCGTGCAGAAGCTCAAAGCCCCGATGCGAGGGTCCCGGCAGGTCTGCGGAAAGCCACGGGGTGGCCAGGCCCCCTGTGCTGATGGCCACGGAGCTGCAGCGCTCCCGGGGACAGGATGTCCTGGAGGCTGCCTGCGTGAGTGGCAGAGCCAGCCTGCCCGTGTGTGTGGCGCTCACGGTGGGCAGGAAGCACTGGCTGCGCTGGGGGTGAGGTGGGGGACGGGGGAACAGCCTGGAACTCCTGCACCTGTCGGTGTGGACTCCAGGGTGGCCGTGTGATGGAGGAGTAGGCTCGCCCCCTGCCCTAGCGTGTCCATTCCGGTCCCCAGGAGGAGGGTCCAGAACGCAGTGAGCCCCTGCCCGAGCAAGGGGCCTGCTCTGTGCCCTGGCCTGGCTGCCTCTGGGTGCCCCCCGAGGCCCACGCGCAGGAAGCCGGGTTCCCAGGGGCTGGCTGGGTGGGAGGCAGGGCCTGGGGAGACCCCACCGTGGCTGCCCGTGGCTTTCTGGCTCCCCATGTGGGATGGGGCCCTCACACGTCCTGCCACCTGTGGTTCTGCTGGTGCCACCTGCTGGGTCCCCACTGAGAGGGCCCTGCCCCTAGCCGATGCCAGTGCTGCAGCCAAACCAGCTTCTGTCCTTCCTGCCAAGTCTGCCCTGGGCATCATCACAGCCATGGAACCGGCCTGCACAGTACACGGCCTGAGAGACACGCCAGTCGTCAGGACGGCTGCGAGCTGCACCGACACCCGTCCACCACTGCATCTTTGTGAATGTGCACCGGGAGCCTGCGCCATCTTGGCACTAGCGCGCTTCCCCAGGGCACGCCCCGTGAGACACACGTCTCACACAATCACGTATGTGAGTGCATGCATGGTTATGCATGACTGCTGTATGGAGGTGTGCATGCATCACGGGGTGCGGGCACTGTTGGTGTGCATATATGCGCCACATGCACTCTGGGTGTGTGTGTCTATGTATGCACATTACTGGTGTGTGTGTGTATGTACACTGTTGGTGTACGTCGTGTGTGCACATGTATGTTTGCATTATTGGGCGTGTGTGTGTGCGCTGTGTGTGTGCCCAGCGTTCCGGAACCTGACAAGCCGTGGCCCAGTCACGCTGCCCTCGCGGCCTCTAGTGTGAGGACCACAGATCCGGGTGGTGGCCATGGGACGTGCGAGCCAGGCTTGTGTTTTCGCACGCGCTGCTTTACGTAGAAAAGGCTGCAGAACAGCTGGCTCCATACGGCGCCAAGAACGAGCACCAGCTGTTTGCGTTCTCATCGCCCTTCTGCCTTTAACACCACAGAGCTCCAGGGCAGCCATGGGCTTGGGCAGGGCCGGAACTCTGATGGGTCCTGGGGGCCGTGTGCGTGCCCGGGCGCACGGTTGCAGTGAGGCTGGGTGCCGCGGCACATGCTGGCACACAGCACAAGCAGCCCCCTGCAGTTGTAGCCCAGCTTGGACCCTGGTGGGCTGGGCCCCTTCTCCACTCAGCAGGCCCCGGGGGGCACCTGCTGGGGGCCTGGCTCCTGTTCAGTGTGTGGAGCAGAGGTGATGGGGGCGTGTCCCTGCCACACTCACTGCTGGTGAGGTCCTGCCACCAGGAAACCAAGTCAGAGCTCAGCCTGAGGAGGTGAGCAGGTGGCCCTCACCCACCCTTGCACTTAGCTCAGCCCGAGGAGGTGAGCAGGTGGCCCTCACCCACCCCTGCACTTAGCTCAGCCCGAGGAGATGAGCTGGTGGCCTGCACTCACCTCCTGCACTTGATGCTCCCCCGTGTGGCCCCTTCCACCACCCCTCCCACGGCCGAGGCCCCTCCCACGGCTCCCATGCTTACAGGAGAAGCCGCTGTGGTGGGGAGCGCGGGAGGAGTGGCCCCCAAAGCTGCAGGAGCAGGACTCCCGAGCTCCAGAGGAGGCCAGTGCACCTGGATCCAGGTGTGGACAGTTGTGGGGAGCGGTCTCATGGCCCTCACGGGCCTGTGGGGGACTGTGCATGAATGGTCTGCCTGGGCCCACCGCGGCCACGAGCTGTGGGCCGGCAGAGCGGGTGTGCCAGTGTGTGACGTGTTCACAGCTCCAGTGCGTACCCGGCAGGAGTGAGGACACTGTGACGCCTGCCACAACGGAGCTTTGGCCTGGGCAGCCCGCAGAGCCAGGGTGCGCAGCTCTGCTCCCTGAGGGGCACCCGGGAGGCCAGCAGGCACCAAGCCCGTGTAAGCAGGGCGGCGGGTGCGAGTCCCAGGCTTTGTCACAGGCGCGTTGGGAGCAGGAGGTGGAGGTTGAGTTGTGTCACCGGTGGAGCAGCGAGGGCTGCCTGCCCTGATCGGGGTGTGGGCCTGGGTGGGGCTGACCCTGGCACAGAGTTAGTGCTTGTCTGTGGGCTTGACCGCCCTGGCTCTGTGCCGTGGGCAGCAGTGGGCTGCTCTCAGGATCCCGGTGCACTCTCAGCCGGCTTCCGGGGAAGGGACGTGTTTCACCTGTCCAGACGGCCAGCGTGGAGACAGTGCACTGGTGGCTGACCCCCTGGCTGCCCGCCACTCCCACCTTTCCTGCAGTCTGGGTGCTGGAGGACAGGTCCCCGGGAGACCTCCACCCAGGACGGGGACAGGACAAGGACCAGTGTGGGCGCTGGCGCAGGAGTTTCAGGGAGGAGTCTCTGCTCTTCCTATGAGCCGGCCGCGGGAGGCTCGCCCTGGGTGTTTTACTTCCTGTTTGGCGGCGGGGCCTGGCAGAGTGCAGGGCGCCCAGGGCGCAATGCCGTGACATGGCACCACGGCGTTACATGACACCGATACAGAGAGTTTGTGCTGTTTCTGTCTGTACTTGGAAATTATGTCTGCTTAATCCATTCCATTATGCATTCAACTTCCCCAGCACATCAAAGCTGATAACGGTTTTTTTTTTTTTATTTAACTTCGCTTGCTTAAAATGATTTCCCTCCAGATCAAGATGCAGAGCACAAAATATTAATCAGTTTAAATAAATATCAAGACTGCCCAAATAATATGAATAATTGGCGCGGGGTAGCGCCGACTGCCCAGTTCGCAGCAGCTGGTCACGCTGGCACGCGGCGCCCTCTCAACAGTCTCTCAGATAATGACTTTGGCATCTGCCGCCGCGCGCCCGCCACTGCCCGCAGAATTTACAACTCACAAGTGGGAGACGGAGGCTCCGACAGAACTTTTTATGCAAGGTCTTTGAAATTTATTAATGTAATGCAAACACAAGCCTTCCAACCCATTAAATTGTTGATGTTATGCGAACCCACTCTGGAAATGCAGATCCTCATTAACATTATTTGCATGTTAATCTGCATCTTTTTAATTAGTGATATTATTTATGCACATAATTTTCGCCTACTGGTGCCAAGGCTGAAGCGCATTAATTAATCTACTGAGATGCCAAACTGTTTATTTTCCCCCCGTACTTTTATTTGTTTACATGGTGTTTTGGATTCAGGGAAAATAAAAAAGAGCCCGAAGAATAAAAGCAGAGAGACAAGATTAACTAAAAGCTCTTTTTGTTTTCATAATCTAAATTGTAATATTAGCCAAATGTTGTGTTTCTTCCCTTAGAGATCGGTTATTCAGTTACATTACCTTGATGTATTATTAAAATTTATAATGGACTCTGGGGCCTTCTGTTAGTTCTCCCTTCATTTACAGAATATACTCAATGTTATTTTAATCTTCCTACAACGCTCCCATGCATAGGCAATGACGAGCCATCCCTTGCGGATGCCCGGCGCGCCTCCACTTTGCACAAGTGATAAACATTTAAATAAGCCTTTTCAGAAAAGAATAGCACGCGGAATCATTAACCCACTGATGGACTGGGCGGCTGCGCACGGATTCCCCTCTCCTCCACACGGGTCAACTGCAAACCGCGTCTGCCTGTGGGGGCTCAGGCCTTCTCGTTGCTGAAGTCAGAGTCCCGACCCAGGATCGTGTGCCTGCTCGCACACACACGCACGTCCTAAAAATGCGGAATCCCAACCGCCCGGTGCTGCCTGTGCAAAGTGCGTGCGCTCTCGGAGCCAGGAAGAGACGAGCGACGTGTGCCACAGGGCCGTGCAATGCTCAGGGAGCTCCGAGCCAGCTCTCACTCCGAGGGAGCGGAAGGCAGGATTGCACAGCCCTTCCCAAGGCTGCACACCCTCTGCTGTTTGCAGGGCAGCGGAGAGGGGATCCGCAGAGCAGCCGTGCGGGGGCACAAACAAGTGTTCCTGTTGTTAGCAGAGGGAATCGCGATTTGCCGCCAGGAATACGGGGCATTGCTCTCCATCCCGTTCACTCCATTGGAGAGCTGTTCCCCGCACCTCCTCCAGGGACCGTGCCCTCCTGCCGCCAGCGGCCAGCCCTTCTGCCCACCTGGAGTGAATCATCGCCACAGCCCCCTGGTTTAACAAGGCGCATGGAGTCTATTGGGCGTGACGGGATCGGGGAGGGAGGCCAGACTCGGCTGCTCCTGGTCTGTGCAGGTACCTGCGAGTGGGGCTCCTTTGTCAGAGGTGTGCAGACGCTGGCAGGCTCCTGGGTGACCGGAGGGCGAGAGGGGGAGATTGGGACACGGGGTCTGGGTCAACCTTTTCCAAGTGGACTGGGAAGAGGAGACCCCAGAACACACAAAGTGCCCACCTTGCTGTGAGGGGCGAACCTGGAACACGGTTATGTTTTCCCATTTGTTGGTCTTTACTTGGGGAATAACGTGAAATGCTTTGGTAAGAGTTCAAGCACAGAGCGTGGGAGCTGAGAGCTGATGCGCCTCTCTCTCCACCTGCAGATCTTGGTGTTTTTGCCGTCAGAGTCGATAGATGTTCAGCTCCCGCCCACGCGTGGGAGTGGGGACCGGGTGGTGTCTGCAGGCCCGCAGCTGCCCTACCCCCCCCCCAACCCCGCGGCACACAAAGGGCAACTTTCGGGTGTGACTTGGCCCGTGTCACCGATGAGTTTTATGAGGTGCACCCAGGGGGTGCAAGGCTGGAGCCCTGGGGGAGGCGGGGGCCCACGGGGACACGCGCCCGTCAGGGACTGACCTCTGGGAGGATGAACTGCACTTGTTCGTATTTTTCACTATATATTTTTTTTTGCATTTTCCAAATAATTGCAAGAGAAAAATCATCCAGAAAAGACAGACAGATCAAGCAGTAGAGACGCATTTCCTGGTAATTCTGCAAATTGTTTGTGGAGTTATTACTAGTATGACATCAATTTTTCTGTACACGGACGACACAAAGAATATTCAGGTTAGACCAAGAATCCCCACGCCCGGAGCTGAGACGGGGAGGTGGGCCGCTGTGGAGCCAGGAGGGTCCCCCGTGACGAGGGGTGCTGGGTGGAGTCAGGCGCATCCCCCAGGGACGTCGGGGTTTTGGGTGGAGCCAGGCGGGTCCCCCGTGACGTCGGGTGCTGGGTGGAGCCAGGCAGGTCCCTGAGGGACGTCGGATGCTGGCGTCCAGGCTCCCTGCCGAGGGGGGGTCACCCTCTGCTGCCTCAAGCTGCGAACGCGAAGCTGCAGGGTTGAAGGCTGTTAGGCTCCGGTCTTTCTTGCAGGTTATGCAGCTTGAAAGCTGGACCTCAAGACCTCATGAAGATCAGGTTCAAGCATCTCCTTGTAGAACTAGAACCTTCTAGAACTTCTCATCCAGGGAGGAACCGCCAGCCCTGGAGTCGGAGGCTGCGGAGCCCAGTTTTGCACCCAGACTGCGGGCCCTGGGCCCCGTGGTGTTCGGCTCCGGAGCCCCGGCTGGGGCCCCATCGCCTGCTCTGCCTGCTTTGCCTTGTGGTGACCAGAGGAGCTGCAGGTGGGCTCTCAGCTTCCTCTCCAGGGTCTGGTGGGGGGAACTTATCTGGTGGGCGGCTTCGGGGCTGCTGCAGGCGGTGTGGTGCGGGCACAGCGCTCGGAAACTCTTCTTCCACTGACACATTTGGGGTGACCTCCGGCTAATCACGTCCCCTGTTTGTACCCTGGGCTGCTTGTCTTGACCATAACAAATTGGGCCTGCTGTCCTCTGCAGTAAGCATAAGCTAGGTTCACATGGCTCTGTGGCACCCCGGCTCCCACTTCTCTAAACCGCCGGTGTCCCCCCGATGCACCGTCCTCCCTGTCCCCAGGCCTACACAGCATAGCCCTGCGGGACCTGGGTCCCCTGTGTGTAGGGCCCTGTGAGGTTCTTGCTAACTCAGCTCACCAATCACAGGGCAGCTGTGCTGAGAAGGCCCTCCCCTCCCTGGGCGGCTCCTGACTGGTCGCTGCTGTTTCTTGCTGCCCCGTCTTCGCTGGGGCACTGAGGACGGCGTGCTGCACCCGGGGCTCCATCACGTGCTGCGGCGGGGCTCTGTGTGCACAGTAGCCATGAGCTCTGAGCTCGGGTGGCCAGTGGGGCTTCAGCCCAGGGGCAATGGGCAGAGGGCCCCTGGCTGCCCCGGCAGCGGTCAGGAGGCTCCTGCCAGCTTCCTGAGTCTGAGCTGGGCAGGGAGGACGTGGGGCATGTCCATTCCACCGCAGGGACATGGCAGAGCCCTGCCTGCAGCGTGGACGGCCCAGGCTGTGCCCAGCCCACACCAAGGCACAGGTGTGGAGAGGGACTGGGGACAGCGCTCCGTGGTCCACGTCTAGGCAGCTCCATTTCGAGGAGGTGGATTCTTTGAAGCTGCTTCTTTGGGCACTGTCCACTGGGTTCCTGCTGTTTGTTCTGGGCTGGCCCCTGGAGCGGGGGACAGACACACGGGTCCGCATCCTCCAGCAAACGGCTTCTGAGACAGAAGGTGTCAGAGTCTGCGCCTGCAGTCCCTTTAGTAGGCGGCATCGCACAAGCCGTGGACAACGGGGCCATTGATGACCCCAGTCAAGGGCGCGTCTGTGTTCCCCGGGAGGGGGTGGGTGTCACCTCACTGCGGAAAGTGTCGCTGTCTCTCGGGCACCGTCGACATTCCGCAAGTGTCTGAGAAGTCGTGGAAGAAAGCCGCCTCTGCCGTGGTGGCCACAGATGTCCCCGCTCCGTGATGGATCCCGCTCGGCCCCTGTGTGACAAGCACACTCAGGTGAGGAGTGACGTCGGTGCTGGGCGCGTTGGTTTACAGCCTGTTCAATTACACCCGGTCCCTAAAGCACTTCCACGGGGCTCTTCCACAGAGCTGACCCTTTGTGTTTAATTTCATTTGCCTGTTAGCGCTTGGAGACTCTCCAGCAAAGCACTCCAGCAAATTCGATAAAGTTCATTCGACAATTAATATGGGCCCCGGTCACAATGGGAGACCAGGCCTCTCCACGAGGCCCCGGGACTCGACTGGGAACAAATGCATGTCAGTGATTTAGGGTGCACAAGTGGGAGTGAGTGGATGAAATAGGACACTGCCTTTTGTATAATTAGCAAGCTTCCAGCGCGCGCTGATTTATTAACAAAAATGCCAGCAGAAGGGTTTCCCGAAGCCTTGTGCGACGGAAGCCAGGTTGCATAGCTGCACATCTGTGGTTCTGACAGGTTACGGCGTCGACTTTCCCTCTGCACCGGTCACACCGGTTGAGTTAATGTTGAATTTTCCTGCAGGGTTTTTGGTGGTTCTGGCTACCCTGCTAGTACAACTCTCACTTATGATTCTAGGAGTGTTTCTTTTCAGAGATTGTCTTTATTGGGAACAGGCTGTGTGTCTGATTTAGGAGAAGCAAAGTTGCCTAGGTTAGGTGAAGCTGGAAGTTACTGTTCAAGAAGTACAGAAGTAGCCACAGTCTCAAACATAAATAATCACACTCGCTGTTCAGTGTAGACACATTTGAACTCTGCACAGCACACACGAGAGCTCTTCAAAATGTTTATGCAAAAGTGGAATTGAGAAGTGAGCTTAAGTGGAAGATGGCCCAAGTGCTTGACCCTGCTTACCCGTGGGGGGGACCCGGAGGAAGCTCCTGGCTCCTGGCTTCAGCCTGGCCCTGCACCGGCTGTTGAGGCCATCTGGGCAGTGAATCAGTGGATGGAGAATCTCTCTGTCTCTCCCTCTCTCTCTGTGACTCTGACTTCCGAATAAGTAAATAAATCTTTTTAAAAAAATGAGCTTACTGTAGTGTAACGTCTGTCTTTATTTCCACTCGCACAGTTTTGTCGGCCGCTTCCTGCTCCCGTGAGCTCACGTTCTCCCGGCAACCACCTCCGTCTCAGAGAAGCCCTGTGCAGAAGAGTGAGCCCCACACTCTCCGCTGTGTCCAGCTGATGCCGGTGGGGTCGTTCATTAATAACGCAGTTCTGGTTGTCGAAAGCAATCAGCCTTTCCCTTCTCTCCTGCTTGCTGCTGATCATAAATCATCTGCAACAGGGCGTCGCCCGGCAGAGACGGGCGCGCACGGTCAGGAGGCAGCGGGAGGTTAGCACACGGAAATCCGCACTTGGTGACCTAGGGAAATGGACACCGTGTCTTCCAGCACCGAGGTCAGAGCTGCCGGGGAGCTCTCCTAGCCACTGTCCCGGGTTGGCGAGAAGCCCTTACTGAGTAGCTTCAGGCTGCCGCTCTGCCCAAGGTCTCGGCTGGGGCTTGCGCCACTTGCAGACGGCTATGTCATGATCAGTCCTCACCAGAAATCAAAGCTACAAAGCAGACCCTAGAAGTATAAACACACGCTGATGCTGTTCCCAGACCCCTTGCAATCCTGTTGCCTACCGGTTGCACGATTTCACTCTACACTTGAGGCTTACCGATGCCCCAGGGAGGGAGATGGTTGGTGGGTGGGTTCCACTGTAACCACTGGGGCATGGCCTGGGGGCGGAGCCAGCAAGGGGTGAGCTGAGGACTGCCCCGCCCCCTGCCTCCCCGCAGAGGACGGGCGGTCCTCCTCCTTGGAGATAGTGGGAAAGTGTGCTCCCCTCTGCAGTCCTCCCGTGAAACGAGAACCCCTCCGACCTGGTCACCGCAGGGCTGCCCCTACCGCGGCAGGCCAGCCGTTCAGCGTCCAGTTTGCTCAGCGAATCTCACATTTACGAAAAGGCAAATGGTAAGCAAGATGCTGGAACTTGTGGGTGAGTCCCGGCTGCTCCACTTCTGCTCCAGTTGCCTGCCGATGCGCCTGGGGAGCAGTGGAAGATGGTTCAGCTGCTTGGCTCCTGCACTCCTGGGAGAGACGCAGATAGAGCTGGTTTCAGCCTGGGCCCAGCCCCGGCCATTGCGGGTCAGGAGCCGGAGCGCCATTTGGATCTCCCATGGGAGTGACAGGGACCCAAGTGCACCAGCTGCCATCCACTGCCTCTCTGGCACATTATCGGAAGCTGGATTTGAAGTGCAGGGAGGCCAGGACCGGAACCAGGCCCTCAGATATGGGATACCTGCGCCCTGAGTGGGGGCTGCAGCCGCTGCCCCACGGTGCCTGCCCCTTTTGCTTCCTCTGGTGATGGAGTGAGCAAGCCAGGGAAACCAAAAACACACAGCAAGCATTTGCGTGAAGACAGGGGGCTTGCCCGTTCTGAGGGCTTCCCGTCAGCCCAAGGGCTAGAGCGTCGATTCCAGAATTGCAACCCAAGCTGGGGCCAGAACCCTCCAAAAGGAGCTTCGGAGACGTCTCCGGAAATTGAACGCTGGGTGACACCATCCGGGACTGAATTAAGCAGCCCATGGACTCGACAAGGCTTTGTTTTAAAGTAATTACAAAAGGGTGTGATGCAATCCATGGGTAGAAGCCTAGACATTTATTTTCTCTTGGATGCAAATTGTATGATGGAATGTTTGGAAAATAAAAGAGAAAGGAGCTGCAGTAATGGCGTCCTTTAATGCAGTGGCCGGTGAAATTTCACTGTCCACGTTCCTTTATTGCGCGCATTTTGGGTTTTAGTGTTTTAAGTGAGGTTGTACTCCAGTAAGCACACGTTTGATAACTTGCTTTTCCTCGAATGTAAGTACTTACGATTATGCAGACATCCTAAATACACTGTGAAATAGCAAAGACAATTATGGGGGCCTTGTTTCCCGAGCAGGGCTTTAAGAGATTTTGAGGTAAAATGCTCTGATTTTCGTTCATTTCTAGATCATTGATGACCTCAGGTTTCAGTCTTGAGCGGCAGGAGAGGCGTCTGGGTAGGGGGGAAGGGGGCTGTGCATCACAGGTGGCCCCGGCTTCACTTTTTTTTTTTAAGATTAATTTATTTATTTGAAAGTCAGAGTTATACACAGAAGGAGAGGCAGAGAGAGAGAGAGAGAGAGAGGTCTTCCATTGCTGGTTCACTCCCCAATTGGTCATAACGGCCGGAGCTGCACTGTTCCAAAGCCAGGAGCCAGGAGCTTCTTCCGGGTCCCCCATGCAGGTGCAGGGGCTCAAGGACTTGGGCCATCCTCCACTGCTTTGCCAGGCCACAGCAGAGAGCTGGATGGGAAGTAGAGCAGCTGGGTCTCGAACTGGTGCCCATATGGGATGCAGGCACTGCAGGTGGCAGCTTTACCACAGCACTGCCGGTTTCACTCTCCCCACCACCGTGCAGCCTGTCGGCTTTGTTCCTGGACACCGGTCAGGCGTGGGACTGGTGTGGCGGTACCGGTCACTGTAGTTCTATGGGACACGTGGATTTCTCTGCGTTGACCTGCGTTGAAAGAAGCAACGTCACTGATGCGCAAAATCTTTGTCGTGTGGGAGGTGCATGTCTGTGCACACCTGAGCTGTGACGGCTGCTGGGCGCCGGTCGGAGGCCCAGCGGCCACTGGAGTTTCCCAGGGTGCCGCGGGCCAGCCCTGGCCCCGTGCGTGCTTCACTGTGTCCGCGGTGATGTCACCGTCGCCACAGCGCACCCCCTCACGGCCATCAAACACCCTCTCACTGAAGGCATTTTGTCCCAATTCCACACTAACTTTCGTTGCAGTTTTTCATTTATCTTGGCCCATTTCTTTATTATTTTTACTTTTTGTGCCATCTTGGTTCTAGATGGAAATTACGATAGAGTCTAATGTTTCACTTTTCATCTTTGATAGAGACATTCAGCCTAATCTCATTCATGAAGACAGCGCGTGTTAGATCTCACGCTTGCTGGTTTTAGTTACTGTGACTTTTGTGCTTTTCCCAATTTCTCCACCCCAACCCCATTCCCTCCACATGCGTCTCCCCTGTGGTGTTCTCCAGTGTCCCCGTCAGTGTGACCTCGCAGTGTCTGCATCAGTGTCACCCTCAGTGTGTCCCCGTGTCTGTGTCAGTGTCACCTCCTGTGTCTGAGTCAGTGTTACCATCAGTGTGACCTCGCAGTGTCTGCATCAGTGTCACCCTCAGTGTGTCCCCGCATCTGTGTCTGTGTCACCGTCAGTGTGACGTCCTCATGTCTGCGTCAGTGTCACCTCCTGTATCTGCGTCAGTGTCACCATCAGTATGACCTCCCCATGTCTGAGTCAGTGTCACTGTCAGTGTGACCTCCCTGTGTCTGAGTCAGTGTCACTGTCAGTGTGCCACACGAGATGCGGCATTGCAGGCAGTGCCTTACTGCTCTGTGCCAGCACACTGGCCCACACATGGCCTCTTACAGAGCAGAAGTTTTAATGTTGAGAAGTCCAGTTTGTGTTTTTAATGGATCAGCCCATTGGTGTTGTATCTAAGAAGTCATTATCACAGCTAAAACATCTAGATTTCCTCTCCTGTACTCTTTAGTGTTCCAGTGTTTCGAGTTTTACTTAAGGTCTGTGACCCATTTTGAGCTGATTTTTGTGCAAGTGTAAAGTCTATATCTAGAAGTTTTGGGGGTGTGTGGATGTCAAATTGTCAGCACTATTTCCTGAAAAGACGATTTTTCTTCATTTTATTGCCTTTCAACTTCATAGAAGATAAACTGACCACTTTTATGTGAGTCTACTTGGGCTTCTATTCTGTCTGACTTACCTCATTTATTTGTTGGTCAAGTCTTTCATCAACAACACCCAACCTTGGTAACTGTATCTTTACAGTAAGTCTTAAAGTTGAGTAAGGTCAACCCTCCAACTTTGTTCTTTATTTTAATATAATATTATGTTGGCTCTTCCAAGGCTCTTGTCTCTCCATATAAACTTGAAAATAAGTTTGTTGATATCCACAAAATATCTTTCTGAAATTTTTAAAATTAATATTAGCTTTAATCTAAGGATAAAGTTGAGAAATACTGATATGTTGATGTTATTGAGCCTTCCCATCCATGAACATGGTATACATCTCTCCATTTATTTTATTTTATTATTTTTTAAAGATTTATTTATTTTACTTGAAAGTCACAGTTACACAGAGAGAGAAGGAGAGGCAGAGAGAGAGAGGTCTTCCATCTGCTGGTTCATTCCCCAGTTGGCTGCAACAGCTGGAGCTGCACTGATCTGAAGCCAGGAGCCAGGAGCTTCTTCCAGGTCTCTTCCACACGGATGCAGGGGCCCAAGGACTTGGGCCATCTTCTACTGCTTTCCCAGGCCATAGCAGGGAGCTGGATCAGAAGTAGAGTAGCCGGGACTCGAACCGGCACCTGTATGGGATGCCGGCACCGCAGACGGCAGCTTTACCCACTACACCACAGCACCAGCCCCACAGCTCTCCATTTATTTAATTCTTCTTTGATTTATTCCACTAGAATTCTAAAGTTTTCCTTTTATAAACTTAGCATGTATTTTGCTAGATTCATATTTTTATTTTATTTTGGTGGTTCTACAATAAATAGTACTCATTTATTAAGTTCAAATTTCATTTTTTTATTGCTGGTATATAGGATATGTATGACTTTTATGTATTAATCTTGTTTCCTGCAATCTTTCTATAATCACTTATTAGTTCTAAGACTTGTTTAATTATTTTGGATTTTATTGAAAATTTGTGTTTTCTGTGAAGACATACAATTTTATATTTCATTTCCCAATCTATAGCTATATATTTCCTTTCCTCTCTTGGTGCGTTAGCCAAGCATTCTTGTCTAGTGTTAGGGATGGTGAGAGGGTTCCTCCTTGCCTTGTCCTGACCTCAGCGGGTAAGCTTTGACTTTTCAACATTAAGAATGATGCTAGTTGCAGGATTTTGCAGATATTCATTTTCAGAATAAGCAAGTTCCACTTATTCTCCACTTCTGCAGTTTTGATCATAAGCACGGTGTTTTGTGAAACGCTTTCATTTTGTGTGTATTGGGAGGAGAGAAGGAGAGGGGGGTTAGAGAGAGAGAGAGAGAGAGAGAGAGATCTTCCATACCCTGGTTTTTATCTGATTTTTCAACTCTGAGCCATTCGGCACACCTCGTGGGGAGTAGCTGTTTTATACCGTGTTGCATTTTATCTTTGATGTTTCCTTGAGGTTTCTGCACGGATCTGCATGGGGGATATCATCCGGATTCTTCTTCCTTGTGGTGCCTTTGTCTGGTTTTGCTACCAGGACGATTCTGGACCCATGGAGTAAGGACATAGTCCTCAAGTGTCTGTGCCCTGGACAGCACCATGAGGAACTGGCTTAATTTATTAATTGATTGTTTGCTCTGTTTCATCAGTGCACTCATCTGGATCTCATGATTTTTGTGGGGAGGTTATTAATTACTGATTTGATTTATTTAATAGATACGGGCCTATTTAGATTATCTGTATTTTCTTGTGTGAGTTTTGTCAGATGTGTCTTTTAAGGAATTAGTCCATTGTGTGTGTGTGTGTGTGTGTGTGTGTGTGTGAAGATTTATTTATTTATTTAAAAGTGAGAGTTACAGAGAGGGAGAGTCAGAGAGAGAAAGAGAGAGAGGTAGAGAGGGAGAGAGAGAGGGAGAGAGAGATTCTCCATCCACTGATTCACTCCCCAGATGGCTGCAATGGCCAGCACTGGGCCAGGCTGATGTCAGGAGCCTGGAGCTTCCTCTGGGTCTCCCACATGGGTGCAGGGGCCCAAGGACTTGGGCCATCTTCTGCTCCTTTTCCCTAGACCATAGCAGGGAGCTGGATCCCAAGTGGAGCAGCTGGGACTGGAACCAGTGCCCACATGGGAAGCAGGTGGAGACTGACCTGCTGCCCCACAAGGAGTCAGTGCATTTCATCCGTGAGATCAGATTCCTGGGAAAGCACTGGCCACGGGATTCCTTGGTTATTCCTTTAATGTCCGCGGGATCTGTAGTGATGTTCCATTTCTTTCATTTTCACGTGGCTTTATTGCCTGTGATCCACACACCATGTAAGTCATTAGTCAAAGTCTGCAGTTGAGTGATCTTTAGCATACTCATGGAGCTGTACAGCCGTCACCACCACCTCATGTGGAGCTTGGTGATTATCTCACAAATGGTGCTTAGCTGCCAGTCACTCTCTAACTCCTCCCAGCCCCAGGAATCACAAATTCCCCTGTCATTTCTGATGTGTCCACCTCCATCTCTCTCTCTCATCTATCTGTCCATCATTTTATTGTTTTCTAGTTAGCTTGGCTACAGGCTTATTCATTTCTTTATTATTTCAAAGAACTGACTTGGTTTTATCCATCTTCTGTGTCAATTTCATTGATTTCTTTGCTAGTTCTTTTTATTTCTGCTGCTTACTTTGTACTTAATTTGCTTTTCTTTTTTTAGTTTCCTAAGGCAGAAGTTAGAGGATTGATTTTGGCGCTCTCTCATTTTCTGATGGGTACAATTGCATAAATTGACCTCAAAAGCACGGCTTTTGCTGCATCCCACAAATTTTCATAAACTGTGTTTTTTTATTTTCATTTAGTTCAAACTATTGTTAGGTGTCGCTTGAAGTTTATTATTGGCCCTGGTGCTGTTTGGTGTGTGCTGTTGGGCAATCTCCATATTTGGTGATTTCCCCTATCATCTTTTTTGCTACTTATGTGAAGTTTCGTTTCACTGCGGTCTGAGAGCAAACACTGCACATTTCTAGTTCTTAAACTGTGTGGTGTTTTGTGGCCCAGAACGTGGTCTAGCCTGGGGAAGCTGCACTCTGCTGCTGCGGGATGAGGGGGTCACATGTGTCAGGATTGACAGGGCTGCCCACTGACCCGCCCATTTCCCAGAGAGGAATGTGGTCTCCAGCTGTGACCGTGGGCTCCGCTGGTTCTGTAAGTTCCTCACGCAGTTGGATGCTGTGTTGTCAGACACACACGTTCAAGGTTACTTTGTCTTTTTAGAGCGTGAGCCTCTTGCATCCTGGGATGTACTTATTTTCATGGTTTACAGACCGCTGTGTCTGAGATGCTCCGTCTCTGTTTACTAGTGTCGGGATGGAATATTATTCTCAGTCCCGTTCTCAGGTTGGCTTTCTGCAGAAAACAAACAGTTGAGTGTTAATATTTATTCACTCTGACAAGTTCTGCTTTAAAAAACTATTTATCTATTTGGAAGAGTCACAGAGAGGGAGTGAGACAGAGAGAGAGAGAGGGAGAGAGAGAAGGGGAGAGAGATCTTCCATCTGCTGGTTCACCCCCTGGATGGCCCCGTCACCAGGGCTGGGCAAGACTGAAGCCAGGAGCTGAGAGCTGCATTGGGTGTCCCCTGTCGGGGCAGAGGTCTAGCACTTGGTCCATCCTCTGCTGCTTTCCCAGGCCATCAGCAAGGAGCTGGATCGGAAGTGGAGCAGCTGGGACTCAAACTGGCGCCCACGTGGGATGCCGGCATTTTAGGCGGTGACTTCACCTGCTGTGCCACAGTGCCAGGTCCTCTGCCTTTTAGTCCACACATTTAGCTGAGCCATCAGACCAGCACGTGGGGTCCGACCAGCATGGGTGGGTGCAGGAGTCAGGGGCAGCAGCGCCTGCTTGGGAATCCGAGCTGTCGTGTTCAGCCACAGGCACTCTGTTGGGGAAGGCACAGGGGGCAAATGAAGAGGACAGACTGTTCTGCACGTGGGGAGGGGTGGGGTGAGTTCTCGGGCTGACCAAGCAGCAGGCTGGACAGGGAGGGTGTCCCCAGCTCCAGAACAGCGGGTGTGCCCTGTGCTGGGCTCAGCAGTCTACACCTGTGAGCCTGGGCTGCCTGTGTTTGTCTCGCTGTCCCCTCCGTCTGGGGCCCCGTCTTCCTGTGCACACTCTCTCATGGGGATCCAAGAGCAAGAAGCACGGCTGACTTTTCAGTCTGTCCAGTTTTTTATTTGTTAGGGCTGAGTGGTGCCATCCAGGCTCTCTACCGGAGGAAGAAGACACCGCCAGTCTTCAGATGGTCGTCCGTTAACTTATATACGTTCTCTGATACGATCAACTCCATCAATTCATCTTTCAAATAGCAACCAACCTTGAATTTCTACAATGAAGCCTATTTAGTCAAGAATTAGTAAGAGTTTTTGTGTATTTTTGGAATGTCATAAAAATTGTTTAAAATATTAGCCAATATGTTCTCAAAAGGTTTTGGCCATCATTTCTTCTAATATATTTGTCAGACTGTGATATTAAGATGATTACGGCTTCATGCTGGATGAATTTGTGCATAAAACATATTATTTGTTCTTTTCATGTTCTCTAGAGTTTCCCAGGGAAGCCACACAGACCTGGATTTTTTTTAAAGATTTGCTTTTATTTATTTGGAAATCAGAGTTACACAGAGAGAAAGAGAGGCAGAGAGAGAGAGAGAGGTCTTCCTTGTGCCTGTTCACTCCCCACTTGGCCACAACGGCCAAAGCTGCGCCGATCGAAGCCAGGAGCCAGGAGCTTCTTCCAGGTCTCCCACGTGGGTGCAGGGCCAAAGGACTTGGGCCATCTTCCACTGCTATCCCAGGCCACAGCAGAGAGCTGGATCAGATGTAGAGCAGCTGGGACTTGAACCGGCGCCCATATGGGATGCTGGCTCTGCAGGCGACAGCTTCACCCACTACGCCACAGTGCCAGCCCCAGCCATTCCTTTTATAAGGTCTAGAAATCAAATTGTGCGTCTTGGAGAGTCCTTCAGCACAGAGTCAGTTTCTCGCCTGGAAGAGGATAGAGAAATAAGTCAAGCTTAGAATAGAGAAACGAGGGAGCCATTACCAACAATAGCAATATCAAAAGAAAAGTTAGCAAACAATATTAATTGTTGAATAACAACTTATGATAACACTTACCTGAAGGTCCAATGCCTTCCATAAATTTCAAGGCAAAGTACATGTATTTGGAAACATTGCTTAAATATATAACACAACTTGTTTGACTAACAACCCAAGCGCAAACATCAACAAATCTAAGACATTGTATGGTACAGAAATTTAGGTCACATGTACCAAAAAGGTATCTTTGATTAACTTAGCAGTTTAAATTTATGAGCGATATTTTATCCATAAGCCAGTTGAAACAGAGCTCTCAATAAATTTCCCCATGTAGACATAGAATATGTGCACACATGTGACATAACATACAACATAGAACAATAGAGCGGCTTCAGTAATAATTATCTAAAATTTTTGCTAGTTTTTTTATTACCATCAACCAATTAGAATTACTTTCTGTCCTTAGTAATCTGAATTAGCCATACTTTAGGTTGGAACCTGTAGAACATAATTGGCTTCATCTGCTTACCGAAGTGTCCCGGAGTGCTGAACGCAATAGAACCTAAAAGGACACATTTAAACACAGGACCAACAAGGTTTGAGCTTCATGAGCAGGAACTCTGAGTTTTAAGGTTTGGAGAATATAAGACCATGGCTGACAAAGGCTGCCAATGGCCATGGTTACAATGATAAACTCACTGACCAGCAAGAATAGGCACCCACTTATTCCACGCAGTATTTTTGGGAGCACCTGTAGGGTTTTATCACAGCAGGTAACAACAAAAGGTCACTAGACTGTTTCACTTTCGACACCTGTATCAGTGGCACGTCGTGTGAACCCAGGGGTGATGCTGGTGCTGCCGGCCACGGGACGGGCGTGGACGGGGTGCCCAGTGCGACCTCGCCCAGGTTTGCCTTGGCCCCCCCGCAGGCCTGCACTGCATTCGCCCCCACAGCCAGGCCGTGGCAAGGACACACCGAGCGCTCACGGTGGACCTCGTTGTTGGCTACAACATCAAGTGCAGAGAACTCCAGGCTGTGTTGCCGACAGCAGTCACGCGGACGCTCCTGGAAGACAGATCAGGAAGGTGGGATGCCGTATTAGTTCTGTCCCGGCTGGCCCTGGGCTGGACAGTCCTTTCACCTGCCCTGGCTTCAGTGCCTTGGTCCCGGAAACTGAGGCCGGACGCAGACTCGTCTCCGCCATCCCCCCAGCTGGGAAGAACGCAGGCCCTGGGCCCGGCCTGGCCGTGCGGGCCACTGCAGTACCCAGGCAGGGGGAAGGGGGCGGGGCTTTATGTCCACAACAGCTCCCTGGAGGAGTCGCTGAAACACAGCATTGAGTACTGGGACTAAAACAAACAAACAACAAAACTCGTGCCAGGATCAGTTGCAACCTGTGGGGGATAAAGCAGAAGGGGAGCGCTCAGAGCCGCGTGCATCAACCTCACCCTGCGTTCTCCGTCTTTGTCAACAGTGAGGCCCCGGGCGGCAGCGGCAGGGCCTCCAGTGGCCTCTGGGGAGGCGCGGGGGAGCCGGGGCCCTGGCCATGGTGGCCCTTCCTGAGCCCGAGCCGCAGCACGTGTGGTCTGGGAGGGCCACGTCCAGTCTCCCGAGAGGAGGCGCTGAGCGTCGCGGCTTGGCCCGGAGGTCCCGTGGCACGCCGGGTCCTGAAGCCGGGCCCCCGGGGCAGACGGACAGCGGGAAACCTCTTGACCAAACTGTGCGTTCCCCACAGCAGCCCACAGAGCCGGTGCCGCTGCTCTAACCCGGCTCAGCGATTTTATTTGCCAAGCAAATGCTATGGATTCCACCCTAAAAATAAGGGTTTTCACGAACCACCATCAGACGGTCTTGAAATTTCAGTTTGCAGGACACTGTTCTCTGCAGATCAGAACATGAAGCATTTTTATTCTTGCTGGACAACATGACTGACACAGAGGAGCAATGCGCTGTGTGGGTGTGGAGTCAAGCTGTTTATTAAGTAACGGAGGCTTAGAATCGGGGCGGGCGCGCCTGAGCAGGCTGCCATAGCTTCCGCCCAGGGGTAACAGTCTCCTGGGGAGACCGCCCCGGGGAACGCGGGTGTGGGGCACACAGCAGGGGTCCCCGCTCAGGTTTTTAGGTCCCTTGTCATTTGCAGTTTGTCCAAAGCCTTTATAACCCAACCGTAACAGCAAAGCTCTCTGCTGTAGCGAGCCAATCTCTGTGTTCCCTTCGAAATCCATCTACTCGCAGCCACTGCCCTCAGCCGGTGCCATCCGTCGCAAGCAGCACCACGCGACTGGGAAGTGGTGTCCTGGAGGTTGCGGGGGTCCCCGGGCCGCCCGTTGTCCACCTGGGGCTCCCCATCACCCTGAGTCACCCAGCGCAGTGGCTCTCACTGCATTTCTCAGGTTTCTTGCCCGACCGGAGTTTAAATCCTCGGCTCATCACGCCGCACGTTGCACGTTGCACGTTGCACATTGCACGCCGGGTTTAGGTGGAGAATGGAACGTGCTTTCCACCAGCCGATTACTGCAAAGCCAGCCTGGCTGTAACCAGAATTGGCAGGCAGTGCAGGCAGGGAGCCTCTGCTACACCCACGTCCGGGGACAATGTGATCCTTCCTTCGCGAAGCCGCCCCACCTTCGAGTAACGGCCGCACGGGCTGCTTCCCTCTGGTTTCTGTGTTTCCATACCAGGCTTGTCCCTCCTGTTTGCTTTCGGCTAATTGCCCCAAGGTCTAAGAAGTCAGTGATGATGGGTGCTGAGCACCCGTGACCTCTGCCTAAAGAAATATCGCGTCACTCCAGAGCTGCGGGAGCAGCCCCGCTGGGCACGGACACTGCTCCTGGGGCCATCGTCCCGGGGCAGGGGTCAGCACTGGGCCCTTCAGAAAAGCCTGCCAGAGAGAGAGAGACAGAGAGAGACAGAGAGAGAGAGAGAGAGAGAGGAGCGAGCACCGCGGCACACTGGGCACACTGTCCTGTCCCCCTGCACAGCCATCACGCTGACCGCTCTCCGAAAGCCATTACAGGGAAATTCAACTTTGATGAGAAGTTTAATCCGGTTGTCTCCTGCCCAGGGAGCACGAGCTGTGGTTTCATCCACTGAGCTTCCTCCTCGGGGCACGGGAGCCTCATAAGGGGAGCAGAGGGCGATGCTTCCCCAGTCTGCAGCCCAGCGTCGGAGCAGTGCCCGCTGGCCAGCGCGTGGCCGTGAACAGTGCCTGCCGGAGGGCCCTGCCTGCCCGCGCTCCTGTACGCTGTCCCTGGAGGCTCTCGCTCACTCCCATCTCTGGGGCTGCACCCCCCAGCCCCTCTGGTCAGACCACCTGCTCTAGCACTGTCTACACAGCTCCGTCTGCAGCTCGGGGTCTGTGGGACCCACCAGGCCCTTCCTGGCCATCTTTCTCCTGCCTTGGCCCATGCGCCCTGCAAACCACCTGCATCACCTTGCCCAGACACGGGAGACGAAGTTTCCTCTGCTCATCCAGGAAACCAGGGCAGCAGGCTAAGCCGCCGCCGGCGACACGGGCGTCCCGATTCAGAGGCGGAGAGAAGGAGAGAGAAGCAGGTGTGGCGGGTACCAGCATCTCTGCCCCCCCCGCCCCCTGCCCGGGGCCACACGCACAGACCCGGGAGACCCTGGGCTGGGGGGCACAGAGGAGGAGCGGGCAGTCGCCTGGGGATGGCACAGAGGGCAGGCAGTAGAGGGGAACACACATGTGTGCAACCACCGGGGGTGGGGGCGGGAACGGCGTGTCCCAGAGCAAGCTCTCGGAGTCCCGCTGGCCCGCCCGCCACACCTGCTCGCTACTCCGCCTCAGCTCCCATGAAGGCTGCCTTGGGGGCATCTAAGGAGCACTGGGCACCCCCAGGTCTGGACAGCTTCCAATGTGGGCCTGGGTCTGAAGCTCTGCATGCGAGCTCTGGGGCCCACGGAACCTCTGATTCGGCGTCACCGCAGCAGGAATCAACCTGGCACTGTCTTCCAGACCCTGGACACAACCGGGGGTCAGCATGGGCCCCAGCGAGGCCACAGGGAGGCCGGAAGCCCCCACAGGACAGAGACAAGGCGGAGGGCAGAATGCACCCAGGCCCCTATGGGGAAGCTTCCCTGTGACACACGTGGCCATTCCCGTAACCGTGTGAGCACTGGTGACGCCAGTGCCTCAGAGCCGTTGGAGTCCTACCCCGGCCGTGAGCGTGATGACATTTGGAAACAGGGTTTGCACGTGTGAGGGACGGGGGTGCAGTGGGGGCCTGAGGGGATGAGAGCCTGAATCCCACAGATCTGCTGTCCCCCGGGCAGTCCTCGTGCTTCCCAACATCTTCACACAAGCCCATTTTCCCCTGCGTCTGATTGTACCTGCCGGGCTGAACTTGTGGGAGTTCTGAGACATTCAAGTCCTTAGGGAAGAGGAGGAGGTGAGAGACAGTCTGAGGGGCAGGACGCCCCAGGTGGGGGACACACATATGGCCCTGGGCTGGGCGGGGCTGGTGCATGGCAGGGCAGGGCTGGGCAGGGCTGGTCTGGTCTGGGCTGGGGCTAGGGCTGGGCTGGGCTGGGCTGGGGCTGGGCTGGGCTGGGCTGGGGCTGGGCGGGGCTGGGCTGGGTCTGGTCTGGGCTGGGGCTGGGCTGGGGCTGGGGCTGGGCTGGGGCTGGGCTGGGTGGGCTGGGCTGGGGCTGGGCTGGTGCAGGGGGGGGTGGGGCTAGGTGGGGCTGGGCAGGGCTGGTTCTGGGCTGGGCTGGGCTGGGGCTGGGCTGGGCTGGGCTGGGGCTGGGCTGGGTGGGGCTGGGCTGGTGCAGGGGGGGGTGGGGCTAGGTGGGGCTGGGCAGGGCTGGTTCTGGGCTGGGCTGGGCTGGGCTGGGCTGGGTGGGCTGGACGGGACTGAGCAGGTCTGTGGCCCTGAGGCCACTGTGCCTCAGCCAGGGACCCCACGCTGCAGGCGCAGTGGGTGAGGGCGTTGGGGGCCGGGGCCATGCCCCTGTGGTGTGCGCTGGCTTCCGCTTCCTGCCTGCTGCTGCTCACTGTGCGGTCAGCTGTCCTCGGGCGTCTGCACAGTCAGTTCAGCGGACGGTCACCGAGGGTGCTCCCAGAACCGCGGTGGGGCGCCTGTCTTTCCCTGCGATGGCTTGGACTTGATTTACTCTTGGGGGGAAGATCCCTCAGTTTACTTTGTGAAGGAGGGTTCCATTGAGTCCATTTTTATCTCTTTGTGGCACAGAGAGGCACCGCGCCTTGCCTTGGAGACGGGCGACGCAGCAAACTCTCTGGAAGGAATCAGGAACCGGGAACGCGGTGCTCTGAAGTTCTCTGAAAACACTTAACCCCTCTTCTGATTGAGATCATGTTTGCAGTCCTCTTTGTTTAAAATATCTCAGGATTCTACCTCTACTGCAAAAATAAATGCTAAATTATTTATACATACCAATTATTTATTATTATTTATGCAAAGCTTGTCACATTATGCATGCATAAGGGGATTAAATCGCTGTTAACCACACTGCCTTTAGGGCCCTCACGTGACGGGCAGGAGGCACTGGCAGCCTGGGCTGGGAGCCTGCCCATTGTTTGCCTACGTTGCCGCACTGATAAGAGGCAGGAAACGTGATAGCAGACCTATATCAACCAGTGACCGCTGATCCACCTGCTTCTAAATTATATTATCTTGGCATTAAAGAAGTCCGCCACCCAAGGAGACAGCCGTCAGAGAGTGGTCGGGACTGTAATGTAGAGGAGAGACTGCCCATTAGGCTAACCTCGGAACTAAAAGAAGCAGATGAGCTCGGCTTTAAAAAAAAGTGGTTTTCCTAAGGCTATGCTTTTGTCACATAATAACGACGTATTACAATCAAGAAATGGAGATAAATCAGGAAAATACCATGATACTCTGGCTTTTCACGGTGCTTTCTGATAGCGTTCTGAATTTCAAGGCAAATTCACAGAAGGTATTTTTCCCCCAATACTAATGCATATAAATGAAATTATTAGCAGCATTCATTTTTAATGGGAAACCTAGTAGAGGGTCTGCAAAACGGCAGGATCGTCCTTTGATCCCGGGAGGGAGCGTTTTCCAGTTCCTAGGGCACAACCACGTGCAACGTGACCGACCGCGCGGGCGCCGCCCGGGCTTGCGACTGGCAGCCGAGAGCAGTGCCGTGTTGGCTGAGCTCTGCCGCAAGTGGCCACGCGCTCCCTGTCTGCAGCTGGGGTCTGCGGTGGGCGGGGGGCTAGGGCTGGGCGGCCCCTCCATATCCGGTTCCTTTTCCCTTCATCAACACCGCCCCACGCTATATGCATGGATGCACGCCGCTCACTCGGAGCCTGAGTTGTGCGGGCCCGCTCCGTCCACGCTGGCATCCCACACTGCTTGGTTGTCACCCGACACTCATCCCCTCGACAGCCGGGCTGTGGGGACGCTAGGTTGGCCAGAGCCAGCAACCCCTGCCATTACAGCGGAGCTGGTTGTCCTGTGCCACACAGTGGCATCCTGGCCGTGGCCTGTGCAGGTCCACACCCCCACACTGCGCCCAGGAGAGGGCAGGCTCCAGTCACTGGGCCGCAGCTTCTCGGCGGCGCTGCCTGGTGGGCGGCTTCCCAGTTGAGCCCTGTCTCTCCGCCTCTGTCCGCAGACCATCCTCTTCTGGACGACGCGTGCTCTTTGTATCCGTGATAGATACATTGCAGGCCCTTTGTGGAGTCCCAGATTTGCACGCGTCACTCTGGGATGTAATTCCTCTCATCAAATGCAGTGACGTCTGGAAATTTTGTGTGGCCCCGGAGACCATGCAGGAGTCAACAGGGTCCCAAAGGGATGGATCAGGTCGCCAGCACCTCCTCTCCCCTGGAGGAAACGCCGCTGTGTCCCGACACTGCCAGGGTGATGTTTCTTGCTGCAAGCGGGGGAGGACATGGGATTTATTATTGTTGTTTGTTTATTTGCAAGGCAGACACACACACAATCTCCCATCCTCTAGTTCACTCCCCAAATGCCTGCAACAGTGGGGGCTGAGCCAGGTGGAAGCCAGGAGCCCACAATTCAACCTGGATCCCCCACGTGGGTGGCGAAGACCCAACTATCGGAGCCACTCTGTGGCCTCCCGGGACGCACACCAGCAGGTCTCGGTCGGAAGCGGAGGAGCCACAGGTGAGCCAGGCGCCGGGACTGACTGACCACTTCATTTTAAAATCAGCACTGGGAGCCCGGACTTCAGGCCCAGGGGCAGTCGACAGCACAGGAGCTCGGAGCAGCCCAGGGGGCGCCGACCTGGCCGGGCACTGGCATCGCGGCGGGGCTCTGCCACACACGGACACCGAGCGTGCAGCCCCAGCAGTTCTGGCTTCTGGGCTGGTCTGGTGCAGCCAGAGATGGCGGCTGGAGCCAGCAAAGACACCGTCTCGGAGAGCCTGGTTTGTTTTTCTTTCTGAACGTCCACAGAGTTCTCTCTCCACTAGGGCAGCCAGCCTGGGCTCCGGGAACGCGTCAGGGCCAGGCAGGTCCGGACGGCATGGCTGTTGATGAACCAGGAAGGGGCCTGGCTCCTTGCTCCGGGGCAGTGCTACCAGGAGCGTGAGGCTGGGGCTTCAGCCCCTGCGCATCCATGTGACGCGCACCCCCGCTGCGTCCTTGGGTGAGATGAAGGCCACACCAACACCAGCCTCCAGGGCCACGGCCACGTCCCACCAGGGCTGCCCTCTGTCTCCCAGGCTTCTGCACTGCAGGTCTTGGGATCGCCTGTGGTAGCCACTGAGAATATCCCCGGCAATGCCGGTGTCAGGGTGAAGCTGGCGTGGGTGGCATGAGGCATCAGGGCCAGGCAGGAGCGCTGCAGGAAAGGATGCGCCTGGGGACCACAGGTGGCACTTGGAGCGCTGCCCTTTTTGCCCGGTGCAGAGTCGGTGCTGTTGGGCCAAGTGCCTCCCAAACTGAGCCACTGAGCCACGGTCCTGAGCCACGCTGGGCCTCTGTCCCAGGACACCCACCTCCGGGGCCAGAGTACAAGGACACGGCCACCGGTGTTGACCTGGGCTGCCTGGGCCAGCTGGGGATGCCATCCCTGCAGGCTGCCCCTTGGGCCGGTGTCTGGCCGGACCGCTCGGAAACCAGGCCCTGCTCCACCCACACAGTGTGGCACAGGGCAGCTGTGGCCGCCACTGCCACGTGTTCCTTCCTGCGTAGGAGACACGGCTTATAGAAGAGTGGCTTCTTGCTTGGCATCACACGGAACAGGGCCACGCGTTCAGGGGGATGAGGTGTGCTCCGAGTCTGTGTCTGTATTTGGAGGCTGAGCCATGCCCAGGCATCCCCATCACCGACGTCAGTGCAGGAAGCGACGGCCACAGCGCAGCCCTGGGAGCTGAGCTGAGGGGGGCTGGGGCTCTGGGGTGCGCGGGATGTGCCGGGGCTCCCCAAGGGGCTTGTCTCCCGGTGTTGACACCCCAGTGCCCCCAGTGCCTGCAGCAGCCGCTCATACTCAGCGCCCCCCCCCCGCCCCGTGCCTGGTCACACGAGCACCCACACCTGTGCTGCACGGCCGGTGTGCTTTCCTTTGCTCTGTGTGCCGTGTGCACATCTGGGGACCTGGCCGTGTGGGAGAGACGGCTTCTGGGATGAAGCAGGGCCTCCACGTGCAGTCCAGGCACCTGGAGCCACCCCTACCTGGCCCTCCACCTTCTGGTCCCCACAGGGCGGGAGCCAGGCCCCCGGGA
Organism: Oryctolagus cuniculus; assembly: GCF_964237555.1. Taxonomy (NCBI): domain Eukaryota; kingdom Metazoa; phylum Chordata; class Mammalia; order Lagomorpha; family Leporidae; genus Oryctolagus; species Oryctolagus cuniculus. Next base: position 95,937,965 of record NC_091445.1, on the reverse strand, counting down.
CGTCCCTGCAGCTTGGAGTGCACTGACCGACAGCATTCGCAGCAGTGCCCCTGCCCCCAGGAGCACCTGGCCTGCACCGGCCCCACGTGCCTGCCAGCGCCTGCTGACTGCCTGCGGATGCCTGCCAACCACCTGCCGATGCCTGCCGATGCCTGCCGACCGCCTGCTGACCACCTGCACCAGCCCCACGTGCCTGCCGACCGCCTGCCGACGCCTGCACCGGCCCCACGTGCCTGCCTACGCCTGCCGACCGCCTGCTGACCGCCTGCTGACCACCTGCCGACCACCTGCTGTCTCTGCCACTTGGCTCCCAGCGCTGCACCTGCCTGGTGTTTCAGGGGCCCGGGAGTCAACTTGGCTTCCTGAGCCTCGCTCCCATTCGCTCTGTGGCCACACAGGACGTGCCACGGAGGAGCAGAAAGCACACGCATACACGTCCACATGTGGGCACATCTGGTGCAGACACACGCATGTGTGCACGCCTGCCTCCCCGAGTTCTGCCCTGGCCTCCTCCCCCACCTGCCTGGTCACAGGACCTGCGTGGCACCTGCCATGTGGACTCCCACAGCTTCTCCCTGGGCTCCGTCTGCTGCAGGCACAATAGGGGCCACGCCCGGGGCAGCCATTGCTGGGGAGGCTGGAAGACCCTTGCCAGCTGAGCCCCCCGAGCTGGGCCTGGCCTCCCTGCTTTCAGAGGCAGCCGGGTGGGGGTGGGGGTGATTGCAGCAGGTGGGGGGGCGTGGGGCGTGGGGAGGCCAGTGGACGTGTGTGTCCAGCATGCCCTGGGGATGCCCAGCCAGGGCGGGAAGAGGCACGGAGGGGCCTCAGAGAGGTGGATAAGGGACAGACCCAGACTCACGCATCGCCCAGGGTGGACTGGATGGCACTGCCCCTGCCACTCTGCACGTGCGCCTGAACGAAGCTAAAAATGCTTTTCCCACACGCGAGACCCAGCCCTGATTCCCTGGTCCAGACCCTCGGAGGGGACGGCGGGGCATCAGGACAGAGGCCACGCAGGACCTGGGCCCTCAGGGTGCAGTGGCCGGAGAAGGGAGGAGGGCACCACTGTCCCCTCTGCCCCAGGTTAGAGCCCATGGGTGCAAGTGTGCACGTATGTGCAGGTGTCATTGTTCTCCATGTCCCAGAGTAGGGCCCACTGCATGTGTGTGCCTGTGTGCCTGTGTGTGTGTGATTGTCCCATGTCGCAGGCTAGAGCCTATGTGTGCCTGTGTGTGTGTGTGTGATTGTCCCGTGTCCCAGGCTGGAGCCTATGTGTGCCTGTGTGTGTGTGTGTGTGTGTGTGATTGTCCCGTGTCCCAGGCTAGAGCCCATGGGTGCACATGTGCCTGTGTGTGTGTGTACACGCGTGGGACACAGAGCTCAGCACTGCTGCCAGCAAGAGCAGGTTGGGCTCCGCTGTGCCCTGTGCACACAGGCTCACGTGCGTCCTGGGCCTCGTCAAGAAAGGTCGGTCAGTGTGGGCGTCCTCCTGGGATCCTGCGGGGGCTGGAGCCCATCCTGTTTGTCACTGTTTCTCTCCTAATCCTTGCTAACGAGGGTTTGTGTCCACACGGATAAGCCTGGTGGTGCCCACTGCCCAGCTAGGCATGCCGGCGGGTGCACACTGCCCAAGTCCTTAGTGATGAGGCTGCGAGAGCCACCAGGTGTCCACGGGAGCCTGGCGTGGGCTGCTCTGTCTTGATGATCCGTGTCCCAAGTCATCGACGTCACTCTGCTCCTTTGTGGATTTGGCCTGTATGTAACCTGGGGGCCGCCACCCGCTGCTCGTGGTTTTCCACTGTGTGAGGCTCTGCCCGGGACGTCTCCTCCTCCCAGGGGACACTCATGGTCGCTGCAGAGCTGAGCGTAGCCCAGGCCCGAAGCCCCTGCAGAAGCCGAAAGGGAGACCTGGAGTCACCGCGGCTTGTGTGGGACGCAGACAAGTTCCCAGCTGGTGCCGGGCCTCAAGTCCTGTCCGCAGGCCTCGGCGCCCATGTCCTGAGGGCGCAGTGTCACCGTGCTGCGCAGGTCAGTGGCCACCGTGGCCGGCCCTTCCTGCGGCATCTGCGAGGGGACTTGAGAAAGTTCCAGGAAAGTGGGAGCGAAGCTGAATTTCTTTTGGCACAAAAAGCTCGCAATCCACGCGTCGTTCCCTGCGTGATGTCCAGAGTGCCCACCAAGGTTGTGGAATTGTTGCTATGTGCAAGTTCGAGCTGGCAATGGAGAGGAGTAACCGGGACAATCACAAGGATTGCGGCGTCAGAGAAGCCGGCTTCCCCTGTGCCGCTGCGCGCAGTCACTCAGCAAACCTGTGGCAGGCCAAACCTGCGGCAGGCGTATCGCTGCCGGTCTCTGTGCGGAAACCCAGCCCTAGGAGCCGGCGGCTGGGTCCTGCCTCCTACACCCTTCCTGCAGGCCCGGCGCTGGGTCCCGCCTCCAGGGCTGCGAGTCTCCATCTCCTGCCTGTCAGGTTCAGGGACAGCCCCCCCCACCCCCACCCCGTGTCCACGTGTCCTCAGCCTCCTCAGCAAACTCCCAGCCGCTCTTGGGCTGCACGTCGGGGAACCACGGGGACCAGGCCGCAGGGCGCGTGCAGGGGTGGGGCCGGAGCCGGGAGCACCCTGAGCACCCCTGGGGGGGCACTTGCAGGGAAGCCCCATGCCGAGGACCTTGGAGTCTCACGACAGGACGGTGAGGATAGTGCTGGGGGCCCTCCTGGCAGGGCCGCGCCATCAGACTGAGTTCTCCCTCCTGGGGGCTTGCCCGGCCATCGTCACCTCCCAGCATGGCCTGTCCCGGGCCCTCTGCACCTGGGGAGGATGCTGGATTCCCGGGGGTGGGGGGGTAGCGCCTTCTCCCTTCCGTGCGAGCCCTGTGTCCGTGAGAACAGGGTCGTTTTTGTGTTTTCGCTCACCGTCACCTCCCTGCCCACACGCGGTGGGCACAGCCCCGCGCAGGCACCTGTCCAGGGTTTGTGACTGAACACATGAGCTGCTCCCAGGTCAGAACAGGGCAGCATTAAATGAGGTGGCGGCCTCGGGGGCTCGCACTCTGAGGTCTGTCGCCGGCTACGAGGCAGGTGTGAAGCAGGTGCCACACGGTCGCCTCTGTGCCGCCTTCCACACCCTCTCCCTCTCCATCCCCTGCACGTCTGTGGGGCCTTTGGAACAGCTGCTGGTGCCCGGACAGCCACACGGCCGGAGGAGGCCCCCGGGGTGCCCTGAGTGTGGGGCGAATGGGGCTCGGGGCTGCCAGCGCTCTGTCGGAGCAACACACCCCTCCACGGCGCTGCAGCCACACGGCCTCCCCAGCACCGGATGGAGGCCCGAATGGGAGGCGAGGTGTGCGAGGGGAGCAGGGAGCACCTTCCCCACCTTCTCCTCACAGCTTCAGGGCCACAGCCCCTCGGGACTGCAGCTCCCTGGGGTCACCTCACACAGGCACTCTTGTCTCTGGTGTGCAAATCAGTTCCATGCAGGACCCCGATGGGCCAGGCGACCCTCTGCAGGGCTATGGAGGCCATGGGTGGAGCAGGTAGGGGTCTCTCTGTGGTCTGGGTTTGTTTACACTGCACCCGCAAAGACCCCGGAGGCCAGCCCAGAGCCAGGCTGGAGAGGGGCCTGCAGTCCCAGGCCCAGGGGTCCATTTACCCCAGGACTGGCGGCAGAGGGCCGGTGTCAGACCCCAGGTGCGGGGCCGTCCACAGTGGAGTCGTGGCTCTAACCTTTCTAACCTCTGAGCGAGCATGGGGCTGGAGGATGAAGCGCTTCAACAGCAGGTGCAGCCGTGGCAGGAGGCGGGGAGAGTTCTGCAGCCCCCACCCTCCTGCCTCGCTCCCAGAGCAGCCGACCCAGAGACAAGGGGACAGCAACTCTGCGCTGCCCTCGGGGAAGCTGGACAGACGGCAGTGGTGTCTGGCCCCAGGTGGAGAGGACACGCTTAGCCACACCGCCGCGGCCAGCCAGGCTGCCCTCCTTCCAGCCGCTTCTGGGACGCCACCCCCGTGTGCACCGTTAAAGAAAAGCAAACACACTTCAAGATCAAAGCCTCTGTTCATGTGCTTATCGGCACTGCTCACATTTTTGTAGAGAAACACGCAAATGTCAACACACTGCTTTCTGCGATGAAGACTCGTACCTGCCGCTCAGACGCACAGCTCTCTCCAGGGCTGGGGACAACTGGGCACAGGACGGGTGTTGCCAGGAGGGGTCGAACGAGGTGCTGTGTGCACCTGGGCCTGTGGGGAGGTGCAGGGGTGATGTGGCCTTGCACAGCTGTGCCATGTGTGGATGGGTCTCCCCTCTGCTCCATGTATATCTATGCCACGTGTGGATGGCTCTCCCCTCTGCTCCATGTGCACCTGTGCCACGTGTGGACGGGTCTTCCCTCTGCTCCGTGTGTACCTGTGCCATGTGTGGACGGGTCTCCCCTCTGCTCCGTGTGCACCTGTGCCATGTGTGGACGGGTCTCCCCTCTGCTCCGTGGGCACCTGTGCAACGTGTGGACGGGTCTCCCCTCTGCTCCGTGTGCACCTGTGCCATGTGTGGACGGGTCTCCCCTCTGCTCCGTGGGCACCTGTGCAACGTGTGGACGGGTCTCCCCTCTGCTCCGTGGGCACCTGTGCCACGTGTGGATGGCTCTCCCCTCTGCTCCGTGGGCACCTGTGCCACGTGTGCATGGGTCTCCCCTCTGCTCCTTGGGCACCTGTGCCACATGAGGACGGGGTCTCCCCTCTGCTCCGTGGGCACCTGTGCCACGTGAGGACGGGGTCTCCCCTCTGCTCCATGTGCATCTGTGCCACGTGTGGACGGGTCTCCCCTCTGCTCCGTGGGCACCTGTGCCACGTGAGGACGGCTCTCCCCTCTGCTCCGTGGGCACCACCTGTCCCCACTCTGCTGCCAGCCTGGTTGTGGGGAGTGAGGCTGACAGAGGCGCGGCTGTAGGAACTCCCTCCTTTCCTTGTCACCTGCGTGGCAATGGGTCCTCTTCAAGACGGACACGCTCTGTAAAATCTGATGGCGCGTGCTGGCCCGAGCTGTCTGCCAGGCAACAGCGGCATCAGTCACTTCCTTCTGCAGGTGCTCGATCTGGACAAGACGGTGCTAGACGGCCTTCCCGAGGGGGCGCAGGCTGCAACCACTCCTGGGCCGGGTGCTGAGGTGGGGCCGGGTGCTGAGGTGGGGCCGGGAGCCACGCCCCCGCCGCCAGCAAGGGCAGGGCGGTGCCACACCTGCCTCTCAGCCTCCTTCTGTCTTTCCCTGGCTTTCTGCTCACTCAAAAGACTCAAAGCAGCCAAGAAGACACGGAACTGCGTAAGACTTCACATGGGAGCCCCGGAACAGAGGGACACCTCCTGTGGAGGCCATTGCTTTCCCAAAGTTCCCCTCTCCTGAGTCTGAAGGATGAGCTCGGGACACCTCTGGCTTCTGTGCCTTTTCAGGGTGCACAGTGCCACCCACAGCCAGAGCTGTCACCCCACAGCAGCCACGAGGCTGACTGGAGTTGGGTCTTCTCGGAGGCATCGCGTCAAAGTGAGGTCCGCCCAATACGACCGTGTCCTTCGGACAGGGGCGGGGTGGACGGGACACCATGGAGCCGGGCCGTGGCAGGCCCTTGCTCATGGCCTCAGTAGGTGCTGGCCCTGCCCACCGCTCCGTCTCCCGCTCCCAGCCTCGAATGTGAGACCAGGCATTCCAGTTGCGCAAGCCCCGTGTTGGCAAACCCGGCCACCCACGCACAAAGCCCACACGCGGCAGGCACTCTCGCCTGTCGTCAAACATCCTGCACTTTGCTGTCACTGAGGTGGAGCTGCGCCCAGGACACCATTCCCCAGCCCCAGGCCCCCACATGAGGCTGCAACCTGCAGAGCAGGGTGGGCACGAGGGCTTTCACAGCGGGGCTGCCCAGGTTGAGCAAACCAGACAACGCCCCTGGAACTGGAATTTCAGATAAAGAATGAGTATGTTTTAGTGTAGTCATGTGCAGTGCACTGCTGGGACTCGCTTGCACTCAGACATCATTTTTTTAAAGAGATTTATTTATTTATTTGAAAGTCAGAGTTACACAGAGAGAAGCGAGGCAGAGAGAGAGAGAGAGAGAGAGAGAGAGGTCTTCCATCTGATAGTTCACTCCCCAATTGGCTGCAATGGCCAGAGCTGAGCTGATCCGAAGCCAGGAGCCAGGAGCTTCTTCCAGGTCTCCCATGCGGGTGCAGGGGCCCAAGCTTTTGGGGCCATTTTCCACTGCTTTCCCAGGCCATGGCAGAGAGCTGGATCGGAAGTGGAGCAGCCGGGTCTTGAACTGGCGCCCTTATGGGATGCCAGCGCTTCAGGCCAGGGCGTTAACCTACTGCGCCACAGCGCAGGCCCCGAGACACATTTTTGATGAATCAGAAGCACACGTGTCTCTGGGTGTCCTGAGTTTTGTCCGTCAGGTCTCTGTGGGGTCTCCTGAGATCTCATCTTCACAGCAGAGCACACAATGGGTGCAGGATAAACGCACAGGAAGTCTGTAAGAACAGGGCCAGCTCTCTCTTCCCCAAGGCAGGCCGGCTCCGTGGGTTCCTCGTGACGGACTGCCGGCCTCTCGGGGCCCGGGCGGCGGCGGCTGTTGACACAGTTGGAGCCGTGTGTGCGGCGGGCGCCCGTGCGGGGAGATAAATCACTACCCAGCCCGGTCTGCGCGGACGGCTTCTGCTGAGGCTGCAAGGCAAGGTCAGATTTATGACCCTGCTGGCTGAACTTGCCCGTCCCGGCTCCCCTCGGGGCCGTAACCAGACCTCCTCTGGCGGACTCGGGCCTCTCGGAAGGCGCAGAGCACTGGGCAGGAAAAACCTCACAGAACCTCTTTTTTGTCCACTTTCTGAAAAAACCATTTTTTCTTTTTTGAAAAAGGAAAGCGAGCCCCTTAAAAATAAGGTCATAAAACCCACTGAGCATGGGTGTAGTGGCTGCGGGGCCTCTGGGGCTGAGGCACGCTGGGATCTGGCTGTGCCGGGCATTGCCACGGCTGGCACCTGGCCCTGGGCGTTGTGCAGCCCTGCAGGACAGAGCGAGGCACACGGGAGTCCGTGATGCCCAGTGTGCACTCCTAACAGGAGACAATCCCTCCGGGGACCCAGTGAAGAGCCCTTGAGTGAAAGGCTGGCCGGTGTGGTGGCCACGCCCACAGCTGGGGTTGCGGGAGCCATGTCAGGGAGCAGGGGCTGAGCCCCGAGCCGCAGCCCGGCTTCCAGAACGGATTCTCTTGGTGAGAACAAGCAGGCTGTGAGAGGCTCTGCTCTCCCAGGAGCTGACGTCTGGGGATGGACAGGAGGCGTTCGGGGAGGTCTCCGGCCTGACACCCGTCAGCATCCGTGAAGACAGCTGAGCAATGGCAGGGAGGCGGGGCCCGGTGCCCACCCCTGCACCCCGAGGGGCCCTCGTTCCTGGGAAGGAACCTCACCGGGCCCGACTCAGCCCCTGCAGCTCCACACCCCCCACCGAACTCCAGGTCTGCGGAGCCAGAGCTCGCGTGCGCACCCAATGCCCAGAGCCACCTGCCACAGGCCCCGAAGGCCTCTGCTCCCCGGGGTGAAAACAAAAGCCCTTTTCCCATCTCTGCGTGTGTCATGGAGCCATGCGAGGCCACGCGTGTTTGAATTACCCTCTGCCGTGCATACCCACAAACCCCTCGCTGTCACTCAGAACACGGGCAGGACGGAAGCCCACACAGCCCCTGAGTGCAGCCGCTCCTGTTCCCGTCTCTGCCGCTGCAAATCTGGCCCTGGTGCCGCTTCCCCTGCCTCGGGGTCCTGGCTGGGCAGGAGCCTCGTGCCCTGGCACACCCGTCTTCTGCAGCTGCGTCCACGCTCCCCCTCTGATGCCCGGGATGAGGGCACCTGCCGAGGGATCCCTGGTCCGTGTCTCCACGTGTCCATCACTTCCCAGCCTCGGCCTCCTGTGGCCACCACGCAATGTCCTGTGGCCCAAACTGTGTCCCTGTTGCAGGTGTAGCTCAGGCTGACACAGGTGTACACAGCGGGCAGTGCTGACACAGGTGTACACAGTGGGCAGTGCTGACACAGTTGTACATAGTGGGCAGTACTGACACAGGTGTAGTGGGCAGTGCCCAGGCTGACACAGGTGCACACAGTGGGCAGTGCTGACACAGGTGTACACAGTGGGCAGTGCCCAGGCTGACACAGGTGTACACAGTGGTCAGTGCTGACACAGGTGTACACAGTGGGCAGTGCCCAGGCTGACACAGGTGTACACAGTGGGCAGTGCGCAGGCTGACACAGGTGTAGTGGGCAGTGCCCAGGCTGACACAGGTGTGGAGCAGTGGGGACCGCTCAGGCTGGCCCAGGTGAAATGCAAGTTCCAGCGACAGCGACGGGTAGAGGGCAGAGGCACCTGAGTGAGCCTCCTTCTGATAGCACTTTGGAAGGCCGGCGTGATTTTGTCCAGTAAATGGAAGGTGAAAGAGAATCAATAAAAGTTAGAAGGCAAAGATTGTGCTATTGCAGGGAAACAGTGAAGAGAAAGGGGAGGTGGCGAGCCGAGGGATGTGGGGAGCCACAGAGAGAAAACAGGGACGCAGGAGGCGCAGGCAGGGCAGGCGGGGGCGGGGAAGAAGGTGGTGTAAGGAAGACGGGGAGACCGGAGCAGCAGGGGAAAGAGACAGGTGTGCATGAGCTTAGTGGGAAACTCCCCGTGTGCGACACAGGCGGAACTTATTTCAGCTTGAGATATTTTCCTGCAAAAAGCTAAAGCTCAATGGGGCCGGCGTTGTGGTGTAGCAGGTATGCAGTGCTGGCATCCCATGTGGGCGTCTATTCAAGTCCCGGCTGCTCCACTTCTGATCCAGCTCTCTGCTGTAGCCTGGGAAAGCAGTGGAGGATGGCCCAAGGCCTTGGGCCCCTGCACCCACATGGGAGACTGGAAGAAGCTCCTGGCTCCTGGCTTCAGATCAGTGCAGTTCCAGCCATTGCGGCCATCTGGGGAGTGAACCAGAGGATGGAAGACCTCTTTCTTTCTCTCTCTCTCTGTCTTTCTCTGCCTCTGCATTTCTGTAACTCTGCCTTTCAAATAAATAAATAACTTTAAAAAAAAAAAACTTAAAAAAGGTTTGAGTTCAAATTAATCATGGGTGTGGGAGGCAGGTGATTCCCAGGGCACCCTGGGTCTGGGGGTGCAGCCTCCGGCTTCTCTTCCGTGCCTGATGGGCTCTGGGTTTCCTTACGTGTGCAGGCGACTGTGTGCGTGCTCCCCTGGGAGCTGCCCGGAGCCAGGCAGGCCATCTTCCCCAGTGCACGGCTGTGCCCCTGTGAGGGGTGAGGGCCCGGTGGGGCAGGTGCGCATTGCATCCCAGTAACGCAAGGGATTTCCATGCCTTAAATAATTTAACGTGAAATCTCATAAACAGAATGCTGTAACTGAGCCTAATTCCTTATACATTTTTCTAAGAATCCTGGCCTTTTAAATTAGCATAATAACACTTAGAATAATTGAAGACTTTAATTGCACAGAGCACTGGAATGCTATCTGCCGAGCCGTGCACCATGCTGGCGCTCTGATGAGCTTTTATGTAGTCGGTTTTCCCAATTTAGTTTTCATATTAGATAGCGTGGCAGAAGGCAGACACACACATGAACCAAGCACACGTGACGGTTCTCGGCGCCTGCACGCCTGGCTGGACACCTCCAGGCGAGGCGTCCAACCTAGGACAGAGGAGCTCAGACTCGCGGAGTGCGCACTTGACCCACAGTGCCCGTCAGGCCTTCTGAGCTCCGGGCAGGGCTCTGTCCTCCCCTCCTCCCTCCTCCCTCTGCCCCCAGCTTCACTCTTGGAGGGAGCAGGGGTAGCAGACCACGCACCTCTGCCCTTGCATCCAGGCTCCGGAGGAGGAAGCGCGCCCTCTGGAGAACTGAATTCTGCTATGCCGTGTGTCCAGTACCCACGGGCCTCACCTGTCCAGGTGTGGTCCAGGCCCCCTGTGGACGGCACGGGGCAGGGAGCTGACCACAGGCAGTGCACGGGCCTCACCTGTCCAGGTGCGGTCCAGGCCCCCTGTGGACGGCACGGGGCAGGGAGCTGACCACAGGCAGTGCACAAGTTGTCAGAGCTCTTTCCATGGCTCCGCCCCTCGGACGGTCTTTTCAGCGACCAGGGCCATAGCTTGCACACCTGGGTGTCAATCACTTACCCCGTGTGGTTTGATGGGTACGGGCATTAGCCCTGAGGCCAACTGGTGTTGCCCAGGTGTAGATCCAGAACACATGGAGACTGGGTTTTCATGGCACCGACTCAGATACTGGGCTCAGACCCTGCCCCGTGGACGCTCCAGCGAGGAGAGGGCCATGAGCTCGGGACCAGCGAGCCGAAGACTGGCTTGGCTGGATCCTGGCCACGTGCTGATCATGAGCGAGCTGTGGACACATCCCTGCCAGTGACGCTCGAGGGCGCGAGAGCCTGTCTCAGGCCAGCCCTCCCGCGGCAGGGGTCCCCTCACATGCACACAGCGTTATTTGGTGTGCAGCAGTGTGAGCATCAGAGCTAGAGAGCTGTGCTCCGGAGGGACACACCGCGTCTGCGGGCTGCCGGCGTCAGGGGTCTGTCCACAGACGGGGCCGTCGACCGCGGCACCTAACTGCGCAGCGCCTGCACAGGCACTCGGGGACCGCCCTGGGAAGCAGAGAGGGGCAGAATCACCTCCCCGATGTCTACTTGCTGCAGGCAGACACGCGCATGTGTGGACAGCAGGCTGAGGCACGTCTGACCCACGTTTTCCTCTAGAGCTCTCAGCCCTTCTCTGCCTTGCTCACCAAGTGACACACACACGGGCACACGCAGACACACAGAGCACGTGAACATGGACCTGTGCATGGCACGCACACACACACACAGATGCACAGGCACACAGATAATGGGCACATGCAGACACACAGAACACGTGAACATGAACCTGCGCATGGCACACACACACAGAAGCACACAGACACAGGCATGTGCACAGATATGTGGGCACACATGCATGAACGTGCACACAGCCATGCAAGGCACACACACGGATGTGTACATGGGTGCACAATAGCCCACACACACAGATGCACGGGGCACACAGACATGGGCTTATGCACAGATATGTGGGCACACACACATGAACACACACAACCATGCAGGGCACACACACATGAACACACACAACCATGCAGGACATACACACATGAACATACACAACCATGCAGGGCACACACACATGAACGTGTATACAACCATGCAGGGCACACACACAGAGATACACAGGGGTACATGGACATGGGTGTGTGCAGATACATAGGCACACACGCATGAAGGTGCACACAGCCAGCAAGGCACAGCCTGCCCACTGCATGGCCGCAGTCCGTGGCCGTGGCTGTGGCCATGGATGGCTGCACGTGCCGACACTTTCTGTCTCCACGTGGATGTGCAGCTGCCCTGCCGGTGGCTCCCAGGGGCTCAGCTTCAGACCTGAATTCCTTGTGGCTTCGAGTAAGGAGGGGATATCACGGAGCAGCCAGCGTCTCCCCAGCTCTGATCGGTGGCCACGGTGAGGGACCCAGGGCCACGTCCCACTGAACTCTGCGTGGGAGGCAGGTGTGGGCCCGGGGCTCTTGTTCCGTTCCTCCTGCTGTTGTTTTACAGCCTTTCTCCACCGCTGTGGGCACCTGAGTGGGAGGCGGGGAGAGCAGGGCTCATGGCTGCTCCTGCAGCTGGGACCCTCTGCGTCCCGCCTACTTGGACACCCCAGCCTTCCCCTCCAGGGCAGTGGAGCACAGGGGTCGGTGTGGGGAGGGGTTCTGAGCCAAGTCCGCCACCATGAGCTGTGCCCCCTGGGCCCCAGGGGCAGCGTCATGGCCCCACAGCCTCCCACCTGCACACGACGGCGACGCCCTGGATGGGGAGCCGCCACCAGAGCCGACCAGGGCGTGGTGACCAGCACAGCACCGCGGAATGTGCGCATTTGCACTCGGCCTGTTCTCAGAGCGCCCGTCTTCAGACGCAGACCAGGACAAGCCCCTCCCCGGCGGTATCTGCGCACTGTGCGGTGGCGGGCACAGCTTGCTCAGCCATCGGCTTGGGAATGGTGCGCCCCGGCCGGCACACCTGCTGTGACGTAGCCTGGGGAGCTGAGCTATTGTGGCTTCTGTGTCATACAATGGCACGTGGAGGCGCCCCATGCCTTCCTGCGCCTCGGACCCACCTGCAGAGGTGGCCAGGACACAGGTGCACGGGCCCTGATTCTGCACCTCTAGGTGGCCCCAGGAGCTCGCATCTCCGGGAGCTTCTGTCGACGGCGGCGCGGCTGCTTTGCCAGGAACACAGGGGACCCAGGAACAAGCTCTGTGTTTCCGTGGGAAGCCAAAGAGACGAGCGGGGGGCACGCGAGAGGCCACAGATGGAACACTCTTGGAATGGTTCCAAAACACTCCTGTCATGGAGGAAACGGCGGGCAGAGCTTCTTCCAGAACCCAAGCAGCCCAGGACGACGCGGCAGCCTGCGGCCACGTGGCTGTCAGGATTGGGTCCCGGCACCCAGGGAACCACCAGCGTGAGCCCCCAGGAGGGCTTGCAGAGCCGGCTCATTCCAGACTCCGCACTTCCAGCGGGGCCTCAGCCGAGCGTGAGGAGCAGCGTCTGCTGGCCCCGGGTGCACAAACACGGAGAGTGGAGGAGCCGCGGGCGGCTGTGCCCAGGCCCCGGCGGGCCCCGCGCTGAGCCTGCAGTCCCTTCTCGTCGAAGACTTTCTCTCTGGACAGTTAGCTCAGTCGTATTTTTTCTTGTGAACATCAGCATTCCAGTTCAGGCTCATTCCCAAATAAAATTATGAAAATTTAACAAATTTATAAACATGTAAAAATACGTATTGTCAGAAAACGAAAAACTGAACTAATGAGCCAAACATTTACCTTCCTATTTATTAATGGGGGGGAGAGAGAGAGAGAGGAAGAGAGGGAGAGAGATGGGGGGAGAGAGGGAGAGAGAGAGAGAGAGAGGGAGAGAGAAAGAGAGAGGGGAAGAGAGAGGGCGGAGGGAAGGGGAGAGGAGGGGGAGGGGGCGGGGGGGAGAATCGTTGATTCACTCTGCAAACGTCCGCATGGCTGGAACTGGGCCAGGCTGAAGCCAGGAGCCAGGAGCTCAATGCAGGTCCCCACGTGGGGCAGGAACCCAAGCACTCGAGCGCCGTCTGCTGCCTCCTGGGCTCTGCATTAGCAGGAAGGTGACGTCAGGAGCCAGAGTGTGATGGCGGCAGGGGCATCCTCCTATCCGGGTCTTACCTGCAGGGAGAGCGACGGCCCCGGTCTTTGATCTTTGCCTTCTGATGCTTGGCTGGACAACAGACGCAGTGTTTGCCGAGTGACAGCCGAAGCTTTGAGGAAGCCCAAAGACGCGTTTCCAACCTTCCAAGCAATGGGCTAATTTTGCTTGTACAAATAGACAGGGGCGGGGTGGGAGGTAGCTGTCAGCTTCGCAGAGCGGCCCCTCGGCTGGCTTGCGTTTAACCGGGGGACGGCGGCTGCACAGAGGCCCGACTGTTCCCGTGTCCGCCGGGCGCTGAGCCGCGTGAAGTCGGCTTCACTTCCAAACCACATCTTGGATTCCGCAGAGTCTCGGCTCTGTACCGCGCGCGATGGCCGTGCCAAGCTGGGCTTTTAGGAGCAGCTAATTTTGTTAGAAGTTCTCAAAAGTGTTTTTTGAATTAGGAAAAAAATATGTTTTTATTGGTTTGTATAAATGAAAACAGGTTAAGAAATTCCCACACATTCGCCAAAAACCAAACAAAACTCTACCACCTCTGGTTGAAAACAGACTGGAATATGTGTGCTTTCTGGAAAACCGTCATGTGATAATTTAATAAACGTGGAGCCTGTTTTTAAATTTTTATTGAAGCTCACTAATAGCAGATGTTAAAAAGCCATGAGCCCAGCACCCTTGTACGTCCACGTTAGGAAAATGAACTGGAAAGTCTGTCAGTTCGGCCACTGTTGCACCTCTGGCCGAACGGGCGATGGCTTCTGCCTCGGATCCCGTCTTGGCCTGGGCTTCTCTGGACTCAGGAACCCGTCTCCGTCCCTGCCTGTTCCCGGGGCTCGTCCGCAGGGATGTGCCGGGGTCAGCTCGTGGGTGCGGGGACACTGAGAAAGGGGAGGGGTTTTGGGCAGAGGTCAGCTGGGTCTGGCTGAAGCCCGGCTGGGCCCTGGCTCCATCCTCTTGAGGGGAACATTCCAGTTTATGGGCAGGTGTACCACAGAGGCGCCCGCACGCTGAGTGCACAGGGCCGTGTTTGCCCGCTGTACCCAGGGCCGTGGGAATGGTCCCAGCCAGAGTCGAAGGGCGCCGCGGGCAAGGGTGCTGTGGAGATGGATGCCAAGGCAGTGGCCGATTGTCCCCAGGCACGGAGCCCGCCCTCCACCTGCCCTCACAGCCAAAAGGCTACGCGAGGTGGGCCGGAAGTTTCCAGGTGAGTCTGTGTGCACAGGAGGGGGAGTGTGTGGGAGTTTTACACCATGGATGGCATTTGCTCATTTATTTTCAATTCACCTGAGAGAGAGAGAGAGAGAGAGAGAGAGAGAGAGAGAGAGTCTTCCTTACACTGGTTCACTCCCCAAATGGCTGCAATGGCCAGAGCTGCATCAGTCCAAAGCCAGGAGCTTCTTCCGGGTTTCCCACGCGGGTGCAGGGCCCAAGGACTTGAGCCATCTTCCACTGCTCTCCCAGGCCACAGCAGGGAGCTGGATCGGAAGCGGGGCAGCTGGAGAACCTGCGCTCTAAGGGACACAGGCACTGCAGGCGGAGCCACAGCGCTGGCCCCATGTGTGCACTTTAAATATTGTGCTACTGGATCCCCCCTCCCCGTGCACCTGCACAGTGACAGGAGCACTCCCTCTCCTTCCTCTCTCTCTCTCTGGAAGCAGAACGGAAACATCAGCTGCTGAGGGCCAGCTGCGGCCCCAGGGCCTGCGAGACCGACTGGCCGGAACTGACGCCCTCCTCGGCAACTGCCAGGCAGCTTCCGTGGCCAGTCTGCACAGGTCCTGGAACTGTGTGCACCCCGCCGCCACGTCCTGCCCACTCGTTCCCATTCTGGTTCTGCACACGGGCAAACACACATGCATGCATGAAGAAAGTCTAATCACGTGCACACACGTGCGTGCACACACACATGTGCAGGGCACACTCAGGCGAATATAATCTAATCACATACACACACACGTGTGTGCACGTGCATGCTTATTCTAACCAGGCACAGACACATGTGTGCATACATGTGCATGAACAAGAGACACATGCACGCTTACACATGAATATAGTCTGATCACATATACACACATGTGCGCATACACGTGTGACATACACATGTACATATTCAAACCAGGTACAGTCACACACCTACATGCATGTGCATATGTATTCCAGTCACACCCAGACTCATGCATTCATACCCACACATAAACTCTAACCATATGTAGATAAACATGCGTACACACATGTATGTGCTCTAATCACACATTATGCACATGTGTACACAAATACATCGCAGTCATGCAAGGCACACGCCTGTGCGCATATACACACACATAAATCACATGCACATATTCTAGTTACACACACATATGTACATGAGCACGGGTAGCCTTACCACGTGCAGCAGCACACACATACACACGTGTACATATGCTAATCATGGTGTGGGAAGCTCCCGCTTCACTACTGATGATCCGAAGATGAGAAGCACCCAGCCCAGCACCCGTGGCCATGCAGAGAGCTGCCCTCTTCCCCGGCCTCAACTTCTCTCCAGCACCTGCCCGGCCCCATCTAGAGGCAGACGCCCTGACACAGTCCACACCCCCAAACTGCAGTGGGCGGGCAGCTGGGGGAGGCTCTGTGGGGCCCGCCTATGTGACCTGGCTTGAATTCCGGCGTGAATCGCTGCAGGCAGCCACATGGTACCGCCCCGCTCTGGGCGCCTATCAGCCAGGAGCTCATCTAGAAGTGGAGACCCCACCTTCCCAGGGAGCCAGAGATCCACACAGCAGACCTGGGCAGGAGCCGTCGGTCGCCTGCCCCAGGGGCCTCCCTGCTGCCCGCAAGCCCATCTCTCTGTGCGGCCCCAGCTGGACAGGCGCCTCCGTCCCAGGTCCGGAGTCCTGCAGGACAGAGCTCCAGTTCCAAATTACCCGGCGATAGCGCTCCGGCCTCTGTCTGCAGTAAACTCCCAGAGCCAAACAAGGCAAGAAAAGCGTGACCGGCACCACCAGCCTACACCTGGTGGCACTCACACACCTGGCAGCCCGATTGCCACTAAGACGCAATTTGACAATCTCATCATTATTCACGTCCTGACATTTACTTCAATTAAGAGAGAAAACAACCCCGGCTTCTTCGCCCACATCGGTCCATTTGGAACCCACTCAGAATGGCATCTCAGTTGCGAGAGCAGTTGAGGGGTGCAGATGCACCTCTCTCATCCGCCTGCCCCACAGCACCCGGTCGCCATTACAGGATCCGCAGCCTTAGATTCGGGGAGTGCCAAGAACGCTTCCCACCACGACGTGTGAGCAGTGAGTCTGCCCGCTCTTGGTAGTCGGAGGCGGCAGGGATCCAGACGCACCTGCTCTGTCAGAACTAGGACAGTGCAGGTGGGGCCAACCCCGTGCAGCCGTCACACACTAATGCAAGGCTGGGGCTCGGCGTGAGCCGGGGCCCTGAGCAGCTTGTTTGGAAAGTGAATGAGCTGTCTACCCGCATAAAGCTAAAGAGGATTCTGGTGGAATAAAACACGGTCAGTTGAAAAGCAATCGGTGGATTTAAGGCAAACCAATCAGTGGCTAAAACAAGCAATTGGACGGACTGCAGATGGTTTTACGGCCATGCAGCCCTCTAACACGGACATGGCCGCGGTCTGTTCAGACTAATTGCTTTGCTCATTTTCATGCATGCACTTTCTTCTCACGCAATAAAGCTAAGTCACTCATTAATCTGTTCGTTCCTTTTACCAACATTTAGTAAAAATCCCAAAAAGATGCATAATGAATAAGGTCAGGCGCCACTGGTTGGGATGAAAGACACGCACGAGAATTTTTCAGGGATCTGAGCGGAAAGAATTTGGAATCTGCAATTAAAAAAATAAAAAGGGAGCCACTGGGAACGCAGGCGAGGAGCTGTCTGCCGGCAGAGCCACGCCCCCGCCCTGGCCTGGACACTTTGTCTTTTCGAGGCGCCTGCGGGTGTCCACTGCTCTGGAAGCGCCCGCCGAGCGGTGAGTGAGTGACCAGGCCCGCACTGGGGAGCTTGGGGGTGAGCTGCTCCCCACAGACTCTGGGTGCCCAGCAGAGCCGCCTGGATCCCCGACGCTTCGGGGCACAGAAACGTGGTCACCCTGAGCGACTCTCTGGTTTCATCTTCCCTCACCACTTGGGGAGGGGACCGCAGCTTCCCAGCCCTAAGGAGGCAGGGGGGGCTGGCTGGGGTGGGGCTTCTCCCCACGGCGCTCACCTGTGCCAGCTGGCACCCACCCCCAGGGGACCACTGCCGGGGCACAGGGGAAGCAAATCCACCCCCACCTCACTCTCTGCCCAGTTGTGGGAAGCCATCCTCTGGACAGGCAGAGGACTCCAGGACACTTGCAGCCAACGGGGGCCGAGCGATGGCCCTCTGTCGGCGGCCCTGCCTGTGGGTCTTGACCCTGGCCCGTCCTCAGATGACCCAGCAGGAGTGTTCCAGATGGGCCTTGGGTTCTGTCCTTCCAGCCCTCCTGGCTCCCTGCCCCAGGAAGGATTCCCAGGCTTCTCGTCTGGGTGAGCTGGTGCAGGGAAAACCCTCTCCCTCCTAACTCAACATTTTGCCTTGAGTTTCTTTTTTTAAAATATTTTATTTATTTATATGACAGGTAGAGTTACAGACAGTGAGATGGTGAGACAGAGAGAAAGGTCTTCCATCCTCTGGTTCACTCTCCAAACGGCAGCGATGGCTGGGGCTGGGCCTATCCAAAGCCAGGAGCTTCATCTGGGTCTCCCACCAAGTGCAGGGGCTTGGGCCATCCTCCACTGCCTTCCCAGGCCACAGCAGAGAGCTGGATCGGAAGAGGAGCAGCCGGGACTAGAACCAGCACCCATATGGGATGCGGGCGCTGCTGGTGGAGGATCAACCAAGTGAGCCACAGCGCTGGCCCTGCCTTGAGTTTCAAGGCCTTGCCTTGGCTTGAGGAGTCTTGGTCCCATCTCTCCACGAGGCAGCTGGCTTGGAATTCGCCAAGCAGGCGGTAATTGATGGTGGGAGCAACACAGTCAGGGAACCTGGAGGGAGATCTGGGCCAGAAACAAGAACCAGAAACCTCGGCTGCAAGGAGGTCCCTAGAGGGGTCCGAGGGAAAAGCGGTGCACGTGTGTGCGGGCCCTGCCTGCACCTGTAGTGGGGGCTGCGGCAGATGAGAGGGAGCTCGGCCCGGGCCTGCTCCCTGCGGGGCGGTGGTGGTGCATCACAGGAGCAGCAGTGTGAAGCGGCTGTGCCGCGGTCGGGTCTGCAGCCTGAGCAGGTGCAGCGGCCGAGGCCACCAGGTCTCCGCGGCTGCCGACGCTCTAGACGGGTCTGGCCACCAGGACTCCGCGGCTGCTGACGCTCTAGACCGGTCTGGCCACCAGGACTCCGGGGCTGCCGACGCTCTAGACCGGTCTGGCCACCAGGACTCCGCGGCTGCCGACGCTCTAGACCGGTCTGGCCACCAGGACTCCACTGCTGCCGATGCTCTAGACCGGTCTGAGCACCAGGACTCCGGGGCTGCCGATGCTGTAGACCAGGCTCGCATACGTGGGCCCCAGCTGCGCCCAGCCGACTCCCGAGGTATCACCGCGGTAACCTGTGAGGGTCTGGCTGGAATCACCGAGGGACAGAATCCGCTCCCGCCTGTGCCCAGCCTCAGGCCTTCCCCCGGCCTGCAGATCTGCCTGGCTGTCCCCGGGTGTGGGCTGATGGTTGCCATGTTTCTGCACCTGCATCGATGCGCGTGCAAACCTGGCACAGCTCTGAGGGACCGCCGGGGGGGCGCTCTCTCCCCAGCTCCAGAGCTGCTGCAGGGTTGGGCGGGGGGCGCTCCTGCTGCAGGGGGCCCTGGAGCTTCTGACACGGCGTGGCAGGGAGACATGGGGCGGGCATGCATCCTGCTTCCTTCTCCCTCCAGTAAGGCGACTTCGAGCTACTTCTAACAAAACAGAAACAAAACAAAACCTGAAAGTGGCGTTCGAGGGCAGGCATTTGGCTTGGAGGTGACGACATCTCTCTGCTTCCTGCATCCTACTTCGGGAGCCTGGGTTCCAATCCCAGCCCCGCTCTCGATGGCAACTTCCTGCCAACGCACACCGTGGGAGGCAGAGGAGCCCTTCATGGGGAGACCCAGACTGACTTCCTGGCTCCTGGGTTCCACTTGGCTCAGCCTCAGCTGTTGTGGACATCTGGGGAGTGAACCAGTGGGAAGGAGTCTCTCTCTCTCTCTCTCTCTCTCTCTCTCTCTCTCTCTCTCTTTCTTTCTCTCTCTCTCTGAGTGTGTGTGTGTGTCCCTGCTTCTCAAATAAGTCATTAAACTAAATTGCAGGCCGGCGCTGTGGCTCACTAGGCTAATCCTCCGCCTTGTGGCGCCGGCACACCGGATTCTAGTCCCGGTGGGGCGCCGGATTCTGTCCTGGTTGCCCCTCTTCCAGGCCAGCTCTCTGCTGTGGCCAGGGAGTGCAGTGGAGGATGGCCCGAGTACTTGGGCCCTGCACCCCATGGGAGACCAGGATAAGTACCTGGCTCCTGCCATCGGATCAGTGCAGTGCGCCTGCCGCAGTGCACCGGCCGCGGTGGCCATTGGAGGGTGAACCAACAGCAAAGGAAGACCTTTCTCTCTGTCTCTCTCTCTCACTGTCCACTCTGCCTGTCAAAAAAAAAAGTATAAAAAAAAAAAACTAAATTGCAAAAGATGGATTAGGTGGTATTTGAGAACTTCGGCACAGCCTTGCTTTGTGAATTTCCAGTTAAAAAGAAGCCACAGCACCTCCACCAGCCGTGACTCCTACAGAGCAAACCTGGACGTCCGTCTGCAGATAAGGATGCCCGTGTAGACGCCGAGAGAGGTGCACACCACACACGCACACGCACACGCACACGGCATCTCGCACTTCTGTGGGTGCTCACAGGTGCGGTGCTGAGCCTTGACACACGCAGAGCAGGGAGTCACTGTTCCTGGGTCCCTTTGCCTTGGACCCAGTAGCGGGGGGCGGGGAGTGCCCTTTTTCCAGGAGCAGAAAGTGCTGACTCGTGCGCGAGCGCTAAGTGCGGGCGAGTGGCCACTTTCCCTGCCAATTACGGCCGTGATTGCCATGTAATGAAGCGAGCGTTCGTGGGATTTACGGCCGCCTGTCACGCCCTCCGCAGCCTCGCCCCTGCCTTCCTCCTTGTCACCCAGACTTCCCACCACAAAGGAAACAGGACAATATGTGAAGCCTCATTAATCCTCTTTGCCTCCAATTTCTCCCTTCTTCTGCCCGCTCCTCCTGCAGGTTACACAAGAGGCTTGTCCTCGGGGTTCCCATAAACTCGGTCACGGGAGGGTGAGGTGACTGCGCGCAGCAGCCCGGCTGCCGACGGGCCGGCCGCCTCCTTTCGGCTCCCAGCAGCCTTTTAACTGCCCGCCGTTTTACGGCCCCCGTGACCACCAATTACACAGCCAGGGACAATGGACCAACCACGCCAGCGACCAGGCCGCAGATTGGCCAAGCCTGCCGGTGTGTGTCATAGCAACACTTTCTCTGGGCGTCGGGGGAGCGCAATTACGGGGACGAAGATGGATGGGGAGCTGCAGAAGCCCCGCTCCCGGGAACAATATGCTGGGCCCCGGCCCCGCGCCCCGGCCGCACCCCCTGACCCCCGGCTGCCCCGCTCGCACTCCGCCTGACCTGGGGCCACTCAAAGGGACGCCTGCGTCCCCGGGGCCTGTCCCGTCCCTGTGCACAGACGGGCGGCCGGCCGGTGTTGATGATTCAGGGGCTCTGGAATCTGAACCCTGGCAGAGGCAGCTCCGGGGTGCGGGGACCTGCGCTTGCCCTGGGCGTCCCCCCACCGGCGCCTGAAGCCGCACTGCACACAGGGCCCGACTGGGGCCTCTTGGGGGGCCCGAGGTCGTCACCAGTGGGAGCAGCTCGGAACCTGCTCCCATAACCCCGTCCAAGCTGTACGGGGGTCAGTGCTTGGCAAAGGCTGAGGATGCTGGAAATGTTATTCCCAAGAACCTGATTCTGGCAGATTTAAAGCAACTAGTAGAAACCACTTTTTTTTTTTAATTCATTTACTTAATTGAAAGGCAGAATTACAGCCAGAGAGGGAGAGACAGAGAGAGATCTTCCATCTGCTGGTTCACTCCCCAAAAGACTGCAACAGCGGGGCTGGGCCAGGCGAAGCCAGGAGCCGAGAACCCCACCCTGGTCTCCCACGTGGGTGCAGGGGCCCAAGCGCTTGGGCCAGCCTCTTCATCTCCCAGGTGCACTGGGTGGGAAGTGGAGCAGCCATGCTGGAACCGACGCCCGTATGGGGTAGTGGCGTCAACACAGTGGCCCAATCTGCTGCACCACAATGTCTGACGCTGCCAGCATTCGCCAGGAAGTTCCTCCCCCAGGTCTCCAAGGTGGGGGCTGTGGGGCCATGCTCTGTCCAGAGCGCCCCGGGAAGGCTCCTCTCTGGCAGTGACTCCTGGCCCCTGGCTCGCTCACTGCAGCGGGGCCTGTGCCGTCCCGGGGCAGGTTGCTGTGTGCCTCGGTCCCTCTGTGTGAAGACACAACTGTGGGATTTGGGCCCCGAAGCCAGCCCGGCCTCATCTGCGCATCTGCGAAGACTCAGTTTGCAAATGTGGTCTCACGCGCAGATCCCGGAGTGAGCACGGGAATGCGATTCCTCGGGGAACATACCCGGGCCGCGATGGAGCTGCGGCCGAGCTGGGCACCCCGAGGGGCAAGTCTCCGAGTTCCTGAGCAGGCGCCTCTGCTGGCTCCCGCGGGGCACCCAGGAGCCTGGGGCTGGGGCTCCCGCCCTCGCAGTCCTGATGGTGCCCCCACCCCGCCCTGCCCTCACCCAGCACTTGGACGCTCCCTCGGCCAGCCACGTGTTATGTAGACCCCAGGGAGCAGTGCCCACGTGGACTTAGCCGTCTTGTGGCAGATGCCAGAGACAAACGACCCCCAGGAGCAGCGGTTTTGCCGAGCAGGTCCCCGCCTGAGCAAGCACAGCGCTGTTCCCTGCCCCTGCCACCTGCTGCATCCTTAGCCCCTCACGTCCCGGGGTCCTGGGGCAGCCACAGCCCCTGTGCTGTGATGAGCGAGAGGGGGCTCAGCCAGGCCACACTCTGGGACGAGGCCCCCTCCCTGCTGCTGCTTCTGTGCAGCGCAGACTGGGGGACTGCAGGCCTGGGGGACGCCTGGCCCTGCGCGAGGCATACCGGATGCCGTAGTCAGAACGGTGTGTCCCACACTCGTCACGGTGCCTGGGGCTTCTGTCCCTCACATGCGGTTGAGGGTGACACACACAGGGATTTGGAGCAGCACTGCCATGGGCACCTCTCCTCCTGGCCTGCAGCCCCCGTGGACACCGGTGCACACCAGGCCTCACTGGGCACCTGCTGGCTCCCAGCGCCTGGCTTCACTCCTGCACGCCCTCAGCATCTTGGCCTCCGCGGGTCCCCCCAGGTGGAGCAGCAGGGAGCGAAGAGGCTCTGGCCGTGGTTACAGATACAGCGGGGTCAGGATTGGGTGGCACAGTGGTGCGGCCCACAGCTCCCTCTGACCCTGGACAGTGCGCAGGGCAGAGTCTCAGCACAGGCCCAGATCTGCAGCCTGGGGTGGCACCCGGCAGCCTGGGGCCCGGTGACTGGGTGCTTCATGCGGGGTGGTGCTTTGTGGAGCTGCCGTGGACTGGGGGTGGGGAGAGCTGACATGCCTCTCAGCGCTGAAGCTGAGGAGCCCAAGACGTGAGTGTGGGCGGGCTCTCTCCTTAGAGGGCAGACGCCGGCGTCTCCCTGTGTGCCCCCACCCCCGAGTCTGTGCCAGCACCTCCCGCTCTGAACCCGGGCCCTGCCTCTCCCCAGCTGCAGGCCACGGTGGCAGCGCCATCACGATGCCCGCCGTGCCTGTGTGCATCTGCCTTCAATGTCCCTCTCACGGGGCCGTCGGCAGGCTCGGGTCAGTCCAGCCATAGCCGCGTCTTTGAAGGCCACATGCAGGGTTAGCACTTGAGCACAGCACAGTGGAGGGGCCGGGGCTCAGCCTGGGACAAACAGCAAAGTTGGAGAATGTGGCCTCTAAACTCAGGTCTCTCATCAGCAGAGTTTTACATCAGTTCAGAGGGACAGCAGCCTCGGTGGGCCCGTCCTAATCAGGTGAGAGCCTTGCCGGGAAAGCCCTAGGGGTCCCCGCGTGCTGTGTGTCTGGCAGTCGCCCTCTCTCGTCCTGCCTGACTTAAACTCCGTCCACCTGCTTCCAGAATCGGTCTCGCCAACCGTGAGGGGACTTGCATCGGCCAGGAACAGCGAGTCAAGAACACAAGACACGCCGCAGTCTCTCCTCCAGGAGCACCAGGACATGGGTGTCTGCGCCGAGGATCACTGCTGGCTCAGATCTGCACACCAAACACCTCCCGGCACAGGACTGTGCTGCCCCCGGGGCCGCCGCGGACCAGCTCAGCGCCACAGAGGCCAGCAACGGCCTCTGATCCTGACTGGCAGCAATCAGGTAGGCACGGTTCCTCATTTATCATCCTTATGTACATATCAATAACAGCCTGCGCCCTTTGGCAAACTTTCTGAGGGTGCCTGGCCATCAGCAACAATCCATCATTTGTGAGCGTCTGTAGCAATTACGGCCAGGAGGAAAGGAGCACCATCTCCGACCCCCGGCCGCACCAGGCGGCTGCGGTGACTCACCCCGCCCTGTGTCTGGTTAGTGGTTAGACAGCCGGGCCGTGTTGGGCTGCAAGTCCCACGCAGGGAGCCGACGGCTGCCGACTGGGTGTGCTGTCGGCGTGCACGAACAATGCAGCCTTGGTGTCGCGCGCCTTGGGAGAGATTGGCAATGTTTTGATTTATGGAGGGCAAGCACTAACAGGCAGCCCGTGAGACAGCTGAGCCCAGACAGCTTCTGGCCAGTGTTGGCTACAGTGTTGGCTATGGTGTTGGCTACACGTTGCCATGTAGGATCAGGGACACCAGCTGAGAATGGCTGGGCACTCCGGGGCGTGACGGGTGTCCTGGGGGCTGCCTGGTGGCGCATCCCCCCTATCCTCCCACTCAGCATCTCAGGCGGGCAGAGGGAGACAGAGAGACAGACACACAGAGAAATTCCACCTGCAGCTTCACTCCCCAGCCGAAGCCAAGAGACCGGAGCTGAGCCAGGTTTCCCACTTGGGTGGCAGCAAGCCAGCCGCTTGAGCTGTTGTCTGCTGCCTCCCAACGTGTGAATTAGCAGGAAGCCGGAGCTGGAAGCAGAGCCGGGCTGAAACCCAGGCGCTCTGGCGTGGATGCCGGTATCCCACGTGGCGTCTTAGCTGCTGCCCCAACACCTGCCCCTGGGGTGCTGGTGGGAAGAATGGACTCCGTCCTCTGTGTATACCCATAAAACAGACTGAATGGGTGAGGCAGTAAATAAAACGTGCACCCAGACAGTGGAGAATTAATTAGCTCTGTAAACTATGAACTCTGGGAGCAGAAAAATGCATGTAGCAGAGCTCAGTGCACATTACCGAGTGAAGGAAGCCCCGACACACACCCCACCGGCGGCCTGCCTCCCGCCCAGAGACTGCAGACGGGCGGAGCGAGTCTGTACAGCCCACGTGCTGGCCGCACACACACTGTGCATGCTGTATGCACGGCCTGCACAGAGCCACACGCAACCTGCGTGACGAGTACCTGCTATCAACACAGCCTGGGTACACCCACCCACGCGCTGTTGTGTGCCGTCTACAAGCCGTCTCCACACTGCACACACATCCTGCACGCGGTCCACACGCAGCCTGTGTCAGTTCGCATTCAGTTGACACAGCCTGGCATGGTCTACACTCAGCCCGTGTGCGTCCACACCCTGGCTGCACCCACACCCGCAGGCTGTGTCCCGCTGCTGGCCCAGCACGTGCTCCTCTGGGTTAAGCCCCGCCCCCGCACCTGCTCCTCTGCCTCACCGGGGCTTCTTCAGGCTCTCCCTTGAGGTGGGTTCCGTTCCGGGGCGGGGGGGGGGGGTGGACAAGGCTTCGCCCTCCTGCCATGCTCTCAGGCAGGAAGAGCTGTGAGTGGGCGTCGTCACTGAGCGTGGGCACTGCTTGGCTGCAACTGGGCATTTCCAGAAGAAAAGCCCTGGGCGGGGGTCCCTGCCCTGAGACCTGATGAGGAAGATGGATCCATAGATTAGATAGATGCATAGATAGATGCATAGACAGATACATAGATAGATACATACATAGATACATAGATAGATGCATAGACAGATACATAGATAGATACATACATAGATACATAGATAGATGCATAGATACATAGATAGATACATACATAGATACATAGATACATACATAGATACATAGATAGATGCATAGACAGATACATAGATACATAGATAGATACATAGATACATAGATAGATAATAGATAGATGGGCAGAAAGTGGAGAGGAAAACAGAGAGATGGAATAGACATAGATGAGCGGGAGATGATAGGTACATATTGGATGGATCGATAGATTAGATAGATAATAGATAGGCAGAGCGTGGAGAGGAAGACAGAGATGGAATAGACAGATGGATGACAGGGAGATGATAGGTAGATATTGGATAGATCGATAGATGTTAGATAGGTGAATGATGGACTGATGAATAGATTAGACAGGTAGATGATAGCTGACAGTTGGATAAACAGATGAGAGAGAGGGAGAGAGGATGGAGAATTTATTATGGGGTTGGCTCACACAATCACAGAGGCCGGAAGTTGCAGAAGCTGCCGTGTGCAACCTGCAGAAGCAGGCGAGGGGATGCTGACCAGTCCTATACCACGGCTGAGAGCCGGAGCCCCGCCCCTGAGAGCGGGGGGTGGACGCTCCCTTCTCCACCATTCTGTTCTGCTGCCCGCGGGCCCTCGGAGGCCTGGAGCTGCCAGCCCCTGAGAGGGCGTCGTGCCCTGCTCTGAGTGCCGACCCAGCCCAGGGGTAGCATCCCCCCGGCGCCCGGGGCAAGCCCAGCACAGCGGGCGTGACAGCCGTCGTGAGCCACATCGTGCCTTGGTTGGGACACGTGTGGCAACTGATGAGCCAACACTGTTACGGTATTGGCGGAAATCCATAGTTATACTAGGGTTCACTTTGCATTGTGCATTCTGTGGGTTCTGACAGACAGGTAGGCAACACACGTCCGCCACTGCTGGGTTTCAGGGGGCGGGCCCTCGCCCTGAACACCCCAGGTGCTCCTCCTCCTCATCCCGCTCTCCCCAGAACCCGCCTTTACCCTCTCCAGGTGCCCGGAAAGAGGAACCGTGAAACACGGCGCCCGTCGTGGTGCCTTCCTTCACCCAGTAGATCGCACCGAAGGCCCCTGTTTGTCTTTCAAGGCTGGCCACCCCGTCTGCTCACTCGTGATGGGTCGCATTCCACTGTGTGCTGTCCGCTTACTGGCCACTCAGTCATCAAAGGACGTCGTGTCCCCCCAGAGGCTCGGCAGTAGTGAGTGATGCTGCCGTGAACATCCACGGGCAAGTTCTTGCAGGGCCACGCGTCTCTGATTCACCTGGACAAGCACCAGGGAGCGCAGCCGCTGGCTCGTGTGGAATGGATGCTGGTTTCCCCGCCCCTGAGAAACCAGCATCGGCCCTCCAGAGTGGCTGCACCTGCTGTGTCCCCTGAGCAGCGAGTGCGATCCTGTGGCTCCACCCCCGTGCCAGCTTCTGGATCTGGCCACGTCCCCGTGTGTGGTGACCTAGGAGCACCTGCAGCAGAGGGAGCACGTGACTGATGGCGGTGTTCAGATGATTCTGGCTGCTAGAGGTGGGCTGATGCACGCGTGGCAGGAGTGGGTGAGTGCGCAGTCCGTGCGGGGGTAAGAGCCTGCAGGACTGGCCCGAGGGAGGGGCTAGGAGAAGACAGACAGCATCGTTGCTGGAATTGGCAGCTGGGTGGTGGGGTCGCACAGACTCAGGACACAGCGATGCGAGTGGCCCACGCTGAGTGCTGGCTGTGATAGGAACCCAGCTGGCATCTCACGGGAGGTTGAGGCTTTTATGCTGCGAGCTTCGGGGAGGCCAGGGTCAGGCGTGAGAGTCCGAGCTCACCCTGCACACAGTCACTGCTTTTGGGATATCTCTGCTTTGGGGAGACGCTGACGTCAGCTGTGCCGCCAGACCGGGAGTTCCTGGCCCCTGCACCCTCTGCTTCCCACCAGGGCGACTTGTGCTCTCCTGTCACCTCGTTCAGGCTCGGGGCTCCCCGATGGTGCCGTCCTGGTTCCCGCAGTCCACACATCCCCCGCTGTCCGTGAGCGCGCGCTGAGTCGAACACGGAAGCGCTGGGGTCTTGGAGGACAAGGACGGAGTGAGGGAAGGGTCAGCGGAGCAGGAAACCCGACAGGGCATGATGAGCGCCTTCGCCAAGGTCGCCTCCATGAAATGATACAGTTAAGTACTGGCTGCTAGGGCTGGCGCTGGGCCGTAGGGATAAAGCCTCCTCCAATGTTGGCGTCCAGTATGGGCGCTAGTTCGAGTCCTGGCTGCTCCACTTCTGATCCAGCTCCCTGCTTAGGGCCTGGGAAAGCAGTGGAGGATGATCAAAGTGCTGCGGCCCCAGCACCCACACGGGAGACCCGGAAGAAGCTCCTGGCTCCTGGCTTTGGCCTGACCTGGTACTGACCATTGTGGCCATCTAAGAAGTGAACCAGCACATGGAAGATCTTTCTCTGTCTCTCCTTCTCTCTCTGTAACTCTGCCTTTCAAATAAATAAATAAGCCTTAAAAATCTCAGTTACTTTTAATTACAAAAAATCATTTATTTGAAAGGCAGAGTGATAGAGAAGGAGACATGATCTTCCATCTGCTGGTTTACTCGCCAAATGGCCACAACAGCTGGGGCTGGTCCAGGCTGAAGCCAGGAGGCAGGAGCTCCATCCGGGTCTCCCACGTGGGTGCAGGGGCCCAAGGACTTGGGCATCTTCTGCTGCCTTCCCAGGTGCACTAGCAGGGAGCTGGGTTGGAAGCGGAGCAGCTGGGGCTCGATCCAGCGCTCCAACAGGGGAAGCTGGTGTTGCAGTGGCCCCTGTTACTGCCGCCACCCGCCGGCCCCAGACCTACCTGTATTTCATGACTATCCCAGTGGTTGTCACTCTGAACTCGGGAGGTGTCCCCAGTCCCCACCATCAGTGGCCATCCTGTTCTGGACAGTGGCGTCCCCAGTTCCCTCTCGCCAAGCTCAGCGAGTTTGCACACTCAGGGCGATGAAAACCGCTTACTTTCTGGAAACTGGACCCAAACTTAGCCAAGCTGGTCAGTGACTTTCCCCGGACAATTTCACGTTTGAAACAGTGATGGTGCTGATTGGAAACCCGGGCTTTACCCGGGATGGCCGCGTGTGACAGCTCCAGTCTGGATGCCGCGTGTGACAGCTCCAGTCTGGGTGCTGCGTGTGACAGCTCCAGTCTGGGTGCCTGTCTTGTGCTGCCTAACAGCAGACGTGAGAGGCCAAATTTACAAAACCCCAGCTCCTGTTGGAGAGCCGGTGCTTGGACGGCAGGAGCCCCGTGGATGCGCCGAGTGGCCGCAACCCCAACACCCCGCCTCGCGCAGCTCGCCTTCCCAGGTCAGCCCCGTCTGTTTTGCTAAACTGTGTGTGTTGTAATCCAGAATCCTGCACTACACAAACATCAATTAGTTGGCGCTGACCTGTGATAATGATCTTGCTGCATATTAGCATCAGCTGATACTTCCTCTAGTTAGAGGCGCCTCCAATTATAGTTAACCTGGAGGTCGGGGACAGGTGAGGCCCTGGAACGGGTGTGGGCAGCAGGTCCCCGGTGCAGCTGACGGCACAGCCACGGGAGCTGCCTGCTCTCACCCTGCCCCACACCTCGGTGCCCTCGCACCCTCTCTTGCTGGGCTGGGGGTGGCTTCCCTGTGATGTCTGTCTGTCTCAGCCCCTCCGTCCCTCTCTGCATTGGGAGAGCTCCATTTAATCACCCCATAAATGTGAAGGAATGCCACCACTCTTTATTTTCCGTTCCTTATTTTATATATTTGAAAGGCAGAGAGCGAGATAGAGAGATTGATCACCCTCCTGCTTCATTCTCTAAGTGCCCACAGTCGCCAGGGTGGAGCCCGTCAAAGCCAGGAACCTGGAGCGCAGTCTGGGTCCCCCGCGTGGGTGGTGGTGACACAAGTACTTGAGCCGTCCGTCACCGGCTCCCGCACATGGTGCCTATTAGCAGGAAGCTGGAGTGGCGATGGCTCTGGGACTTGAGCCCAGACAGGACTCAAGCATCCCAAGTGACATCTTCACCAGTGCCCACCCCCCCGTGCCACTGTTCTGAACAAAGTATTCCTTTGCAGGACCGGCACTGTGGTGTAATGGGTAAAACTGCTGCCTCCAGTGCCAGTATCCCATACGGGTGACGTTTCGGGTCCCGCCTGCTCCACTTCTGATCCAGCTCCCTGCTGGGAAAGCAGTAGAAGATGGCCCAAGTCCTTGGGCCCCTGCACCCACGTGGGAGACCCGGAAGAAGCTCCTGGCTCCTGGCTTCAGATCAGTGCAGCTCCGGCTCTTGCAGCCATTTAGGGGGTGAACCAGCAGATAGAAGACCTCTCTCTCTCTCTCATTCTCTCTGCCTCTGCCTCTCTATAACTCTGCCTTTCAAGTAAATAAATAAATCTTTTTAAAAAATTGAATTATTCCTTTGGACAATATTTTCCAATATTATGTAGCAATTAGAGAACTCAAATAAAATATTCATATAAATTTCCTTAGTTAAAACATTTCTGGGGCTGGCGCGGTGGCTCACTCACTTGGCTAATTCTCTGCCTGCGGCACCGGCACCCCGGGGGTTCTAGTCCCGGTTGTGGCGCTGGTTCTGTCCCGGTTGCCCCTCTTCCAGTCCAGCTCTCTGCTGTGGCCCGGGAGGGCAGTGGAAGATGGCCCAAGTGCTTGGACCCTGCACCCGCATGGGAGACCAGGAGAAGCATCTGGCTCCTGGCTTCGGATTGGCACAGCGCCAGCCGTAGCAGCCATTTGGGGGGTGAACCAATGGAAGGAAGACCTTTCTCTCTGTCTCTCTCTCACTGTGTAACTCTGTCAAAAAAAAAAATTCTGTCGGAGTGTGTGTGGTGGTGAGCATGCCTTTTGATCTTCCAGTGGCTGCCTGTCGCCCAGCTCTGGTCCTGAGGCGTCCACACCGCTCTCGTCTGCAGAGTTCCTGTGTCCGTTAGCCGGTTCTCAGCCGTGCTGTGAGGACCCACCCCCGACTACACTGGGAACCCGAGTTACAGGGGAATCAAACCACCAGTCACACTGCATGCCACATCCTCCCCTGCACACTGCGCGCTCTGACTCAGAGAACCAAGTTACAGGTGCATGAAGGGACATGGGAGACGCTCGGCCAGCTTTTACAACTCTGCGTTCTTCCATGCAAGAAACAGAAAACGGCATTTTCCTAATACACTGCTTTCAGGAGCCAGCAAAGGGAAATGCTATGAGTCTATTGTGCATGTGGCGTGCGGTCAAGCCCTGCGCTCGCAACATGCAGAAGGCACGGGGCCAGGAGACAAAAGGCACCTGTGAAATGAGTTCTGCTCCCACCCACACTCAGCTGAGCAAATAACTGGCTTCCAAAAAGCTTAGGTTTCTGCCACGGATGGCACAATCTTAAAAACTCATTGCTGGCGGTGCCGCGGCTCACTAGGCTAATCCTCCGCCTGCGGCGCCGGCACACCGGGTTCTAGTCCCGGTCAGGGCGCCGGATTCTGTCCCGGTTGCCCCTCTTCCAGGCCAGCTCTCTGCTGTGGCCCGGGAGTGCAGTGGAGGATGGCCCAAGTGCTTGGGCCCTGCACCCCATGGGAGACCAGGAGAAGCACCTGGCTCCTGCCTTCGGATCGGCGTGGTGTGCTGGCCGCAGTGGCCATTGGAGGGTGAACTAATGGAAAAGGAAGACCTTTCTCTCTGTCTCTCTCTCTCACTGTCCACTCTGTCAAAACAAACAAACAAACAAACAAAAAAACCCTCACTGCTGCTAACGTCAAAATTTCCTCCGTTGCAAGCTAAGCACGGGAGCACACGTCCCTGTGGCAGGATGCTCCGTGGAATGGCTGCCACGGCTGCCACGCCACGTGCCCCTGCGTGTTTCTACGAGGTGGGAAAACGCAGCCCCACGTGCACGGTCGTCGAGCACTGATCACGTCGTGCTGCTGACGCACAGCAAATCTGCCGGAGTCCACGCAGGGAAGCCTGGCAGCGTCCCCCCGCCACAGCGAGCGCGACCTGGCTCTGTCACTTCACAGGCATCGCTGCCGCCACAGGAGGGCTCCCACGTGAGACAGGAAGTGACTGATTTATGGAGGAATTAGTCATAAGCATGCGGAGTTGTTGCAGAACGCACAGAAATAAAGCCAACAGGATATCGGCCGCTCATCCCGGCCGGTGCACCTGCCCTGGGGGGCGGGAACCCTGAGAACCGGGCAGCCGCATGGAGCTCGAGGCTGTGCTGCAGGGCCCCTCACGCACCCCACGGTCACTTCCCACAGCAGGGGATGGAGCTGCGTGTGTGCCGCTAGCGTCATACAAGAGCCCCCATGGGTGAATTCCTTTAACTGACGCACGCCTCCCAACTGCCCTCGGCGCTTCCTTGAGAGCCGGCTGGGGCACACGGAGTCCCTCCTCCTTCTTGGGGACGCTGCCTGTCCTTCTCCTTCTCCTGGAGCCGGGAGCTCAACCCGGTGTGCGTTGTGGAACACACGCACACAGGCTCCCGAGGGGGCCCAGCCCGGGGCGGCCACTGCCCAGGGGGCCTCCCCTCCAAGTGTGGTCATGGGAAAAGAGCAGTGGAACCACACAGGCTGGCATTGGTGAGCGCAGGCACAGCCGGCCCGGGGCTCCGAGCTGCCTTCTCCTCTCCTCTGGGGGCCACGCCCCTCTGCATGCGCTGGCGAAGGTGCAGGGGGCCGGGCACTGACTGCTCTCCTTGTGCCCCCAAAGCAGTGGGGGCCTCTGGGCCTCACTGCTGCCTGGAGTCCAGGAGGAAGCCCTTGCCTGAAGACGGGGTCAGGTTCGGGCGCTGGGGGCCACTGAGCCTTTCCAAGGCAGGTGGAGCAGCCCTGCAGAGCAGCCCAGCCCTGGGAGGACAGAGCAGGCCAGCTCCAGGGCTCGCTGCACGCCCAGTGCCCCCCTCCCAGGGTGAGTGTGCGGTCCCGGTGACATCATGTCTAGGCACTGGTGTCGTTGTTTGCCGATCGCGCGAGCCCACAGAGGCCTCATACGCAGTCTGCTGACGGAGCCTCCGTGGGGCAGCTCAGGTTTATTTTTGCAACGAGGACACACTTGGCTCTTGCTCCGCAGAGTGGACGAGGGAAATGGACCTGCGTGTCCAGGCTGAACGCCTTTAGGAGACGCTGCCTCCCAGCCCGGGGTGCAGACTCGGTGCTGCCGGCACCATGTGCCGCCTGCTGCCGTGCCCAGCCAGGAGCTCCTGGGCAAGAGTCAGCATCGCGGGCAACGTGCAGACATGACCACCTGCATGGCCCAGCGGCTTTGGCTGCTTCGGCTTTTCCCCGTCGGCAGTTGCTGGGCTGATCCGCCTCAGACCGCGCGGGCTGGCTGCTGCCTTGAGACGTGTCTGTGAGCCAGCTTGCGTGTGCTCTGAGCAGGGACCTCTGCTAATCCCCTAGGCTTCCGGCTAAGCCCAGCATTCTGTGAGCTGTGGGAATGGCCGTACCTGTGTGTACCTAGGTCAGTGTGTGTGTGTGTGTGTGTGTGTGTGTGCCTATGCATACGCTTGGGTTTGGTCTTGCATTTCAGCGGCAGGGGTGGAGGGGGTCACGTGTATCAGGTGTAATAACACGCTTGCAGGATTCTCCCTGAGTCGGCTTCTGTCTGAGTGTGGTTTCAGACGTCAAGGATGTGGGTACGTGACGGCTAAATCGGTTATGTGCATTTTGTGACAAACGCTCAGCTACCTGACCACTTCAAACCTTGGACTGGACCCATGGACAGGGCCACTGGCTCGCGTGGAGGGTGGACTTCCTCGCTGGTCACTAGCTGCTCAGGAGATTGTCTATGAGCCCACGCTACTGCTGGATTCATAAAACCCACATAGGAAGATCGGGGTTCACAAGGATGCCACCCCTGAGCCCCACGTGGCCACCACTGTCTCCTGCTCTCCCAACAAACCCCTGAAGACCAAGGAAAATGAGCAGCCGGGAAACGCGGTGAGTGGCGAGCGGTGGTCTGCGGAGCGCACACCATGCGTCCCGGGGACTCCGTCTGTCGGTTCCCATTCCTGCCGCTCTGCACCAGCACCGAGCAGCAGTGAGAGTGCAGGAGGCAGAGCCCATGCGGGGGCTTTGGCAGTGGGAGGGGGCCTGCAGCCCTCACTGCCTCCCGCTGTTCGGCTGGAGCAGCTCCGCTTCCCCGGGAAATGCAGCAGGGACAAAGGGCGGGTCCGGCCCGGCACCGGGGCGCCTGGTCCACCACGATGGCGGGAGAGGGTAGGCACTGGGGGCGGCCAGGACTCGGCTGTGGGCAGAGGAGCTGGGCACCGTGTGTGTGTGTGTTGTGTGTACGGGTCATGCTTGTGTGGCAGTTGTGTACAGGTGTGTGTGTATCCGTGTGTATAAGGTGTATGTGAGGTGAGTGTGTATGTGTGTGTGCAGATTGTGCTTGATGCCTGCGTGGCATGTGTGGGTGGGTGCGTGGGGTGTGGGCTGGTACAGGTTTCATGTGTACGTGGGAGTGTGTGGAATGAGAGTGTATGTGGTGCATATGTCAGGCCCATGTGAGCGCTGTGTATGACGTGTGTGAGGAGTGTATATTGGATGTGAGTAGGGGACATGTGTATGTGGTGTATGTATGGGGTGTGTGTGGTGTATGGTGTGTGTGTGATGTGTATACATATGGGGTATGTGTGGTGTGTATGTATGGGGTGTGTGTGTGATGTACACATGGGATGTGTGTAGGGTAGCGTGGTCATATATGATGTGTGTGGAGTGTATGTGGTATATGTATGGGGCATGTGTGTGATGTGTATATGGTGTATATATAGTGTGTGTGTATGTCTGGTGTGTGTGGTATGTGTAGGGGAAGTGTGTAGGGTAGCGTGGTTCATATATGATGCGTGTGTGTACCGTGTCGTGGTGCATGGATGACAAGAATGGGTGGTGTGTCAGGTGGGTGATCTCAAGGCTGAGTCTTCTCCCAGCCAGCTCAGGCTGTTTCCACACTCGCTGTGGCCATGGCTGCAGGTCCCTTCCCAGGTCCCTGGGCCCCCACTTCCCGTCCCCCTGCACAGCGCCTGGAGCTCCCTGGGCCTGCTTCTTGGCGGGAAGGCGTCACGTGGCCGGTCTCAGCGTCAGTGTCCAGCCTGCACGCTGTGATGCTGCGTCTCTGTGCCACGGGCGCGCCTCAGGGCTCTCCTCCCGCTGCCATCGTCCGGTTTGTCAGTGGGCACCGGGTCCACGACACCCCCTGCCTCCCACCAGGACGCCCTCGGCCCCTCGGCCCCCATCCTCCGCCCGGGTGGCCTTGAGATGAGCTCATCGGGGCCTCTTGTCCTCCACGCAGAGCCTCCCAGTGCTGTGGGCGGCCCAACGTCACGGACGGAGCAGGCGTGTCCTGCAGGCCCCCTGTGGCTTCCCGGGCCCACCCGGGCCTCCCAGAGTCTCTGCACGCTCACCGAACAGGAGCCGCCTCCCTTTCGTGTTTGATGAAGACTCCTCGTGGGCTGCAGCCGGCGGTCAGGGTCACATTCCCCAGAGGTTAATCCCGGGCCCCGGCTCAGGTGCCTTCCGCCGGCCGCAGCAGGGAGCCGCGAGGAGCCGCAGCGGGCATCTCAGAGACCCAAGGAGAAGTATCTTCTTGGATTGCTTTGACTCTATCTTAAACGCTTTATTTTCAGGGCCGAGATAAAGCCTGGCTCTTCACGTAAAACTGGAGCTCAGCCGAGCCTTTGCCTCCGCCCGTGAAGGAGCAGGCCCTGTGTGAGCCCAGATGCCGCAGATCAAATTGTATCTCGCAGTCCTTACAGCGCTCGGCGCTAGATGAGCTGCCAAAAAGGCCGTGGGCAAGAACTAAATTGCTTTGGTTTCAGTACACAGTGAATTTGGCTCCGACAAGCTGAATCACTGCATTAAACGCAGATCCCTCGCAGATTTGAAAGCAGCCTTCAGCACAGCCTTGGACGGTGAGTAATGATTACGTCTAATTGAAGGAGACTTCGCCTACCTGTGGCTCGGCCGGGGTCCAGCCGTGCGCGGCCGGCGCTGCCTCCCTAATTCAATGTCGCAGCCCAGTCCTGGAGCGAGCGCACAGGGTCGATAGACGTTAATAAACTCCACGGCTGCCGTCGCGAGGCGGGCTGTATAATTCAATTTTTTAATTCCGGAAAGGAAAATAGCTAACGAGTGTGTCGGTGTGCGGTAATGTATTAGATCACCCCGGGCGGAGGGAGCGGAGCCGGCCCCGCGCTCGCTGTGGACTGTTCCGGAATCTGCCGCAGCCCTCGCAGCCCTCGTCGGCTTCACGCCCGCCCGCGGAGGACCGATCCGCTCCTCGGACCAAGCCCCACCGTAGGTGCTTTCACGGGGAGACCAAAGTGACACCATGTTTGGTGGCCTCTGGCTGTGGAGGTCCCGCCCAGGACAGGAGGAAGGGGCGGATCTGGGGACAGTCCACCTGCTGGCCCAGCCCAGCCGGCCCCGCCCGCCGCTCACGCCAGGGCTCCGCAGACGGCTTCATCCGGCCCCGAAGTTATTGATTTTTCTCTGTGAACTAAAGGCAGTTTTCTCCTGGGTCTGATGTTTAGAATCTGATTTTCTTGTGTTCTCTGAAAAAGACACACACCCTCGCACACCGGCCAGCGCTGTCAATCTGTCAGGGGCGGATATCTCTTTCCCCAGGCCCGTGTGTGTGTGCGTGTGTGTGCGTGCATGTGTGTGTGCGAGAGTGTGTGTATGCGTGTATGTGTGTGTGTGTGTGACTGTTTTCCAGTAACGTAAATTCATCTTGAAAGCGCAGTTGGCCACTTCACGTTATTTTAGTGGACACTTGGCGGTAGCGGCCGTGAATAAATCCCCGTTTGTGCCGCACAGTGGCCCGGGGTGGTTACCGAAGCCTGGTCCGGCCATCGAGGCCAGGCCCGGGCCCTGCATTTTTCCCGTGAGGGATGGGCCAAGGTCCACACGGATGTGAGCTGTGATTTTCTTGTTGGTTGGGCATTTCTTAGTGAAATAAAAACAAAACCCCACCGAGGACCGAGCTGACTCCGACAGTCCACAGACCCACGGAAGCTGGGCACAGAGCTG
This sequence comes from Oryctolagus cuniculus, assembly GCF_964237555.1. Classification (NCBI taxonomy): domain Eukaryota; kingdom Metazoa; phylum Chordata; class Mammalia; order Lagomorpha; family Leporidae; genus Oryctolagus; species Oryctolagus cuniculus. The sequence continues at coordinate 95,901,408 of NC_091445.1, read as the reverse complement.
ATGGCTCACGTCGTGCCGCGCGGGTTTGGTGGGGCTCCCGTCGTGGCTCCGTGGCTGCAGCATGTCCTTCCTGCCGGTCTCAGGGAGGGTCCCGTGGAGTCCCACTGCCACGTGCCACAGGGAGACTCGGGGTGGGGGGATGCCCCTGCCTGCCTGTCATGTGGAAGCCGGGGAAGGAGCTGGCTCTGTCCAGGTGTCACACACAGACTCCAGGTGGAGCTCCAGGTATCTGCCCACGTGTTGTTGAGAAGTGATGCTCCAACATGCACAGCTACGGTGTGGTGAGCATGCAGTGGCGTCAGCCAGCTGAAGAACAGCACAGTGATCCACACAGGAGCCTGCACACATGCTTACACACATGCCTGCACGCAATGCATGCACACACGCCTGTACACACATGCATGAATACACAAGCCTACACAGACATGCATACACACACTTGCACAGACATGCACACACACATGCATGAACACACACATGCACACACAAGCCTGCACAGACATGCACACACCTGCACACACATGTGCACACATGTGTGTTCACATGTCTGTGCACACATGCATGCACACATACCCATACACACACGTACACTCTTGCACACAGAAGCCTGCACATACACATGCCCACAAAAGCCTGCACACATGCCTATACACATGCATGAATACACATGCACATACGCAATGAATGCATGCACACATGCCCACACAATGCCTGAACAGACATGCACACACGCCTGTACATACATGCCTGTACACACATGAACACACATGTATGCTCACATGTCCACACACATACATACACACGCACCTTTACACACACATACACGCCTGCACACACATACTTGCACACATATGCTACACACCTGTATGTACATGCATACACATGCCTTGTGTGCCTGAACACACGTGCACACACACATGCCTGCACACACGATGCACACACAGATGTATAGACTTAGGTTGAGCACCGCAGTATTCCAGAGGCTACAGAAGAGATTCGATCGCGAGCACTAGATATGCAAACACATGTACCCATGAAGTTCTGTGCTCATGTATGAGTCTCGGCAGCATTCTCTCACACACACATTCTGTGTGCTGTAAGCAGAGTATGTTAACCACATTCATGGACAATGCTCGTGCGTCAATCATTGTAGTAGCCGTAATGTGGCAGGTCTTAAGCACACACAAAAAATACAGGGATTTCAAAAGTTTTCGCACCAAAATTATCTTTGGATTCCGTTTCCTATGGACTCCCTGAAGCACTGTCACATACTGCACACACATATTCAGTGTCTGAAAACACATGTATGCACTCACGTCTTACACACAGACCTCAGCGCCCGCGGTGCCTCACAGCGGCCCCCGCCGCTCAGCTAGCGTGCGTGTCCTCCTTGTCCTGACCTTCCCGAGGGTGCACCGTCAGCGTCCTCTGGGGTCGTCAGTGCACTGAGGCCGAGCAGGCCCGCCACCTCGGCCAGCACACACCCCCCTGGCCCCGCACCCCTCCTCCCAAGCTCCCCGGGGAGGCGTCTCTCTGCTTCTCCCAGCATCAGATGGTGCCGTCAGGGTGATTTTCATTAGAAAAATAATTATAGACTAAATGTGGTTAATAAAACATTCACCATCAATTTGAATATTTTAAAAGCATGTCCTCCTAGAAGCAGTTTCTAATCAATTTTGATGGGAATCCCATGATTACTTAAGAAAAAATAAATAGATGTGATTATTACACACAATTGTGAGGTTGATGAATTACAAAAAACAATTTTAACTCAGAAATAATTATTCTGGGCAATCTGCTTCATGAAATTGATGATCCTAAGAAAAAGAAAAAAAAAGAATAATTCTTCCTGGGTGATGGAATATTTGGTTCAGGAGCCCGCGTTGTGGTAAGGTGGATTAGGCCACTGCCTGAGGTGCCAGCACCTGACATGGACACCAGTTCCTGTCCCGGCTGCTCCTCTTCCCATCCAGCTCTCTGCTGTGGCCTGGGAAAGCAGCAGAAGATGCCCAAGTGCTTGGGCCCCTTCTACCCTCATGGAAGAAGCTCCTGGCTCCTGGCTTCAACCTGACCCAGCCCTGGCCGTATCAGCCACCTGAGGAGTGAACCAACAGATGGGAGATCTCTCTCTGCCTCTCTGTAACTCCAACTTTCAAAATACATGTCAATCTTTTTTTTTTTTTTTTTGACAGAGTGGACAGTGGGAGAGAGAGACAGAGAGAAAGGTCTTCCTTTGCCATTGGTTCACCCTCCAATGGCTGCTGCGGCCAGCACACCGCGCTGATCCGAAGGCAGGAGCCAGGTGCTTCTCCTGGTCTCCCATGCGAGTGCAGGGCCCAAGCACTTGGGCCATCCTCCACTGCACTCCCGGGCCACAGCAGAGAGCTGGCCTGGAAGAGGGGCAACCGGGACAGAATCCAGCGCCCCAACTGGGACTAGAACCCGGAGTGCCGGCGCAGCAAGGCGGAGGATTAGCCTAGTGAGCCGCAGCGCCGGCCTATACAAGTCAATCTTAAAAAAAAAGAACACGTGGCCAATTTTGGTCCCATTCTGGATGGGTGAATCTGTAGCTGTGTGTAAATTGTAAACCTTCAAGATCTAACGTGGGAGACAGAACTTGCTGCTGAGATGTGACGCGGACTGGGGTGCCCGGCCCGGAGGTGCTCGCTCTCTCGAGGAGAGATTGGCACTCCCGCCGCGGCCACCTGTCCTTACCAAGGCTGCGTGTCCAGGGCCAGCTTTGCAGGGGTGCAGGGCAGCTGGCGCCAGCCCCCGCTCGCTGGCCCCCTGTGCACACGAGTCTCCCCAGCAAAGCGGCAGCTCCTCCCTTCTGTGGGAGGGAATCCATCTCGGTCCCACCTCAGCACAATGGCTGACACCTTTTCTGGGTGCCAGGCTCAGGTCTCCCCAGGGGCAGAGCCGGAGGTCTACCCTCACCCCTGCTCTGCAAGGACTCTGCAGCCAGGGAGGGGGTGGAGGCCCCTGCAGCGGGGCGGGTGCTTGCTGGGACTGCTCCTAGCTGTCCTGATGAACTTGAACTTGGCTTCTGGCAAGAAGCCGTAGACACACCAGGGTTCTCCATGCATCCCAAAGCGGTGGCTGTCCGATGCCAGAGGCCCAGAAACTACCAACCTCAGGCTCCCACTCCTGCAGCCAGGACTTGGGTGCGAGTTCTCACCAGAGGCGGGAGCTCCATGGAGCTGGACCCTGGTCAGGGTCGTGGCCTCAGTCTGGGAGCCAGGAGGAGGAGGAGGGGTGAGAGGGCTGGGGAGTTGGGGGATGCCTTGGCCGGTGTTCCCCAAGTGCACAGGGCAGAGCCCTGTCCTGCAGCCCTCCTGGGGGCCAGCGGCGAGGTGGAGGTGTGGGGCGCAGGTGGGGTCCCGTGTGCACAGGATTCCCTTCCCATCTTCAGTGGAGCCGGGATGGGAACGCCACGGTGGCCGTGGGACCCCCACATCCGCATCCCGGCCCCTCTAAGGGCCCACAGGAAACTGCCTGGAGGACCCCCCCAAGCACTGGCATTGGGGTCTTGGGCTGCGGAAGTGCAGCTCCCGGCTTCCGCTGCCCTGGGGTGGACTCTGCACAATCGCTTTCATTCTCACGGCCTCGGCCTTGCGCCCCAGAGCACCAGGCCGAGGTGTGAGAAGCACCACGTGCCACCTGCCCCGCTAATGTGTCAGACAGGCGTCCGCCCAGACCTGGCCTCCCACCTGGCCCAGACTCATCTGTGACCGGCAGCTTCCGGGAGCAGGGAGCGGAGTTTAATTAGTGTCCGCTCCGGCTGCAAAGCTGTCCCCAAGCGGCAGCAGGCCGGCGTGTACCGGCAGGCGGTGGACAGAGTGGGCGTGGCTTCCGGAAGCCAGGCTCCTGAGCAGGTGCCACGTGCCTCGCAGATGAGCAGGGGCTGGCGTGTCAGCCAGGCCACGGAGGAGTGTGGCATGTGGGTCCCTGAGCAGGGTGCAGGCAGTGTGAAAGTGAGTGGGGGCTGGTGGCTTGCATGGGGCCTTGCGCTCCGGGTGGGCTCAGCAATCCATGGGCGTGGCTGTAATCTCGTGGAAACTTCATTCTCATGGAATCTGGGACTCCGGGAGGTGATGGGGGTTGGACGAGGCTGAGGGGGCGGCAGGGGCAGGCAGAGGGAAGTGGATTAGTAGGCATGCCCCGTATGGAGCATGGGCGCGTCTTCACCTGCGTCTTCGTTCCTGAGCTCAACCCGGGCCCCCTCCCTGCAAAGGTTCGGATTCTCCAGCGAGGAGCGAGTGGCCCTGGGATCTGTGTGGAGAGAAACCGGGGCAGCAGCGTCAACTGGACAGTTCCAGGCCGGCCCTGCTGGGCGACATTAACCCCCGAGTGTCCGCACGGGAAGTGCACGCCCTCGCCAGCCTGCTGTAGGCTCCGTGGAGTGGGACCCAGGGCTCCCCCCACCTTCAGACTCGGTTCCGGCAGAACTGGGAGCTCTGGGCCACACGCACGTGGGCCTGTCCCGTGCGCACCAGGGTCAGTCCAGGCCTTCTTCTCCATGGGGAGGAGCCCACTGCCCACGGCTGGGGCGGCCGCGGGTCAGGACCGGGGTGCAGCTTGCAAAGGGCTCCCAGCCCCGCCCAGCTCTGGGGAGAAGTCACTGGTTTCGCACAACGGTTATGGAACGCAGTGAATGCGTCCTTCCTGGAATCACCCTGACAATCTCTCAGAAGTCTCTCTGTCCCTTATATGGGAAAGGGAAAGAGGCTCCCTCCCCAGCCGGGTCACGCGCACCTCCGCTGCGGGGAAGCTCAGAGCAAGGCTTTCCCTGCGTGTTAGCGGTGCCACAGGATGCGAGGAGACGTGGTGGCACCATCTCCGTCACGTCCCCCGGCCACATGCACTGTCACGGAGCCCGGTTCCCACTCAAGATGGGTGCATTCGTCCAGTCTCCTTAATTGCGTCTGCCTGTATAAATGGCAATACAGAGTGGGCTCGGTTAGGAAACAAAATACGTTTTTTCCTTCCCAGAAAGAACACAAATCTGTAAGCCAGCCCTCCCGCCGGAGGAAGGGTGTGTGGGCCTTCCGGAGTGGGGGGGCAGCGCGGCTTGTAGAGGGGAGAAGGCGGCAGCGGCAGGAGCCGGCACTCCTCCTCCTCCTCCGACGGATAGCTCCGAGTTGTCAAGGCCATTATTCCTTGCATTTCCAGAGCAAATGAACTTGACAGATGGCCGTGTCACCGAGACCCCCACCTAGCAACCTGATTATGCAGAAAACAATACAATAGAAAAGAAATCATTACCGAAGGAACCTGGTTAGTCCGCAGAGGGCCGGGGAATGGTGGAGAACGAAATTACAGCGCTGGAATTGAGCAGCAAGAATGCATCTAACACAAAGTGGGTTACGGCGAGGCAATCAGTCATGGCCAAAGCTATTGTCTGGGCTTGCTCGGTGCCATATGAGCTCATCTGTCATCTCCCGCGGAACGGAGGCTGAGTTCAGAGCAGGAAGTGACAAAGGCTTGGCCTTAAGTAGCTCAAGTGTGGGCCGCAGGAACCAAACGCCAGGCGTTAGAGGACGCTTCTGCATGTGGAAGGCGATGACCTCGTCCTGAGGCACCTGCCGGGTGTGCCCGTGGCTGCTCTGGGGATGCAGCTCAAGGAGAGAGAGGACGCAGCTTCGCCCGGCTTCAACCCCGTCCGGCCTGTGTGTGCGGCCTTGGCCTTGGGTGCTGGTGGACAGGCAGGAGGCCACGCTGGGAGGCAGCTGCCGTCCACTTAGACACACAGTGAACGCCTTGCTCCTGGACACAGATCTCAACATGACCCACAGCTGGGGGTGGGGGGTCGGCCACACGGGCGCCGCCGCTGCCCAGGGTCAGGGTCGTTCAGCCCTGGAAGGACGTCCGGGAGCATCCGCCCTGCCCCTCCCATGCAGCAAACCCAAGCCTCTGTGTGTTCATCCTCAGTCTGCAGGCCCGCGCTGCCGAAGGCCGGGCCGAGACGCGGGCGCCTGCTCCCCGGGAGGTGTGCACGGTGTGTACCCCCCCCACACACACACACAGCGAGCGGGGCTGGACGGGGTTCACAGCCACACGTCCAGGGGCCGTCACTCGCCACACAGGGCTCTGTCCGTCTGTGGATGCAGGCATCTGCCTAGGCAATACCTCTCATGCTGACCCTGTGCTGTCTCCTCCGCAGCTCAGGAACCCGCCGCTCAGGAAGGCAGGTGTACAGGTAATCGATAATCCAGTGTAGCTAATAACCTGATTGAACATACTAATGCAATTATATACCACTAGCATAATTGACTACTACAATGTGTTGCGTATAATATATTATCACTTAATACGCTAATAACAACATCAGCGATAATCGGGAGCTTAATTAAATGTACCCTTGTTGAACAGCGACTTGCATCTTTGAGGAGACGAGAGGATCCCCCAAGCCTGTGTCTGTGGTTTGCGGGAACATTTCCCACCCGTGACTTGGACGAGGCACATGCCCGCCCGGTAGCGGTCGTTAACCAGAACGTATCTGTGCCTCTAGCCAAGGAGGCAGCGAACAAGCGGACGTGCCGTAGATTGTTCTGACGGGCCCATCGTTCACACGTCCGTGAGGCATGCGTCTCCCAGGTCAGAGCAGGTGAGCGGGGCACAGATCGCGTTCACCACGGCCACTCGGGTCTCCTGGGAAGTCTCCTTTGCCAGGAATCACGGAGCTCACAACCTTGGAGTGGGCCGGGCTCAGGTTGCCCCGAGTGGAAAGAGTACATGTGATAGAGTGGAAACCATCACTGTAGCAACAGAGCCACGGGACCCAGCCCCCCGACACCAAGGCAGGCAGAACCCCCAACTCTGCCTCGTGCCAGGCATGGGCTGTGTGGGAGCAGTGCCACCATGCTGACCTCTGAGTGGACGCAGACCCTCCCAGGCAGGTGCACCTGGGATCCTGGACAGGAGCAAATGGGTTGGGTGGGCTTGGGCTCTGGGCTGAGCCGGCAGCACTGCTCTGAGGACCAGGGGACAGAAAAGGGACAGGGGGAGCAGACGCAGAAACCTGGAACGGGATAGAGTGGGGATGTATCCTAGACGGGCCGAGATGGGAGCATGGAATGTGGGGGGGGGGCCTGGCAGGCAGATGTGGTGCGGGGAGGACGTGGCTGGCCACGTGGGCGGGAGGGGAGCAGTCACGTGGCCCACTGGCTCCTCGAGACGCCGTCTTTGCGAACTTTCCTTTCCAGATGGGACTGGATCTGTGCCCAGTCCGCGGCACCTCTGGACACTGCTCAGGGCAGGTTACGCCGTGGCCTTCAGCGAGGTCATCTCCCTTGTGGCGAGGGACGGAGGCGTGGCGCGCGCCCTGTGGCAGACCTGGGGTCTCCCCGGCTGCTATGGATGACACTCAGCCTGCGGGAGCCACGCCCTGGGAAAGACGCCCTGGGAAAGACGCCCGAAGGGATGTCCCAATCTGACTGCACTGCGGTGGAAGGGCTGATTTGTTGTCAGCCGCTCCTGGGGCCCCACCGAGGGGAGGCGCTGCGCAGTCGCTGTGCCCTGAGCTCCTCTTCCCGACTGTGCACTTGAGGTGTGGCTGGGGACAGCTGAGACCCGCAGAGCAAGCGATCCAGAAATCACCAGCATTGGGGCCGGCGCTGTGGCACAGCAGGTTAACGCCCTGGCCTGAGCCGCCGGCGTCCCATATGGGCGCCTGTTCGAGACCTGGCTGCTTCACTTCTGATCCAGCTCTCTGCTGTGGCCTGGGAAAGCAGTGGAAGATGGCCCAAGTGCTTGGGCCCCTGCACCCACCCGGGAGACCTGGAAGAAGCTCCTGGCTCCTGGCTTTGGATCGGCGCAGCTCTGGCTGTTGCGGCCAACTGGGGAGTGAACCAGCGGATGGAAGACCTCTCTCTCTCTCTGTCTCTCCTCTCTCTGTGTAACTGACTTTCAAATAAATAATAAAAAAATAAATCTTTAAAAAAAGAAATCACCAACATGGAAGGTGGCACAGGTCCTCTCCAGCACCTGAAAACCTGTGGACGCCAGCGTCCGGACGGCCTGGGCTGCCTGCAGCTGGACAGGCACAGGGCTCAGTACTTCTGCGCCTGCTGTCCTACGACCCGGGGTCCGCTAAGAGCTTGTGGGCGGAAGCTGGGTGATGGGAGACCCCCTGTGGTCTCAGCAGGGACAAGGAGCCTGGGGACCCGGCCTGTAGAAGGGGCGACTGCACACGCGGCCCTCCACACGCATGGACGAAGTGTGGGGTGGGACGAAGCTTGCAGTGGCTGGTGCATGGCGAAAGGAGGGGAGGACAGAGTGAGTGGCTGCCCGGGGAGGCACCCCCCGCCAGCAGGGCAGGAGCACAGCCCACGGGTCCTGGGAGGGCTCCTGAGCCGCGCACGTGCAGGGTTGAAGTCTCATGATGGCGTGTGTCGGGATGGAGAGGAAGACAAAGGTAGAGGCTGAGAAGCACTGGGAGACCCGTGTTCCCGCCTCGCCGGGGAGAAGGGACCACAGCAACCTCCAGGCACGCCGGGGAGGCCCGGGCACTTGGTAATACCGATCGGTGCTGACAGAGGAGAAAACCCACCAGGCGGCCCCTGAGCGTCTGGGCTGCGAATGACGTCTGGATGGTTCACCCCCCTCTAGGGGGGAAACGGAATCCAGAGATCTCACCCTGAGCGCCCCCCAGCCAGAGATCCTGTGCTGTGTCCTGGGAGAAATGAGAAAACGTGGTTTGCAGTCAGAGAAACACAAGCTGAGCCGCGGCGACGGCCCCGAGGTGGCCCAGATGTTGGGGCCCGGGGTCCCAGTTCTCAGTGTGCGCCGTGGACACGCCGAGGACTCAGGGAGACTCCGTCTCACTGAGGGGACAGGGAGGAAAAGAGCTGCGAGCAGACGGGAGGGGGCTCAGTAACCGAGGCCCGCCTGGCTTCCTGCCTGGCCACGTGCTCTGGCTGCGGCGGCCCGTCCACACACGGGCTGCAAGTGTGTCACGCGGCACCGGCGCTCTCCATCTCTGCACTCAATGCGACGCTGCCTTTGCTCCTTTGCCCATCCCTCCATTCCGCAAACACTCACCACGCGGCCGTGGTGCCGGCGGAGACGGACAGCCGGCCAGCGGCAGGCCCGGCACGGTGTGCCTGCACGGGCTCCGTCTCTCACAGGTGCTCCTGTGGCTCCCGCCCTGTTCTCCCCCAGGACTGCGCCCCGAGCAGAGAGGGGAGAGCTCCGCCTGCCTCGGTCGGACTCCGCCGAGGGTTACCACTGCAGAAGCCGCAGGAGCCCTCAACGTGCCCTCAGCCCTCCCCGTGCCCGCGCAACTGGAGGGCGCCCCATTCGTCACCGGTGGTCCTTCTGTAGCCTGGGCCCCCGCACTCTGCCAGTGACGAAGGCTGTGCCCCAGCCTCCTGCATGCTCTGCGATGCCCCTGCGCCTCCAGCTGCCCCTGCTGCTGACCTGCCCGCAAGGGGCCTCGCCGCTCCCCTGCACCACCGCTCCTCTGCCGCTGCGTCCTGGGATGGCCCCACAACACCCCCTCGCGATCGCAGCCTTGTCACGGGGTCTCTTCCTGGGGGCCAGTCCGGGAGTGGCCACCGTGCTGACACGCCCACACCCCAGGGTCCCCTTGTCTTGGTGGTCGGGTGGCTTCTCCCTTGGCTGGCTGGCAGCAGCATGCTCTTAGCCAGCGGGGACGAGGCACCTGTTCCCCAGGCTGACTCCTGGAGGCAGACCTGCGGCCAGCAGCCCGGATCAGCCCTCCCTGCGGGGCATCGTCCGCTCCACTGCTATCATGCCAGGGGCCTGGGGAGGCGGCTGCTCCAGGCAGCTTGGGGTCTCCATCACAGACTCCGACGCCCAGCCGTGGAAAGCAAGCCACATCCCTGCACATTTAATTCGCGACAGCGAAAGCGAGCGAGTCAGCTTGTCAGCGCCCACCGCTTGATCTCCTGCCCGGAAGCCTTTGCACACCTTTTGATAAGCAGCGCGGAGCCCCGTGCACCGCGCCTCCTGGCCGCGGTCGGCCGTGCATTTGCATATTTGTCAGGCTCAGCCCGGCAGCGAGTTGCATGTGAACTGCGGGAGGTGGAGATGTTTTCTTTAATTTTTCCCAGCATTTCTGTGTATTTATTTCAGCGTTTGCAAAAGCTCTGTAATTCAGAAAAGGGCCTCTGGGTGTACATAAAGTACTTAAACATCACATATCCAATATCAGCCAGACCGGAAGCCGCCCAGCAAATCAGCCCTGTGATTTCCGACGGAGCCCCGGGAGCTCCTCCTGGTGTGTTTGCCGCCTGAGAGTGGATCCAGCACTTCCGGCACCCGGGAGTGGGGACGCCGCTTCCAGCACACGCGCCGCGTGCACACGTGGCCACGTTTCCTGCAGGTTTTCACGGCCACGGAAACTGGTGCTTTAATATAGAGTGAGGAAGCAGTATTGTTGTGTGTGTCCCTGCGCTTCATGAAGCTGGCCTGGGTACGTTAGCTTGGGGGGCTGAGGTCACCCCACGGCTGGGCTGGTGGGACCTGAGTCCCAGCCCCCTCTCCTGCACAGGCTCCCGTCCCTGGGGGCTCCAGCTTCAAAGGTCTGCCTCACCAGGGCCGATTTGCCAAAGTTCCAAACCTGCTGGAACCGCCTCGCGGTACAGTCTGGCTTCATGAGCATCGAGAGCCCACTTGTTTCACTTTTAAAACCAGCTCTGAGCTGTTGGTTCACACTGGCCTGTGGTCAGACTGCTCCAGGCCCCACTGGGCTGTGCCCCAACACAGGGCTGGGTCCTCCGGAGCCGGGACCCAGCACCCGCAGTGCACCTGTGGCCTTCTGGTCCTGCTGCAGTCCCCCGGTGTCTTCGTCTGCAAGCGCAGGAGGGCTAACCTGCAGGCTGCCTCTGGGGCTGTGACCCAGATGCGAGAGCGCGGCTTTCAGAGGACAACAGGGCGTCAGCCACGGGGCTGCAGCTCAGGGAGGGCGGAGGTGGTGATGGCGATGCAGGCGTTCTATGCAGGGAACACTCGGGGACCCTGCGCTGGCCTTGCCCTGGGAGGCTGAGCAGGGTGCCTGCCCCAGCCCAGGAGAGGGACCGGGGACGGGACAGCCTCGCTGGTAGGCAGGTGGCAGCCTGCGCCTCACCCTCCTCACACTCACAGCTGTTGCCACGTCACCCCGGCTCGGGGACTTGTCCCCAGGAGCTGCGGCCGGCAGGCCGGGGTGACCTCTGTGTGTCTCGCACAATCTCCACGCTGCCTCTGCTGATTGGCTCAGAGATCACTCTAAATCTGCCAGTCCGTTTGGGAGCAGAACGCGGTTAAGCCAGCGGCCCGGTTGCCTCAGCAGCTGCCACGGCTGCTCCAGCCTGGGCCTGGGGCGTGGAGCTGCCTGCTCCCGGGGGAAGGCCTCGACCGGCTGCCGGCTCTGCTCGGTGTCGGACTCAGCGGGCAGGAGGTATGTACACCGCACGGGCATGCACGTGGTAATTTTAAGAGTAATTATTAGTATTGGCCGGCGCCGTGGCTCAATAGGCTAATCCTCCACCTTGCGGCGCCGGCACACCGGGTTCTAGTCCCGGTTGGGGCGCCGGATTCTGTCCCGGTTGCCCCTCTTCCAGGCCAGCTCTCTGCTATGGCCAGGGAGTGCAGTGGAGGATGGCCCAGGTGCTTGGGCCCTGCACCCCATGGGAGACCAGGAAAAGCACCTGGATCCTGGCTCCTGACATCGGATCAGCGCGGTGCGCCGGCTGCAGCGGCGGCCATTGGAGGGTGAACCAACGGCAAAGGAAGACCTTTCTTTCTCTGTCTCTCTCTCTCACTGTCCACTCTGCCTGTCAAAAATTAAAAAAAAAAAAAAAGAGTAATTATTAGTATTGGCTTGAATCACTTCTTTTTATTCATGTTCTTAACTTTGAAATAATTGTAAGTCCACAGGGAGCTGCCAGGACAGCAGAGTGGTCCCTAATGACCAGCAGAGCCAGGACGCACGCAGAGGGGGCCGGGGCTGGTGCAGCTATCACAGCCCGGCCCCAGGATGGGGAAGGGCCGCGGGGTCTCCCTGCCACCACCCCCGCTCCAGCCACCTTCACCCCTCACTCCCAACAGCACTGAATCCGGACAGCAGCACCAAGTTCTCTTCTCTGCGGTTTTGTAATCCCAAGAGTTGCAGAAGCAGGGTCACGTGCAATGCTACTTCTTTGGGGTTTCCACTTCTCACTCGGCCCCGAGCCCCAAGACAGCTGTGTGCAGCCGTCCCGGTCCTTGTCCTAGCATGAGCAGGGCTCCAGGGGCATCCGGACGTGTCCTGGCATCCAGGGAACTGTGGGCACACAGCCCGACGCACAGTGCACCTTCCCAGGGACACTTGGGCTGTTTGCTGTTTGAGGAGCTGCTCGGGACGGTTTTGCCTGGGTTTCTGCGTGGGTGTGAGCGTCCACCTGTCTGGATGACAGGCACAGGAGGACACGGCTGTGTGTGCCCGCTGGGCGGTGCCCCGCGTCGGCTGCCCAGGGCTCCCAGAACAGGACTGAGCACCCAGCACGGCTGCCAGGGGTGCACGCGGCTCACGGCTGTCACTCCCCACGGAAGATGCATCGGGCAGGTCCGTCACGCTTCCTGGGGATGCCCGAGTTCCCTGGCGAGTGGACCGGGTCAGCCACTCGTGCAGGCCACACACCCACTGCCACTGTAGGAGCTTCCTGCCAGGAGCCCCAAGGTCTGTGCCCCACCCTGCCTGTGGGAGGATTGCCGTCCACCCTGGCCCGCATGGACCCGGCGCCCACCTCGGGGAGGTCGATGCCTGCAGCCTGGCGTGCAGCCGGGGGACTCACTGCTGCCCACACGGTCCAGCACAGGCCTCAGCACCCTTGGCCGTGAGTGCACGTGAGACAGAACCAGGTACAGCTCAGTCCTGCCAAGCAACAGCGCGGCTGCTCGTCTCCCTTCTCCAAGCGCTTCGTCAACCAGAGCTAAGGTGCTCCTCAAAGGCCAGGGACAGAGGCCCCGCACTGAGGCACGTGGGAGCTGAGAGAGCAGAGCACAGAGGGGACGCCCACAGCCACAGGCCAGCCCCGAAGTTGGAGCTCAACCCCAGCTGCGGCATGTGGCGTGCGGTGGCACCGAGGGTTAAGACGTCACTTGGGGTGCCGGCACCCATGCATCGGCGTCCTGGTGGCTCCTCTTCTGGTCTAGCTCCCTGCACATGTGCCTGGGACAGCAGCAGAAGGTGGCCCAAGTGCTCCGTCCCTGCCACCCACGTGGAGACCCGAGCTCCCGGCTTCAGCCTGGCCTAGCCCTGGTTGGTGCAGCCATCCGGGGATTGACGGAGAGGAACGAAGATCTCTCGTGCTGGTTGAGAACCCCTGCCACCACGGCATCAGCCGACCTCGGCCTGCGTTTCCAGCCTCATCTGAGATCATCCCGGCTATTTTGGGCTCCGGGGATCAGTTCTCGGTGACGGCGCGGGGCTGGCCTTCTCAAGGTCACAGCGGTGAGACCGGGAACAGCGCCAGGTCGTCATCCTATCCCTGTGCCTCGCCCGTGTGAGCTCCCAGACTGGCTTTCTGCATTTGCATATTTTTTTTCCCTTTGTTTCACTCTTTGACCTTCCAGAGACACAAGGGCGAGGGATCCAATTCCCGGTAATGGATACGCTGACCTGAATCCCCGCCTCGCTTTGGGTCCTAAGGCCTCAGCAGTTAGGAGCCGGGCTTGCTAAGCATTGCACCAAGCAGCACCTGCGTGGGGCGTTGGAGCCCTGTGCGAGGCTCGGCCGTGCTCAGCCGCGCTGTCACCAGCCCGGTGGGGCTGGGCCGGGGATGCACCTGCTCGCTTGCTGCCCTGATGGCAGCTGAGTCTGAACCTGGCCTGGGGTGGAAATGATTCAGGAACCCAGATACACAGCAGAGAGCAAGTGAGACAGAGGCCAGGGGCCGCGGCATTGTGTGCTGGGGCGCTCTGTGGACGCGCGGTGGGGGCGGCTCCGGAGGTGATCCAGAAGTACATCAGACAGGCTCGTCCCCAGGGCGCCTGCAAAGCCCACACGGCTGCCCGAAGGCCTGAGCTGCAGAACTGATGGATGACCCCCCACTTACAGGTACCACTGCTTTGGCACCAGGGGTGGCACCAGGGTCAGCCTAGGATGGTGTAACCAGGTCACGATGACTGGTGCAGCCAGGGCCCAGGGAGACAGGCACGGGCAGTGCCATCGGCCTCGTCCTGGGGGTGCTCACTGAACTCTTCGTAATGACCACTGCCCCTTTCCTGACAGCGCTGTAACCCTTGTCCAGTCCCAGGGAGGGAAGCCACCACTCCAGCTGCTCGTGCCTGCCTCTGCTCACATCCAAACTCAGAACTCCACCTCGCCCAACAGGTGCCCTGGCCTCTGAGCCTGCAGACCCCACCCCAGCCCCTCTGTGGCAGGGCAGAGGCCCTGGCTTCACACCAATGCCCGCAGCACTGTCCGGGGGCCTGCTCTGGGGCAGGCCGTGAACCCAGCAGCCTGGACACCGGGACTGCTGTCCCTGCCTCTGCTTCCAACCACTCCCCAGGGGGCACCTGCATTGCTTCCGTTCCTAACCCTCCACACTCACTCGCACAGCGTCGCATAGTGTCAGTGACATCACAGGGAAGCACGGCTGGCTGTGCAAGAAAGCCCAAGATAAAACGTGTATGTTACAAGCGGGCAAGTCCGGTGCACAGCGTGGCAAAGCCAGCACAGGCCGTGGGCACCGCCTGCCGATGCCCCTGTGTGGACAGGCGCAGGGTCTGCCTTTGAAGGGACCCACAGGCTGCTGGGGTGGGGGGCTTTGGGAGTGGTACGGGGCTCTCGGCCTTCCTGTGTCTGCCCTCACCGGGGCACGGCCATTGGCCCACCCCTATGTGCCTGAGGGCTTGTCCCCAGCAGACGCTAGGATAAATAGTGCATCCCAGTTCTATTAGTGGTAGCAGTACTATAAGTAGTACTTAGTTTTATTAGTAGTAGTAGTATTTAAGAATGATAGAGAGAGGGAGAGAAAGACAGAGAGAGAGGTCTTCCATCACCTGGTTCACTCCCCAAATGGCCGCAACCTCCAAAGCGAGGTCAGGCTGAAGCCAGGAGCCGTGAGCTTCCTCCAGGTCTCCCACGTGGGTGCAGGGGCCCAAGCACTTGGGTCGTCTTCCACTGCTTTCCCAGGCCACAGCAGAGAGCTGGGTCAGGAGTGGAGCAGCTGGGAGTTGAACTGGTGGCTCCCACAGGAGATGCCCGTGTCACCAGTGGCAGCTTAACCCACTGAGCCACAACTGCCCCTCTCTTCTGTGTTGGTGGCATTTTTTCTTCTAAAGAAGCTTTTAGTTTTAATGTCTAGATATTTCCCAATGTGTAGCGTGTGTGCACAAAACCTGCACACAGAAGCATGCTCTCGTACTGTTTATGCGTGTGTATATGTACGCATGTGCATATGTACATGTGTGTGCACATACATGTATTATGCACGCTTGTGTGTACCTGCACATGTATGTGCATCGATGTGTCTATGTGTATTGGTTTATACATGCATGTGCACGTGTGTGTTTGTGCATATGCATGTTTATGCATGCATGGGCATTTGTGCACATGTGTATGTGAGCACATGTATGTGTGTGCGTGCATGTGTTTATGCATGTGTATGTATTAATGCATGTGCACATGTGTGTATGTGTGTGCATGTATTGCACGTGTGTTTTATACATATATGTGAGTTTGTGCATCTATGTGCATGTGTGTGCCTGTGTGTTTATGCATTGTGTGTGTGTGTGCCTGTGTGTGTATTCCTACCATGGAGAGGGAGATGAGCTCTGAGCCCTGGTGACACAGGGCGGGGCCCCTCCAGCCTCCCCCAGCCCCTAGCTCTGGCTTTGGTGTCTCCCGTCTGTGTCTGGACCTCGGTGCCACCTGCAGGGCGGCTCCCTCTGCACCCAGGCGCTGACGCGTCGTTTCCTGCATTGCCCGTGACAAAACTGGGAGCCAACTCTCCGTCTGCGTAGGAAACCAAGGACCCGGGCACCAACAGCCCAGTAAGGAAACGCTCTGCGGTTCCGGCACCAGCAGCCCCGAGCTACGGATCCACGCGGTGAGGCAGGGGTGCGGTGGGAGTCCACAGACCTTGGCCACCAAAAGCAAGGCGCCCATTCTCTCGCTGGAGCTCTGGTTTAAACAAGCAATCTCTGGGGCAGATGATTGGCCCAGCAGTTGAGATGTCCGTGTACCACACTGGAGGCCCGGATGTGGCTCCTGCTTCCGGCTCCTGACTCCGGCTTCCTGTTCTCAGCCCTGGGAGGCAGCAGAGACGGCTCAAGGAACTGGGTTCCTGTCGCCCACATGGGGACCCGGATCGAGCTGCTGTCCTGGCGGTTGCAGACATTTGAGGAGTGAACTAGCAGGTGGGCGCTCTCTCTCTCTCTCCTCGCTCTCTCTCTCCTCGCTCTCTCTCTCTCCCCCCCACCTTTCTCTCTCCTCTCTCTCTCTGTCAGGTAAATACATATAAGACTTATTTATAAGAGTCCTAATTAAATTAGAAGCCTCTCTCCACACTTCTGGCTCCTTAGCGGTATTACTTGGGACTAATTTGATATAATTTTCCTACTGACCCAGAGTCACAATGATTCTCAGAGAAAAAGGAGGGGAGGTGAAACAGACACAGCAAACGCCCACAGACGCTGTCTGTTTCCGACATGCATCTGGAAAACGTGAGTGCGACTCGGAGCTCCTTCTCACTCCCCGTCGGGGTGGAGGGGCCGCTGAGGGCAGCGGGGCACCCCGGTGCACGTGGCAGACGCAGGCAGGGCTGAGCACACAGGGCCCCGGGAAGCAGCGCCTGCCAACGACTTTGGTCCCCTGGAGTGATGAATCACGGGGCTGCAAATCCTTTTTAGCTAATTGCTATCAGCCTGTGAGATTTTTTTCCTCCTGTGTTCAATATCAATTTTCATGGCCATCGGAGACGGTGCTTCTCCCCTGAGCCTCCTGGCGACTGGCCGAGAAAACGGCCGCGGCAGCACTTAGCCGGAGCAAGGGGGCTGCGAGCGGCCGCCGTGCAGGAGGAGGAGCCCGGCCAAGGCGTGGCCCCTCCGTGTGTGCGGCTTCTGTGGACTCTGTCGCCACGCAGGCTGGCTTGAGGCAGGCTGGGAGGGGCTCCACCCACCATGGGTCCCTGTGCCACCTAGAAAATGCTCTAGGCACAACCGCACTGGGGCAAGATGGGGCCGCCACCTGCTGTGGCACACGGAGCTGCCTCCGTGAGAAACACGGGGCAGGAGCTGTGGGTCCCTGGAGCCCGTGCAGGGTGGGAGAGCCCCCGGCGCGCTGTCCCTGGGCCCGAGCAGGCAGCCGCAGCACACGCACAGTGAGTGGCCGTGGCCCAGGCGGTGCTGGGGAGTGAGGTTTTGCTGCTGCGGGCACCTGAGTCCTGCCGCTTACCTGTGGAGTCCTGACCCGAGATGCAAGGAGAAAGCAATTAGCTCCGCTCCCAGCACTGGCGACAGCTGTGCTTGCTCCAGAGTGAGGACAACAGAGACCCCGGTTTCCTGACACCTGTTGGAGTCAGATTTTAGTCACCGCCCTGCTGTGCCCGGGACGCCCCCGCAGCCATCCCCAGCCGGCACCTGCCCCTCGGGGAGCCTGCGTGATTCAGCCTGTGGACACGGGGACCCCCCCATCCCGCTCCCCGCCCCACGGCGTTGCTGTCGCCGCCCTGCTGGCTGACGTGGAGGGTAGCAGACGGATCACAAACGCTGCAGTCACTTGGATCACTCATTTCTAGAAAGCCTTAGTTTAGAAATCGATTTAGAAAGAATGAACTAGGATGTCAATCCACAGGACAGAATCCCCGAGTCACCCACTCGTTGGCCAGCCCCCGGCAACACTGCGGCTCGCTCCGCCCCAGCTTCAGAGCCGTGCGCCGTGCATCCGACCTGGGACAGGAGAGTGACGAGCGGCACTTGCAGCCGTTCAACCCGCACTGCCTGGGCGGGGGTGTCAGGCGTGCCCTGGAAGTGGGGTGCAGTGGGGCTCCCGGCACTGGGGGCCCAGGGGAGGAGGAGGGTGCAGCTCAGCCGAGGTGGCAGCTACTCAGCACAGGCCCCAGACTGCGCTCACCTGAGCACCGGGGTCTTCCAGGACCCCCCTCCAAAAGGAACGGCAAAGCCAGAGCAGCACCTGCCGTGCGGGGCCCTGGGCCACCTTCTCGGTCACTCGCCCAGGCAGAGCTCCGGCCTGTGCCACGAACCCTTGTGTCCCCAGGAGGCTGAGGTGGCCACAGAGCTCTGGCCTGGGGAGGAAGGCAGCCCAAGGACGCACACCCTGGGCAAGGAGGGACAGTCACCCACACAGCTGCCGCACCTGTCACCTCACCCACGGCTGCCGCTGTCTCCAGCCATTTCCGGTGACGTCATCTGGACACAAGGCACAGGCAGGGAATCCGGAATGAGGGTCACATTTGACAAACAGCGCCATTACCTGACCGTGTGCTGATACATTCTTGTATCTCACGCTCTGGCTCTATGTCTTCCTTTGGTGGGTCCCGTTTCCTTGGTCATACGTTAGATTACTTGTAACATGCTTTTGTCTATTGGAAAATTATCGGTCTTTTCACCTGAGTACTGGTGTGTTTGTTTCTACACCTGGGTTATTCACACGCACCCAAGAGCCCCCTCCCCCTGCTGTGGTCTGATCGGGGTTCAGGGTGCTGTTCCTTGGTGGCCCTCGGAGGGGTGGGGTGGGTGTTTTCCCAGCGGTGTCCCCTCTGAGCCCACTGCCCACCTGCTCACACCGCCGGGGGTCACTGTGCACTGGAACAGAGTAGGGGCCAAACTGCACACACAGGACATCAGCGCCTGACCCCCTAGTGCCGTCCCCTCCTCTTACATGGCACGAGCCCCGCCCCACGGGGTGGACGGCTGAGGACGGCCTGCTCTGGTGTGTCTGCTGGGTCCCTCGTAGCTCCCTCGGGCGTGAGGGGCCGGGCGTGACCTCAGCTCAGACAAGCGGACAGAGTGGTCCTGGAACCTGCAGCCTCCGTCTGCTCCCATTGGTTGCTCACCTTCAAGGACATTGACTGGGAACTGTGGGAAATGGTTAGGTGTGACAGCCACAGTGACAGCCGCGGCTCAGTCCCAGGGAAACCGGGGCAGAGGGGCCTGGTTCTCCAGCGCTCCAAGCGTCTCATCCGAAGCCCTTGACAATGACCCAGAGAGGACATCCAAAATGGGGGCTCCCACCGGTGCCCCAGGCTCTGTGCGGGGAGGGAGTGCCCCTCTGCCCAGCAGTCTGCCCAGGAAGCCACACCCACACCTTGCCCCGGCGCCACCTGCCCGGGCCGGGCTGCTTCCAGCCTCAGCCCTGGCTCCCTGGTGGGGCGAGGCCTTTGGGATCAGCCTAGAGGAGACCATGAAGGCGGGAGGGGACGCTCGGGATCAGCTGCCGGGCTGGGGCTGGGGCTGGGGCAGAATTCAGCAGCCAGAGGCCATGCACTCCACGTCTCTGACGCCTGCTGTCTCTGAGACTAACACGCATGCTCACACATGTCCAGATGCTCATGCATGTTCATGCAATGCTCCTACACATTCACACACACTCACTCACTCATCCATGTGCAGCCACGAGCACAGTCACACAGGCATGCACATGTGAACACATATTCACAGGCAGTCACATATGCCCATGCACACACTTGCACGTATGTACACATGCTCACACATCACATGTGTTCATGCACTCATTTGTACAGGAACACACACGTGTGTATGTGTTCACATATGCAATCACACATGTTTGTGCACATATATCTACACATGTTCACACATGCCCACAATTCACATGCAGCCACACATCTCCATGTGCACACACACATGCCCATGCACACACTTGCACGCATGTACACATGCTCATAATTCACTGGCAGCCGTATATACGCACATGCTCACATGACACATGTGTTCATGCACTCATATGTACATGAACACACATGTGTGTATGTGTTCACACATGCAGTCACACATGCTTGTGCACATATATCCACACATGTTCACACATGCCCACAATTCACGTGCAGTCACATATCTCCATGTGCACACACATATGCCCGTGCACACACTTGCACATGTACACATAATTCACTTGGAGTCATGCATGTGCACATCCATGGACATTCCTATGCTGCCATGCATGTCCATGAACACACATGTGTGCATGTGTTTATATGTGCGGTCACACATGTTTGTGCACACATATCCACACATGTTCTCAGCACTCACAATTCACTTGCAGTCATACATGTGCACATGCACACACATGTCACTTGTGTTCATGCATGCCTACGGACACTCCTAGGCAGTCACACGTGTCCATGAGCATGCACGTGCTCATGTGTTCACATATGCAGGTACACATGCTTGCGCACACATGTTCACGTGTGCTCACGGTTCGCACACAGCCATGCACGTCCGTGTGCACACACGTGTGCAGGTGCACACTCACATTGGACAGCTGTGGGGAAGCCGGCTCTCTGAGCCAGGCTTTGCCGAGGAGTGACAAGGGCGCCTCCTCTACTTCGGCTGTGGAGCTCAGGTTGGCTCTGATCCACGCTGAGCCTCATTTGCTTCTTACAAAAATGCAGCGGCACCTGGCCCGGCAAGCCAAGGCTTTACCCTACCTGGGGCTTCCCCGGCCCAGCCCCTGCGCCACACAGGAGAGAGGCGCTGTCAGCCCTGCCCGGGCGCTGCCTCCGACGTCCTAGGCCCCAGACACTCGCCCTCTGCACGCCCACACACGCCTGCACCAGAGCGCTGAGGGGCGCTCACTTCCGGGAGCTCACGCCTCCCACCCCAGCGCCCTGGGAGGTCAGATAAGGGGAAGCGGGCGGCTCAGGAGGGCTGTCCAGCCACTCCTAACTTTTCTTTTCAATTATTTAGCTGTGCGGCAGAGAATCAGACACACACAGACGGGCAGGGAGCTTCCAAGTACCCAGGAGCCAAGAGCTCAATTCAGGCCTCCTGAGTGGGCTGCAGGAACCCAGTTACCTGGGCCGCCACCTGCTGCTGCCCAGGTGTAGGTGAGCAGGAGGCCTGGGTCCGGAGCCAGAGCTGGAGAGCACACCAGGCCCTGCAATGTGGGCCGTGAGCAGCACCGCCTGAGGCCAGCTGCCGCCCACAGCACCCAGTGAGGCCAGCCACCGCGCGCAGTGCCCCGCGAGGCCAGCCGCCGCCCCAGCACCCAGTGAGGCCAGCCACCGCACCCAGTGAGGCCAGCCACCGCACCCAGTGCCCCGCGAGGCCAGCCGCCGCCCCAGCACCCAGTGAGGCCAGCCACCGCACCCAGTGAGACCAGCCACCGCGTGCAGTGCCCCGCGAGGCCAGCCACCGCCCCAGCAATGCCTCCTCTTTAGGCGCGCCCGTCCCTGGCTGCGGACAGCTTCCCTCCGTGCAATGCCGTCTCCCGCTGTCCTAAGTCGCCCTGCTCTGGAGATGCCCGCATCCGAGCTGCTTTTCCTTATTTCCTGCTTACTGGGGTGATGGGGAACCTACACCGTGCCAGGCTGCCCAGGGGCGACACGCAGGAGACGAGAATCTGGCCTGCCCTGGGCAGTCAGGCATCGCCAGTGCCACCCGGGCCGAGCGCCGGACGCCCCCTCCCTGCGTGTTTCCTGCTACGGATGCTTCCCGCAGCCCTGCCCCCTCCTCGCCCTTGGGGAGGGCTGGGGCCTCTGGACCTTTGTCTGAATCTCACAGAGGGAGACATCAAGGGGAGGTGAGAGCGGGCGACCCCGCGCCCAGGCACCAGCCTCGGTGATTAGCGGCCGCCTTCCAGCAGACGGTGATTGACAAGGGGGACCCACACGGGCGCTGCTCAGTCATGGCGTCCACAGATGACCCTGGCGGCGTCCGCGGGCGCCGGCCCAGCCCCTCGCCTTCACCTTTCATCCTCCAGCATCACGACTTAATCCACTCTAATGAGGCGCGCTCCACCGCCGAGACCCCGCGGCCGCGCGGCTCTCGCTGGCACTGCGTGCAGCTCCTAAGACGCCGGAGCAGAAGAAGGGGCTCCGAGCCCTCCGCCCTCACCACCGGGGAATTGCCATGCCGCGTCCTCGGTGTCGGTCATTAGGTAGGGACCGGCTCAAGGTCGCCCGTGTGCACCCGGAGTTGCTGACCACACGTGTTTCTCCCAGCCTGAAGAACACGGCTGGGGGCCATGTGTCACTGTCTGCAGACAGCAGGTGACTGCCAGAAGCGGCGAGAGTGTGAATCCCTCTCGCCGCCACCTTCTTACCCATCTGTCCACGGTCCGCAGGCCCTGCCTTGGAGCACGGCGTGTGTGCGAGGAGGAACTGGAAGGCGGGGACTAGGGCGTCCTCCGTGGGCTGTCCATGGCCAGGCTCTCACCTGCCCCACCGGCTCCCGGCATTAGCCTCGCTGGCTGCTGGCTCTGCACTGCTCTGCCGTGTGTCTCGGCTCCAGGAACCCCAGGTCCGGATCCTGCTCTTCTCTGCATTCGCCGACTCGGCCACCATGCACCTCTCCCACTGTCTCGCCTCGAACATAGAATTTCACTTCCATAACTCTCTCTCTCTCTTTCTCTCTCTCTTCAACTGAAGGAAGAGAGAAAGAAGAAAAGGCAAACATAATACGTCGAAAGCTCACAGGATTAACCACACGGCCTTCATAGATGTCTATGCAACCAGGGCAGGGAGAGAGAGAGAGAGAAGGAGAGAGAGAAAGAGAGAGAGGGAAAAAAATACCTTGGCTGCGACATGGCTCGGACCTCCCTCCCCTTCTCTGGCCTTAATCTGATTTTTGCCAATTCCTTTTGATCTACCAGGGGCAGGCAGGTCGGGTCCACAGTGCAGATGGACTAAATATGGAGATTAGCCTCTTCTCCCCCTGCCCGGTTCCTAAGACCTGATTAAGTGCAGAATGACGCCATTGTCTGGGCGCTGGCTATCAGAGTGGCCGGGCTCAGGAGGGGGTGGCGTGAAGCTGATTTTGTAATGGATACGTATCTTATCCCAGTGCTCTAAGAAGATTAGCCCGGGGGGTGTCACATTAGCCGGGATCTCGGGGCCCCTGCTCCTCTCGGCCGGCCTTAGAACAAACAGGGAGCCGGGCCGCAGCGGCCCCATGTGGGGCGTGAATAATTGCCCACTGCACACTGTTTGAAGATCACAAAGTGCTGTGTAAAGTACTCGGCTGGGGCTTTCGTCGGGGTGATTTGTGGTGACTTATTGAATCTTTTCACAGCTCGGAATTAAACTTTCTCGGCCGCTGAGTGCGGGCCGCGCAGAATGGAGGCTGGGGCTGCGCTGACAGGCCTCCCCTCGGATCAGACTGCAAAAGGCTGGGCCCAGGCCCGCGCGCCCAGCGGCCCTGCCTCGTCCGAGGGGCCGGGGGTGCCCGTTCTCAGCCAGCGGCCGGGCTGTGCCCATTCAGCGAGCAGCTTAACGCGGCCTCTGCGGCCGAGGGGACCCTGTTCTCGCAGAGGGGCCGGGGCTTCTGGACATCCCCCCAGCCACACATCCAATCAACTTCTCCCGGGGCCAACAAGATGGCGAAAGGAAGTTGAAAAACCCGAGTTGGGGCCGCGCCATCATTAGCCGGGTCTCCAGGAGCGGGGACGCGCCGGGCGGGGGGCGTCCGAGCGGCCCCGGTGAGCGCGCCCAGCGCCGGGCTCCTCGCGGTGGCTCTGTGTCTGCATGGAGTTGGCACAGGAGGCACTTCTGTGATTGGCGTTTGATTAGCACGCGCTTTTTCCTGTGGCCACTGCTCTCTGTTGGTGCTGATTAATAATTACGAAAGCCTCAACTAACGCCGCAATACCAGAAATAATGATGAGGTTGCGTCTTGCCAGGTATTTTGGAAACAAAGAATATAGACAGTTGCTCCAAGGGGCTGTCACGGGGAAGAACCCCAGGTAGGCTTTGCATGTTTTTATTGTTCTGTGAGGAAACACACTGACCTAGCAATCTGTTTTCTGACTATCCAGAAACTCACAAACAGACAGGTGCATACAGAAGTATTTCCAATCGCATATATGGAGGAAAAAGAATCAGAATACAGAAGCTAAGGGGCTGGCACTGTGGCGTAGCGGGCAAAGCCGCCACCTGCCGGGCAGGCATCCCATATGGGTGCTGGCTCAGGTCCTGGCTGCTCCACTTCCGATCCAGCTCTCTGCTGTGGCCTGGGAAAGCAGTAGAAGATGGCCCAAGTCCTTAGGCCCCTGCACCCACGTGGGAGACCAAGAGGAGGCTCCTGGCTTCAGATTGGCTCAGCTCCAGCCATTGTGGCCAATTGGGGGGTGAACCAGCGGATGGAAGACCTCTCTCTCTGTAACTCTGCCTTTTAAATAAGTAAATAAATCTTTTAAAATGAATACAGTAGCTAACATGCCATTCTTTGTTCAGAAGGAAGGCCTCACAGCTCTCAGTGCGCATCTGCCCTTCCTGTGTGCTGTGTTTGCGACAGCCCTGGCTAGACGCTACGGACGCAACACGTCAGAGTCAGTTTCTGAAATGTGAGAAGTGTGCACCTGACCCCCTACAGAGTTCCCGTCAGGGTGGCTGGTGTGGTTTTTTGTTTGTTTGTTTGTTTTTGACAGGCATAGTGGATAGTGAGAGAGAGAGACAGAGAGAAAGGTCTTCCTTTTGCTGTTGGTTCACCCTCCAATGGCCGCCACGGCCGGCGCGCTACGGCCGGTGCACCCCGCTGTTCCAAAGGCAGGAGCCAGGTGCTTCTCCTGGTCTCCCATGGGGGTGCAGGGCCCAAGCACTTGGGCCATCCTCCACTGCACTCCCTGGCCACAGCAGAGAGCTGGCCTGGAAGAGGGGCAACCGGGACAGAATCCGGCGCCCCGACCGGGACTAGAACCCGGGGTGCCGGCACCGCTAGGTGGAGGATTAGCCTAGTGAGCCACGGCGCCGGCCGCTGGTGTGGTTTTTTGCATTTATTTTCTTGTTAGGGCTAAAGTCTGTTTATTATCTAGTCAGGACCAGGAAAATTTGACCTGGAAGCCCAGATAAAAGCTGCGCTTTGTTTTAAAACAGAATTAGTGAATTACTAAAGGAAACAAACCAAGGAGACAACACGTGGGCCCCAGCAGAAGCCGTCTCGTCCCACGGCGGGGGTGCGGCCCTGAACCCCAGGCGCACGGGCGGTGCTTGGAAAGTGAGCGGGCTCCACGCTCGCGCCTGCCCCCTTGCAGGCTCACACACGTCTGACTGATGGCAGACGAGACAGTCTTGGTATTGTGATTCCCCTTTTGAACTTGACCTGAAGGTAATGGTGCTTTTCATGACAAGAATCAGCTGGGGGCCTGCGCTGTGGTGTGGGGAGTTGAGCTGCGGCCAGCAATGCCGGACACAAATACAGGCACCAGTTCGAGTCCCGGCTGCTCCACTTCCGATCCAGCCCCCTGCTAATGCACCTGGGAAAGCAGCAGAGGATGCCCAAGTGCTTGGGTCCTGCACCCCCGTGGGAGACCCGGATGGAGCTCCTGGCTCCTGTCCAGCCTTGGCTGTTGCAGCCATTTGGGAAGTGAACCAGAGGATAGGAGATCTCTCTCTCTTTCTCTCTCTCTCCCTCTTTTAAATAAATAAATGAATGAATGAATGTTTAAGAAAAGACGCAGCCTTGCAGCTGAGCCGCGGTGTGACTGGGGCCAGGCACGTGCCAGGAAGAGCCAGAGCCTGCCGCTCTGAGAGACCAACACAGGGCGGCCACACCCCACCGGGCTGGCTCCTGGGGCAGCTGAAACTCCGTGCAGAGCTGAGGTCGGGCACGGAGGAGCTCGGAGGCCTCCGGAGACACCACGCCGCTGCCCACGGACAGACAAGGCCACGGCGTCCAGAGGGCTCCTCCACGGGCACAGCTCGAAATCTGCACGGAAATTCCATCAATCTGCCCCGAAAGGGACCTTTTACCGAAGCACTCCTAAGCCGAGTGCAGCCGTGACCCCCAGATGGGAGGAGATTATAGGCTGTGAGTTAATGACCGCGTCGCTGCAGAGCCAGCGTGTGCGCCGAGGCTGCTTCCGTGGGGTCCCCCAGGGTAAGTTAGCTTCCATGTGATTTAACGCGAGTCTTCAGTGCCCAGGGGAATGTCATCTGCGGCTGTCACAGTCCAGCACAAAGCCAGCTGTGGCTGGGGCGTCAGACTCGGGGCTCAGCTCCCCACGGTGCCCCCGCGAGTGGTGTCTCTGGAGGCCAGTCCCTTGCCACCTGGCTTGCTTGGTCAAGGACACTGCCAGGTGCCCCCTAAACAGCCTCAGAGCTGCCAGGGCAAGGCGGCGAGGCTGGCTCACGGCGCCTGTGTGCAACTTCCAGCCCGTTCATGAGACGGAGCAAGGTGGGACCCTCTGTCCTGCTGCAGGGGTGCGATCTGGGGCGAGGGGACCCAGGTGCTCACCGCCTCAACCTACGTCAGTGTCACGACCGGAGCCACCGCTGGCCTGGCAGGTGGGATGTGCACGGGCTGACAGCTGCAGGGAACCCCGGCCCCTGCGTCCTGAGGACCTCGTGTGCTCGTCTCCAAGCACCAGGAGAATTCGATCTTTGGAGGAGACACGCGGTGGAAGTCTCAGGGGTAAACTCCAGAGGGCTGACGATTCGCTGAGCCTCGGCAGGCTGAAGGACGAGCCCCTGGTGAAGTCCCTGGACTGGAGTTGCCGTGAGAGCTTGGGCCGACTGCTCCATTGCTGCCTGCCTCACTTGCCTCTCCTGTGCAATGGGCACAATCACAGGTCCTAGCTCACAGACTGTGTGAGTTTTAGCAGGATGAGCAGGTTGCCCGTTTGCAAGCCTTGACCACGCTTTGTGCGACGTGGGGTTTAGAAGGCAGGCGGACACGCTCTTTGCCGACACAAGCTATGGGATCTGAACTTGCAGCCAAAGGACAGCACCCTCAAGGGACAGGATCCCGAAGCTGAGGGCCGGCTGTGCGAAGGCCAAACAGGTGCGGCTGTCCTGACTTTGTGCGGAGTGACAGGCTCTGTCTTCTGTCCGCACAGGTCGGGAGGGAGGCAGCGTCATGGCCAGAGTGACATGACAAACCAGGGACCGTGTGCAAGCCCGCTAGTGTAGCAGGTGCACAACTGGACAGCCCAGAGGGGCGGGAGGCGGGGGTGGGCTAGGGGTGGGGGACAGCCGACCAGGTGAGACAGGAGGAGGGTTTAGGTTGGTTGGTGACAGTGGGAGTGGAGAAGAATTGTACCAATGACAGCTGTAGCAGTGACGATGGCTTTGCAATGCTGCCTGCATACCTGTGCAAGTTCTGTCAAACACATGCCGTGTCCCGTGTCATCCCACATGCATGTGTCTGAGTCCTGGCTGTAGTGTTGCGTCACACACGGAGGTCCCTGTAAGCCTAGCCGAGCTGCTCACGGCACAGGAAACTCCTGGGTACCTGGTGAACACGGGCAGCCTCGCCGACTCCTCCCCCCAGCCCTGCACGGCAGAAGACTGAACTGCTGCAGAACAGGGGCGAAGCTCCGCGCACGTCCTGACCACCAGCTCACAGCCGGGTGTCCACCAGCAGGTAGATGCCCCCATGCCCACTCCTGTCAGTACCCCAGACAGACACGCACGATGGTAGCCATGTATGACTGTAACATGGGGGACTGTAAGCATCCAGTTTTAACAGAGACTTCAGATAATATAAAGAAGTGGCTGCAAATAATTCTTAAAAAAAGAAAAAGAAAATCGGGGCCAGTGCTGTGGTGCAGGGAATAGCCTGCAGTGCTGGCATCCCATATGGGCGCCGGTTCGAGTCCTGGCTGCTCCTCTTCCGATCCAGCTCTCTGCTGTGGCCTGGGAAAGCAGTGGAGATGGCCCAGGTCCTTGGGCCCCTGCACCCATGTGGGAGACCTGGAGGAAGCTCCTGGCTTCGGGTCAGCACTGGCTATTGCAGTCATTTGGGGAGTGAACCAGCGGAATAGAAGACCTCTCTCTCTGTCTCTACCTCTGCCTCTCCTTCTCTCTCTGTGTAACTCTGACTTTCAAATAAATAAAATAATTCTAAAAAAAAAAAGTGGCTGCATAAATTTTGCAAATAGCAGAACTGTTATCATTCAGCAGAACCACGCCCGTCCCTATCAAGGTCTCCTCCAAGCACCCTGCTGGGAGTCCTGCTTCTCCTTCAGAGCCTTTGATTTGTTCGTGGCCCCGGGTTCTGTGGCTTCATGAATTTCCCTGGTTAGTCTTCCTTGGGGCCTCAGAGAAACTGCAGCCTGCTGGAGGCTCTGTCTCGGCCGTGGCTCATGGTGACACCACCAGGAAACACACCTGGGGGTAATAGGGAACCAGAGGCCGGTGACGGGCACGGCGGGTTAAGCCTCCACTTGGTGCCCACTTTCCCTATCAGAGTGCTGATTCCAGTGCCGTCTGCTCTGCTTCTGATCCAGCTTCCCGCTGATGCGCACCGGGGAGGGCGCAGGTGATGGTCCGAGGGCTGGGTCCCTGCCTCCCTCCCGCGCAGAGACCAGGATGGGGTCCCCGGCCCCCAGCTTCTGCCTTGCCTGGCGCTGGCTGCTGCGGGGAAGAGAGCCAGCAGGCGGAAGATCTTTCTCTCTGTCTTTCCCTCTGTCATCCTGTCTTTCAATAAATGACTACAGCAACCTTTTAAAGGGAATCCAGCATTTGTTGTGCTTTTTCTATTTGAGGTACAAACAGGGATGCTTCTCCCAACCTGGAGGCCCAGAGCCCCTTAGTCTGAACCCCAGGGCCTCTGCCTTCCTTGATCTACTCCGGTGACCCCTGCAAGCTCCGCTGCTGCCCCCACCCCTGCCTTCGCTCGCGGCTGTCTGAGTGAGTGCATTGCTGGACTCGTGTTTTGTTGCTTCACAGAACATAGGACAATTTCTTCAAGTCAACTGCATAACACCTTGATTTATCAATTGCTTTCCTTTTAAAAACTGTGCATTTTAAGAAAAGAGTGGGGGAGGGAGAGAGAGAGAGAGAAGAAAGAAAGGAAGGAAGGAAGATGGATTCTCCAACTGCTGGTCATGACCCAAATGCCCAAGACAGCCAGGTCTGGGCCAGGCTGAAACCAGGGGCCCAGAGCCTCGTCCAGCTCCCTGCTGAGAGGCAGGGACCCGAGTACTGGAGCCGTCACCTGCTGCCCCACAAAGTGCCAGGCACGGGAAACCGGAAGCTAGATACAGCCAGGATTCAGACAGGAGCTCCCCCACGGGATGTGGGGTCCCTAGCAGGGGCTCAGCTGGACGCCCGCCCCAGCAGCCGCGTGCCCTCCGTGTGCTGCCTCGTGGAGCTCTTTGCCACCGGATCATGGATTCCGACCCGAGTCTCTGCTCCCCAGGCTCATCTTCCAGTCTGTGCTGTGCGTGGTGCTCCGTGGCCCCCAGCGAGAGTTCCCTGGGGTAGGGAAGCTGCCTTGAGGGGCAGGCCAAGGTCAGGCCTTAGAAAGCAAGTGCTGTCCCTTGGAAGGTTAAATAATTGGGTCTACTCAATAATCGCCCAGCTGAAGAGCCACAGCCCAGGCCCCTTGCTGCCCCGCCCGCCATGGGCCTTTGCTGGGGACGTTGCCGCCCGGTTCCCTAACACCTACGGCAGCATCTTCCGGTCCAGGGATGCGCTGTCAACCCTTCAGGTGTGTTAATAAAGACAATCAGTAAAGACAGACACGGGGCTCTTCAGTGTGGTGTGCAAGGTCGACCGACGGCCTCCCGCTCAGCTCATGACGGAGGCTGCTGGAGGCCCCCACGGTAAATCCCGGGACTCGAGGGCGGGGCGGCTGCTCTGGGAGGCACCTGCCATCCCGCCTGGGCAGGCAGGCTGGGTGCCTGCAGCCCTGGGCCACTGCGTCCCCGTACGATGTCATGGTTCCCACAGGCATGGTGCTGGCGCTGTTCCACCTGCTGGACCCCTCTCCCCCCACGCACACATGTTTAGAGCCTGGGCGCGTGTTCCTGTTACGTCGTGCATCTGCAGCTGATTTCAGGGATTTGTGTGGTGGTGACATGGCTGTGTCACCTTGTAAAGTGAGGTCAGGGTCAGGGGGAAGGTGCCGCCTTTTGGACTGCTTCATGCACGCCTATCTTTGGGGCGCCCCGGGACTGCACTTGCTTTGGGCACCCCCTCTTCTCCAGCATCCTCTCCGGGGTCTCAGCCTCTCCCCTCCAGACGCTGGTCGCTCTCACACTCGGGGTGGAGACAACTCTCCCAGGCAGCTGCCGCCCAGATCCCCGAGACATTCCTCAGGAGAGCGGTTTCCAACAGAACTGCCAGGCCCCAATATCCACCAAAACACTTACCGTGCGATGGACCGCCTACGGGTCCTGCGGAAGACTCTGGCACAAGCAGAGCTCACCGAAGCCGTGGGGGAGCGGGTCGGGACACGCTCCACGGGTTCCGTATCAGCTGCTGGGAACCACGCCCTCACCCTTCATCCCGACACAGCGAAGGCAGGACTCCTTTCATAACTGCATTTTATTCCTCACATTTTACTGTCGCGTTTGTCTTTTCTGTTCACTGGGCTGGGTAGAAACAGTGTACCGAGAACCGCAATGTGACCACTGGGCTCTTTCTTTCTCTAGTCACAGTTAATTTCATAACCTTCAAGCTCGTCCGTTGCTAAAGGTGCTGGGAACCTCCTCCTCCTCCTCCCGAGACCCAGCAGACACTGTCAGCTCGTAGTAGCCTTCCAGCCTCCAAGACCAGTTTTCTGATGGACGCGTCGGTCAGCTTGGCCTCACGAAAGGAACCTCTCTGGCAGGAACGGGTGTGTCGGCTCTCGGTTGTGGAGGTCCCCAGGCCAAGGTCAGGTGGTCTGGGGTCTGAAGGGGTGC
This sequence comes from Oryctolagus cuniculus, assembly GCF_964237555.1. Classification (NCBI taxonomy): domain Eukaryota; kingdom Metazoa; phylum Chordata; class Mammalia; order Lagomorpha; family Leporidae; genus Oryctolagus; species Oryctolagus cuniculus. The sequence continues at coordinate 95,870,651 of NC_091445.1, read as the reverse complement.
TGGATGTTGGGACACATGGCGAGTGCCAGGCTGTGGAGGAGAGAAGGCACAGGGGTTGGGATGGACGGGGTCCTGGTGGCCTCGGGGAGTGGAGTGAGCTGCTGTGCTGAGAGGCGGGTTCCTCACGCCCTCCGGGGGCCCTGGGGCAGCCCTGTTGTTCCCTGGGCAGCGATGGCCGCCAGTGTAAGGGTCACAGCGTCGATTGCTTGCCTTGCGTTTTCAATACAGACAACCGTGTCTTGCACCCATAAACAAATCGTGCTTCAACCTCATCAACCCGTGTTGGTCCTGCTTCTTCCCCCCATTACCATGCAAAGTTAAATGGGAGAGCCTCATGGTGGGCAGGTGCGTCCACCGCCCCGGACTTAACGGAAGTTCCTCTAAGCTCAGCCCTTGGAGGAGCACGAGGAGGTGGCCACAGGCTCCCGTGGGACAAGGACATCCTCCCGAACCCTGAGAGGCCTGGTTATGTTTCCTGACTGAGTGTTGACTTTGTACATTTTTCCGTTTTATTTGTTGTCTTTCATGTGTGAATCAGCTTGATGTATTCTCCGTGGCAGGCGTTGGGCACAGCCGTTGTCTCTTGGGACACCTGCACCCCAACCTGCAGCAGCCGGGTGCGAGTCCCAGCTCCACTCTGGACCCAGCTTCCTGCAGCACGCGCCTGGGAGGCAGCGGGTGATGGACCAAGTGCTTGGGTCCCTGCCCACCCTGTGGGAGACCCAGAGTGAGCTCCAGGCTCCTGGCTGCAGCACGGCCCCGCCTGGCCTGTGGCGGGCTTTACGGGAGTGGACAAGTGGACGGGGGCTCCCTCCGGATCTCTTTGCCTTTCAAAATAAATGTTTAAAATTGTCTGCTTTTCAAGTAGATAAATAAAAATTCAAAAAGTTATCCTCACATTCCAAAGACTAATGATATATGGTAATTTTACATTATTTTTAAAGATTTATTTATGTATTATTTGAAAGGCAGAGTTACAGAGAGGCAGAGGCAGAGAGAGAGGTTGGTCTTCCATCCACTGGTTCACTCCCCAAATGGCTGCAATGGCCAGAGCTGAGCCGATCCAAAGCCAAGAGGCAGGACCTTCTTCCAGGTCTCCCACGTGGGTGCAGGGGCCCAAGCACTTGGGCCATCTTCTACTGCTTTCCCAGGCCACAGCAGAGAGCTGGATTGGAAGTGGAGTAGCCAGGACTAGAACCGGCACCCGTGTGGATGCCACACTACAGGCGGAGGCTTTACCCGCTATGCCACAGTGCTGGTCCCTCCCTGTATTATTTTTATTACTACCACCACACTTAATCTTTTAATTAATCAAGTATCATTGCTTCATTTTGTTTTCTCTGTTGCATTTTGTTCTATATTTAATATTATTCTTTCAACATTCACATTCAAAGTTTTAGGACGCATTTTCATCCAGTGCCCTCTGATTTAAACCAGCACTCCTGTGCGCATCAGCGGCGACAAAGCCCGGCCCGGCCGGCCTGGTTCTCCCGTATTCTACCTCCACAAGGCCGCGAGCCTCCGCCGACGGTGCTGCCGTTTTGTTGTGAACAGACAACATCTGTTACACATCTCCTGTGCCGACGGCCTTCTTCTTCCGCAGTCCGTGCTTCTTTCTAGAATGGTTTCCTTGCGCCTGAAGAAGCTTGGGAGCGTCTTTGGTCAGGTGACCACGGCGGCCGGTGCGCTGACAGCTCCTGTACTTCCTGGTGGTTGGGGCTGCTCCACCTCTGCCCCTCCCCCGCCACGCCCGGGGTCTGCTGCTCCTCTTTGATTTGGACGAGCGGGGCTGTGGCGCGAGGGCCGTGGTTCTCTCTGCATCTTCATTGAGTGCTGAAGTCTGGACTCCGGGAGCCAGCGTCTTGCTGTTCAGAAGGCCCTGGGTTCCCGCTTCCCCCAGAGCCGCTTCCCACGAGGCCTCTCTCTGTGCCAGTGTAAGGGTCACAGCGTTGATTGCCTGCCTTGCGTTTTCAATACAGACAACCGTGGCTTGCACCCATAAACAAATCGTGCTTCCACCTCATCAACCCGTGTTGGTCCTGCTTCTTCCCCCATTACCATGCAAAGTTAAACGGGAGAGCCTCCATCCCTGCTCGGGCCTCCTTCTGCCCTTCACGGCAGATGCCCCATGGGACCATGCTCAGCCTCGGCCGTGGGGGCGGGAGAAGCAGCAGGCAGGGCGGCGCCATCAGGGCCTCCTGCAGCTGCAACGTTGGGCCCTGGACCCTTCCCTTGCAAAGGGGAGGGGTCACTTGTGATTGTCTCCTAAAGACAAGCTCAGTGTCCCCCAAGCAAGGTCAAGTTCAGCAGATGAAGGGAGAGTCGCCTTGGGTCATTAGCCAGCTCCGTCCACAAACACGCCTGGAAGCCACATGCACGTGGATGAAGCAGGGCCAGTCTCCCCGGGACTGCAGCAGGCTCAGGCCACGGGGCTTCATCCCCGGCAGCTCTGGGGGCTGATGTCCCAGGTCAAGGTCTCCCGAGGCCTCTCCAGGTAGCTGGCGGATACTGGCGTCTTGCCACGTCGTTGCTGGCTGTCGGTCCACTTGTGTTGCGTCTTGATCTCCTGGGTCTCACAAAGTCACCAGCTGTCCCCAAGCAGCCTCCACCATGAAGCCCTCCTTCACCACCACCACAAAGGCCCTGGCACCTCTGACGTGAATCCGGGGGGCACAGACTCCAAGCAGTAGATGACAGTGCGACCCCGGCCTCGGCTTGCCTGGCCCGGGACTGGTGATGGACGCGCTCCGCCCATCAGCCTTGACTGCTCTCGGAGAGTCCACTTCTCAGTCCTTCCACTGCGGAGCAAAGACAGTGATGACACCAGGTCAGTTCTCTCATTTTTTACTTGAGAGGGAGACAAGTATCCCATCCACCTGTTCCCCCCCCCCCAAATGCCCGCCACAGCCGGAGTTGGGCCACACTGAAGCCGGAACTGGGACCTCCACCCGAGTCTCCCACATGAGTGGCAGAGGCCCAACCGCTTGAGCCATCCCCTGCTACTCCCCAGGTGTGCGTCCACAGAGAGCTGGAGTCGGGGTGGAACTGGGACCCCCACCCGGCACTCTGATTTGGGGCAACCTAGCTGCTGTGCCAGCCCCGCCCAGCCGGCTGTGCCGAAGTGCGTGCAGCCTTCCGGTGGTTCACAAATGACACCTGCCATCCCACAGCGCTTCCGGGTGCCAGGCCTGTGACCCCTGCCTTCCCGATCGCCCTGCTTGGCAGCCTGAGCAGCGTCCCAGCCTCACTGTCTGGGATCCAGCTCTCAACATGGATGCCCAGACCCCCCAGCAGCCCCCGAGATGAGTTAGAACCAGTCTCCAAAGCACTCAGGTTGGAGTCACCGACCCTTGCTCTGTGTTTCCTGCTGCATCGGAAACCCGGCACCGTTTCTGCCACTGATCCCTTCTAGGTACCCCCAGGCACCACGCACTCCCACGGCCTCCCGCTCACAGGTCCCGAGTCGCCGGCACCGACTAGTGCAACATCTGGCCTTCCTCCTCCTCCAACCCCACAGCTCGCAGCCCAGCCCCGGAGAGCACTCAGGTCAGCTTCAGAGAGTCAGCAGCAGCTGGCACAGAGCCGAACCCCACAGGCCAGCGTTTGGTTCGGATGCTGCTTGGAACGCTGTTTCTCCGTGGCGGGGCCTGGATTCGAGTCCTGGCTCAGCTGGGGATGCAGCTTCCCGGGAGGCAGCAGAGCTGGCTCAGGTATCTGTGTCCCTGCCTCCACACGGGAGACCGCCACTGGGTTCTGGGCTCTTACTGGCAGCCTGGCCCAGCCCCAGCTGTTGTGGGCATTGGGGGAGAGAACCAGCGGCCGGGAGATCTGTCTCTCTCTGTGTCTCTGTCTCCGTCTCACCCTCTGCTTCCCTCTCTCTCTAATTTTCAAATAAACAAATAAAAAAGTTTTAGTTAAATATAACATTGATAATGGCATCGAATCCACCATACACCCAGAATGATACATCTAAATATTGTAAGTCTTCTGCCAAAAAACCCTGTAAGTATTGTTGATAGGAAAGTTTGAGGATACCTTTGTCAAGCCAAAGGTGTCCCAGCGTATCAGCAAACGTCCGCTACGCCACAGTCAGCTGTGGGCTGCTGAAGAGCCAATAAGACTCCAGAGGCTGGGGGTCTGCATTACGGCGTATTGGGGTACGCCTCCTCCAGCGAGGGCAGCATCCCGGATGGGCGCTGCTTCAAGTCCTGGCTGCTCTTCTTCCTCTCCAGCTCCCTGCTCGTGTGCCTGGGAGAGCAGCAGAGGACGGCGTGGGTCCCCGCCAACCATGTGGGAGAGCCAGACGGAGCTCCAGGTTCCTGGCTCGGGCCTGGCCGAGCCCTGGCCGTTGTGGCTGTTTGGAGAGTGAACAGTGAACCAATGGATAGAAGGTCTCTCTCTCTCTCTCTCTCTCTCTCTCCCCCCACTCTTTCTGTAACTATTCCTCTCAAATAAATAAGAAGCACGTGTGGGTGTTTATCTGTGTGTGAGTTGGCAAGTTTGACTAACTTCATTCCATATTAGCAAATCAATTTGCAGTGGCTTATGAGTATAAATATTTAAGGTAAAACAATTATAGAGGAGATGACACAGGACAACTCACAACGTAGGCTAGGGAAACTTTTGAGCTTGGACACACTCGCATACCGAACAACCATGAAGACAAGACTGCTAAACTGACCACACTGAAGTTAGGTATTTCTGTTGATCCAAAGAAATTGCTTAGAAATAAAAAGCCCGCCAGAGAGCGCGAGAGGGGGTAGTCCTGAAATAAATTTGTACCAGAATCTGGAGAGAATCTCTCCAGGTTAAAACGGGAAAAGCAACCATACAGCAAATGAACCAAGAAGCTTTCAAAAGACACCGAACTAAAGATAACGGTAAATAAGAGACGATATGGGCTCAGCTACGTCAGCATCTGGAAACTGGGAAATAAAACGAAGTGAGTTAACACCAGCCCCACCAGAATGGCCGAGTGTGGAGAGAGAGATGACACGGGAAACGCTGTGGTTCTGGGATGACGGCCCAGGGCACTGTCGGTGTCCCCTGGCCCTGTGCAAGGTGGCAGTGCGCGAGGTCTGGTCCAAACCCACGTGGCAACACACGTGCAACAGGAGAATCGTGGAGGAACGTTCCCCGCAGCTTTCAAAACGGACAACACGAGCGATGATCCCAGCGCCCCACCCCCCGCCAGCAGAAGGGACACTCGGTGGTGTCCCACAGCGAGAGAGGCGGGGCAGTGGCACGAGTGATGGACACCATGTGCCACTGGGCGACTCACACTGAAATCTGAGTGGCTGAGGCAAACCCCATGCGACAGGTCCCGGGAGAGCAGAGCCCACGGGGGAGGTCCCATGAGCCCAGAGCCCACACACAGGTCCTGTGAGAGCAGAGCCCACAGGGAGGGCCCATGAGCACAGAGCCCACACACAGGTCCCATGAGTGCAGAGCCCACGGGGGAGGTCCCGTGAGCACAGAGCCCACACACAGGGCCTGTGAGTACAGAGCCCACGGGGGAGGTCCCGTGAGCACAGAGCCCACACACAGGGCCTGTGAGTACAGAGCCCACAGTGGGGGGGGGGGGGTTCTGAGAGCACAGAGCCCACGGGGGAGGTATTGAGAGCACAGAGCCCACACACAGGTCCTGTGAGAGCAGAGCCCACGGGGGAGGTCCCGTGAGTGCAGAGCCCATGTGGAAGCTCCCATGAGTGCAGAGCCCACACACAGGGCCTGTGAGTGCAGAGCCCACTTGGGTTTGCTTTGTAGCCCATTCTGAGGCCACAGCCAGCACCCGTCAGAACCTCAAACTCATCAGCGTGGCGCCGAGCAGAACTCAGGCGCCGAGCAGCTGCATTCCTATTTGTAGGCGATGAAGCCACCGAGTGGAAATGACAGGAAGGACTCCGTTCGCAGCGGCACGGAGAAGAACAGGAGACGTGGGTTAGCCTCTCCTAGGAGGCCAGACGGGCGCTCTGGTGGCACCGATTACAGCAGAGAAGCTACAGCCCACCCAAGGGGGCGGCCGCTCTGCACGCCTGGTTGGAGACACGGCGTTGAGACGTGACAACTTGTTGGGTAGCAGTTGTTGGCCCGCTCCGTCAGGCTCTCAGGAATGGGTTTTTAGAAACAGAGAAAATGCATCGTAAAATTCCCGTGGACTTTCAAGAGACCTGAATACCCACAGAAGTCTAGAGACAGAACAGATCTGAAGGTCTCAGCCTTCTGACTTCCAAATGTACTGCAAAGCTACGGGAATCAGAACAGCGTGGCATGGTGCAGACACGCGTGGACCAGGAGCACAGAGAAGGAGCCTCAGGTGTGCAGTCACCTGTGTGTGCAGTCACATGATTTTTAACAAAGGTGCCAGACCACTCCCTGGGGGAAGGAGCAAGCATCGCAGCAGGTGCCACGTGAGAACCGGATACCATGCGGAAACCGTCGCCAACACAAAGTGGCCCCTTACCACACACCATGCCCAGAAATGAACACAGTGGAGCCGGGGCCTGAACATGCGAGGCGAGACTGGCAAAGTCAGAAGACAGGCGACGAGCTTCATGCCACAGCGATTTCTCAGCTGTGACCCCAAGGCATGGGAGACACAACACACACCAGGTGTCCTCAGCCCTCTTATTCAGACTTGGTAGGCATCAGAGAACAAAATCCAGGGTAAAAGGCAAACTCATGGAGTATGGGAAAACGCGTGAGTCTCTTATGTCCAGAATCAAAAAAAGAATTAGAATTCACTAACAAAAAAACAGCCCGCTTGAAAAATGGGCAAAGGGTTTGAACAGACGCTTCTTCAAAGAAGCCACATGGATGACTGCAGGCAGGAGACGGTGCCCGCTGCCACCAGCACGAGGAAAATGCAGCCCTAACCCGTGGTGAGACACCCCTTCCCACCGACCAGGACCCCGAGTTCCAGATCCCAGAAAGAGCTGGTGAGCATGTGGAGGAATCGGAGGCCACGTGCAGGGGAGGGCGTGACACGTGGCTCAGTCCTGCGGAAATCGGCACAGGGGCCTCACACGGAAGCTCACAGACACTGTGAGAATCTATACTGCACCTCCGGTGTACACCCGAAAACAGGAGCCGTGTGTGCAGACCTGTGCAGCATACGACACACGTGTGAGGGCGTGCACCAGGCAGGACACGTGTCCGGGTAGAACCTGGGTGTGGAGGTGTGCACAGCCTAGGAGTGTGTCTGGAGATGCACAGAGTGCACATGTATGTGGAGTCGTGCATGCCACAGGGCGTCTGTGCCCCATGCCGTATGTGGCACAGGCAGTGGTCAGTCACTGTCCTGTGACCCTGGAGGGACCCATTCTTCCAGCTGCTCTCCAACAGATGTCAGGGCGCTGTGCGTTACTTTCCCACGGAACTGGGTGAGTTTTCTTAAGTGGAATTACCCAACCCGAACAAAACACGCCACCCAGGGGCTAGCGCTGTGGCGCAGCCAGTTAATGCCCTGGCCTGCAGTGCTGGCATCCCATATGGGCGTTGGTTCAAGTCACAGCTGCTCCTATTCCAATCCAGCTCCCTGCTGTGGCCTGGGAAAGCAGAGGAAGATGCCCAAGTCCTTGGGCCCCTGCACCCACATGGGAGACCTGGAAGAAGCTCCTGGCTCCCAGCTTCGGATCGGCACAGCTCTGGCTGTTGCAGCCAATTGGAGAGTGAACCATCAGATAGAAGACTCTCTCTCTCTCTCTCTCTCTCTCTCTGAGATGCCAGTAAAGGCCCCGGCTCCTGACCCCAGCTCAGGGTCCCCAGGGCGCCCCCCCCTTGGGTTGGGACTGCATCAGGGCCTTCACTCTGGATGCCAAGCCCCTTCCCCACCTGCAGCAGCTCCTGGGGCCAGGGGTCTCTCTCGCTCTGGTCAGAGCCGCTACATCGGTCTCACGTCCGCTGGGCTTCCGATGAAGACATTTTTACAGAGGATGACATTGCTTAGAGAGGAGAAAAGATGGCAAGAGAGATTTAGATGGTAACGGCTCTACCAGGATCCATTGTTTACTTCTATGTTGCGAGAAAAGTCATCTTCCAAGCACCCAGAGGAGGGCAGGTGGTCAGGGGCTGGGCGTGGACACGGTGGCCGCCCTCACTCCCTCACTGCGGGCCAGTTCCCTGGTGGCTTCAGGCCGAGGGCCCCATCCGTGACCCGGGTGTCTTTGTCAGAGGGGACGCCAGTGCTGAGGGGGGACAGCAAGGGCAGTGGGGGAAGTGTCCACCACGTGGGCCGGGTGTCCAGGGGAGAAAGGGTGGCCTGGACCAGGGGCGCATCTGTGAGGGTTGATGGGCTTGTGTGGGCGGAAAGAGCAGGGTGACCGGGGTGTCTCCAGGACTCCTGAGACCACCACTGGTGGACGTGACCCTCACAGAAATGGGGCTCCTGGGGGGGGGGCAGGCTCTGGGCGGGAGTGGGCATGCAGGCTTCTGCGGGGGGGGGGGCGCAGGTGGACTTTGCCTCTGAAGGTCCGCTCACATCTGGCCACCAGAGCAGGGGTGAGCGGTTCCCAGGCACAGGCTGCTTCTGGCCAAGCCAGAGGTCCTGGAGCCAAGCTTGGGCTCCTGTGTGGACACTAGGAAGACAGAAGGCAGTTAGACAACAGAACCGGGGGCTGGCGCTATGGCATAGCGGTGAGGCCTCCTCCTGCAGTGCTGGCAGTCCAAGCGGGTGCCGGTTCAAGTCCCAGCGGCTCCACTTCCAATCCAGCTCTCTGCTATGCCCTGGGAAAGCAGCAGGAGGGGTCAAGTCCTTGGGCCCCTGCCACACACCTGGGAGACCCGGATGAAGTTCCTGGCTCCTGTCTTCAGGAGCTGCCACTTGGAGAGAGAACCAGAGGATGGAAGATCTCTCTCTCTCTCTCTCTCCCCTCTCTCTCTCTCCCCTCTCACTCTGTAACTCTGCCTTTCAAATAAACAAACAAATCTTAGAGAGAGGAAGGAGTGAGGAGGAAGCGAGACAGAGTGGTGGCTTCGGCGTACGACACCAGGAGGTTGACATGCCAGGAAGGGGCACCTGTGTGGCCTCACCTGAGCCACACCTAAAATCCTCCAAGAGCAGTCGCCAGGAACAACCCCCGGACACAGAGAAGCAGGGTGGGCGCCTGCCAGCTACCATCAGACACCGACGTCCAGCAAACATCGTCCAGCAAACATCGGTGCTCAGAGCAAATCGGTGGGCTCGCGCCCCCTCCCCCGTGGCACAGGCTCCAACTTCTCCCAGAGGCATCCCCCCTTGGTCCAGCTTCTTCTGTCTTCTTTGAGAGGTCCCTGTAATTACGAAGATTAAATAGATAAATAAACAACAGGGAGAGTGTGAGTTTAACCTCACTTTGAAACCAGAACCAGGTCAACTGACAGTTACCCTGGCTATCTGTGTTTTTACATAGATAACCATTGTGTGCGCTGTCCCCACACAGAGGGCTTATTCATAAAAGCCACATGCTTATCTTCAGCCTGCCATTGAGAGTGGAAGGTGTTAATTTCGACAATTCTCTGGGTAAATATTTGCACTGTAGAATCCTGCCTGCACCCAGTGGCCTTTCTCATATTCAGCCTGCTATCAGCGTCTTATCTAAGAGATTCTGATCAAAGTTGAGCCCAGGAAGGACACTGTGGGTGGAAGATCATCATGTTTTCCAAGTCCAGGGGCTGGCAACAAGGCTGGGGCCCGCAGGAGATCCCAGCTCTGAGGGCAAGTGGCGTCGTGCTGGGCAAACGCGGATGTTGTACCCAGAATGTCACCCGGTGCCCACAGAGTCAGCAGCAAGAAGCCACTGCTGTTGCCAACAGGATCTCGGCGAGCAGCGGAGCGGAGGGGAGGTGTCCGTGGCGGCCGAGCGCCCGGGTTCAGGTTCACGCTGGGTAAAGCGAGCGCAGCGCTGTCCGGTCTTTGAGAAGTCCCCGTCTCGCTCCATGGCTGCTGTGCAGTGGGAGGAGCGGCCCGTCATTACCTCTCGGCGCCTTGCAAGGCTGGGTGGACTGCACACGCAAGATCCACGCTGCGCTCGATGACGCGAGGTCTGGACGCTGCCTGTGGCGTGGTCGAAGCACCACCCTCGTCTTGCTGTCTTGAAGCCGGGAAGAAAGCGGCCCCCTGGATGCCGCGGGACACAGGGAAGTCACCCAACAGGCAGCCGGGGGCCTGAATCCTCGGTCACTGGCGTCCGCGAACAAGTGTCGGGCTCTCGGAGCTGCTCCATGGAAGCGAAGGTGCTTAAGATAACGCGTCCCCGCCGCGTGGGCCTGCGGCAACTTCGCTCCGTCTCACAGCAGCCTCGCGGGATGGGCGGCCCTCGGTGCCGCCGCAGCTGTCGCCTCACCTGTTCGCCGAAGTCCCCGCGAAATTCTCCAATTTAGCGAGCAAACTTAAGTCATGATTAGAAATGACAGCGAAACCTGATGAAATTGTACTTCCAATTGGAAAACAAAATTGCAATCAGGCCGACATGATTTCCTCGTGGTGTGACCACGCTAATGCCAGTCGAGACACGGGCAAATGTATTTAAAAGTCATAATGGAGCGTTACCACGAGATCGCCTTTCACTGGCCCTTATTAATATAAAACTTCAATTTGCATGTAAATGCAGTCAACTTTCATATCATCAAAATACATGAGGCCTGGGAAAGTGATGAATTGAAGTTGGATGCAGCAATTACTGACGTTTATAAAGAATTTTAAAGAGGTCAGTGCAGCCTTGGCTGAGAAAATGAGGAAATCAACAGGGAATATTGTCGATATAGCAACCGGGGGAGTTGGAGGCAGTCCCAGGTGTTGGGAGAGGGTGATGATTAATAGAGAGAGATGGCGGCGCCTCCCGCCCGCCGGGGCGCGGCCGCGGGCCGCGTGCAAAGGCTCTTGCCGGGGCCTCTCGGAGCTGCCTGGCGGTGCCATCCGGGGGGAATAAAGTAGCGAGTGTTTATGAGCGCGAGCGGCGCTGGCGGTTTAATTGGGCTCAGCTCCCTTCAGTTCTCCTCAGTAGCTGATATACAGTTTAACCTTTCTCCCCGCCCCAGACACGCCAGAGCCGCTGGGATTTTAATAAGGCGCTCGTGTGACGGCCTGGCTAACCACGGACTTAGTTGCTCAACTGAGTTAAACTGCTTTCTTGAGTTGTAATGGCAATTTATAAGTTGCCTGTGCACGCGCATGTGTGTGTGTGTGCACGCGAGTGTGTGTGTGTGCGTGAGTGCGCAGCAGGAAATATTTATCCAGGCCGTGTGTTTCATAAATCCCGCACCACGTGCAGTGATTTGGAGGATTTTCTTTGCTTATTTGTACAAACAAGTTAACAGGCAACGTAATTTTAACCATGTTGGGGAAATCAATGCAGAGAGAGAAATACTGCTCTGATTTGGGGGAATTTAACCGCAGACTGAGCCGCCCCCAAGCTCGTCTTCGGGCTGCCTGGCTGAGAGCCCTGGGAGAGGCCGGGCCCCCAGGACCGGGGCTCCTGGAGGGGTGGGCCAGGAGGGGTGCGCAGCCGCTGCTCCGCCTCCTGCCTGCTGGGAGCTGTTAGAGGCTTGCACGCGTGTGTGCCGCGCACAGGCCGCTGGAGATGAGCACAGGTCCGTGTGCAGTGAGTGTGCGAGCTGGCCGCTGGCATCCACGCCCCGTGCCCGGCACTTCCCGCGTCGGACTGGGGGCTCCCGCCGTGGCCGCACACCACGTTCCACGCTGGACATCTGGCTGTCGCCACACACATTTTTCCTTATCACTGGTCTTTTGTTGTACCCCCACTCCTGAGCGTGGGCATCCACACCCGTGGCCAGCCACACGGAACACGGTACACGTATGTTGAGGTTTGCCTTCACCTACAGATTCGCTCTTTGCAAAACCCGGATTCTAGACACGGGTTCTAGAATATACCAGTGCTGGCAGCGGCCTTCCACTAACAACCTGCTGAGCGCCGTTTAACCCTTTGACTGCAGCTCCTAGTGTCAGTGCTTGAAAGCAAGTCCTTAATGAGCAAAGCTCCGGCCTCCCGGGAGCTCAGTGAGTGGAGCGAGGGGAGAGAGACCCCCCCCCCCCGCCGGGACTGTGAGCCCCCTCCCGTGGACTCCGGCTGCACAGTCAGCGTGCCAACGGCTGCAGAGTTTCACCTGCTGGATGTCCCCCGTGTGCCACTGCACTTGTGGGCGTTTTTGTACGAAGATCTGCCAGCTCAGTGTGATGAGTGGGAGGACACTAACGGGGGTGGACAAGTACGCGGGGGGAGAAGGCACAGGTGCCGGCAGCAGGCAGTCCTGGGTGTGGGCCCTGGCACGGCCAGCCCTGCAGGGGGCAGGTGCTTTGTCACCACGTGCGTCATGGCTGCAAGCGGGCTATGAGCACAGCAGGGACAGGGGAGCTGGACGGGGTGGCTGAGGCCACTCTGGCTGCGGACAGCTGGGGCAGGCGGGGATGGGGGACAGCCTGGCCACCGTGGACGCTGCTGAAGCACCTGCCCCTCCCCTGGAGCGCGACCTCACCCCCGCCCGCCCTGGCGGCAAAGGTGCAGGGCTCTTCCCTGCACACGAGCCCCACCCCCTCACCCGGCCAGGCAGGTCGGCTCTCTCTGTCGGGAGGGACCTGGCCCCTGGAGGGAGCAGAGGTTTGCGTGGCCTGGGGCGTGGCGCTGGCTGCGGGGAGGGCCTGCACAACGTGGAGCATCCCAGGACTGGCGGCCGGCCTCCCCTCCTCCTCACGAAGCCGGAGGCGCCATTGCCGGGCAGTGAGTCCGATGACCTCCGCAGGCCCCGCCTCCAGATACCACGAACCGACAGGCACATTCCTGGGACACAGTTAGACCGCGCCAAGTGGGCTTTCCCCGTGGGTGGCACCCCCAGCCCCGCTGACCCCTCACCTGTCTCCCTCCTGCCACTTCCTGGGCAGCTGCGAGATGGGGTGCAGCCTGACACCCCCCTGCTTCCCCAGCCCCTGGTGACAACGCAGGGCCCCGTAGGGAGGGCCTGGCCTGCAGCTTCTAAAACACCCCCCACCCCTCCCCACCCTGCGCAGCTCCTCCCAGCTCCACCCAGCTCCACCCAGCACCCAGGCCCCACCCGAGGTCCTGGGTCGGCTCTTCCCTCCTCTGCTGGGAAGGAAGGTTTTCACCAGGCACTGGGCCTCGGACGCCCGCTCCGGGAGGTGGCGGCCGTCGAGGGGCGCTGGTGCCCCCCTTGAGCTGCACGTCCCTGGCCACACTGCGTCACCTGGACCCGTACAATCGTTTTTGCTGCACTGAAGAATGCGTGGCTATGAAAAGATCAACTACAGGGAACAGTGCGGGAAAACAGCCAGTGGGCGAAGGGGGTCAGTTTGGAAGATCACCGGATTTCCGTGATTCTTTGTTTTTACTGTTCTTTAAAAAACCAATTAATTGCGAATGCCGTTAACTCCAATGAACCACTCAATGGGTTGTACTACTTTAAGAAAGTAAAAAACAATCCATCCTGCTTAACATGTTTACATGTTTAACTTAGGGACCTGCAAATTCAGAAACAGTGCACTTGGCCGTGGCATCGTGTTTGACTTCTCGTTTCTAGCACTCTGTGTAAGTCATCGCGATTTACCTGTGCGGCGAGGAGACATGTACAGGCACTGTGCAGATAACTCAGAATGGGGATCAAAGATCTGAAATGGGGCATTTTCTGATGCTTCCACCAGGTGCATGGCCCACCAGGTACCCCAGAAACTGGTAACAAATGTCTGTGGGGTCAGCAGTGTGGTGCAGCGGGTTGAACTGCCGCTTGTAACGCCGGCATCCCACGTCTGGTGCCGGCTGCTGCGTCCTGTCCAGCTCCTGCTAACACACCTGGGGAGGTGGCGCTTGCCGCTAACGTGAGGGACCCTAGAGGAGTCCCTGGCGCCTGGGTTCAGCCTGGCTCAGCCCTAGTGGCTGAGGCCATCTGGGGAATGAATCAACCCATGGACGCTCGCTCTCTCTTTCTATAATACGCCACCTTTCGAATAAATAAATAAATACTTTTAAAAACAAGTCTTCTACTTGTGGCAAACAAGCGAGTTGGGGCAGCAAGTTGCCCTCCGAAGGCCTGGAGCCCCAGCTCGTTTCCACGCCCCTCCCCTGGGCTCAGGGCACCCATGGAGACCAGGTCCATTCCACGCACAGGGACCTGCACAGCCAATGCTTATTTTCAAATGAGTGAACGAGCAACCAAATTTTGTCCAAAAGATTCTTAAGTGTTGGTGCCGGCACTGTGGCACAGCAGGTTAAAGCCCTGGCCTGAAGTGCTGGCATCCCATATGGGCACCAGTTCTAGTCCTGGCTTCTCATCTTTCAATCCAGCTCTCTGCTATGGCCTGGGAAAGCAGTGGAGGATGGCCCGAGTCCTTGGGCCCTGCACCCACATGGGAGACCCGGAAGAAGCTCCTGGCTCCTGGCTTCAGCCTGGCACAGCTCCGGCTATCATGGCCATTTGGAGAGTGAACCAGTGGAAGGAAGACCTCTCTCTCTGTCTCTCTCTCTCACTGTCTGTAACTCTGCCTCTCAAATAAATAAATAAAATCTTAAAAAAAAAAAACCTTAAGTGCAGAATGAATGACATTATGGCATCTTCTTTCCAGGGCTTTCTAATTTATGTCTACATAAATGCAGATTCCTCCAATATGGTCACTAGAACATGCCTTGGCTTCAGGCTGAGGTCCAGCTCTGGGTCTGGTCTGGCTGCCAGGAACAGGTTCCCCTCCACAGCTGGGAGGGCCCGCTGGGCAGACTGGGTGAGTGAGTCGTCTGGTGCTGTGTGCCCTGTGGGGTGCAGGGGTGGGTATCTCCACACAACCCACATGCGTGCTGCACAGAGGTGAGTTCAAGGGCTTACACAAGCGTCCACTGCTGCCCACAGGCCACCGGTGGACCCCGGGCTTGAGCAGAGTCCGCGGACAGCAGTGGCTCCGTGCCCCTGGGAACGTAGCCCCTCTGCCGGTCCAGCTACAGAAGCGCATCCTCCCTTGTTTCTGTCTTCTCAGCTCTCCTGAGCGTCTTCCAGCCAACAGTGCAGGAGAGCCTGCCGGGCACGGGCTGGATCAACAGCCTTGTCTTCCCCTTGAAGACGGGATTCCATATGCAAGGGCCTGGTTGTCCCCTGTACCCACCGTTCGACGTGACTTCTCCCTGTTTTGGTCTTCAACCACCCGTGGAAGTCCTCATCAGAAACTAAAATACGACCAGGGTGATAAGCAGGGGGGATCGTGGTGTTAATCCAGGCACATCGTACCATGAAGTGAGGGCATACGCTTCCCCACGGTTGGCCAAAATCAAGTTCACGGCTGTGCCATCTCCCTAAGCAGCCGACAGCTGACTCAGGCAAGCTAGTTGTGCCAGGCAGAGTCTCAGAGCCACTCAGGCTGCACATCTCCCATGGACGGGGTCACCGCACAGGGGTCTGTGCCGCCCGCCGGCCGTCCCTGCGCACCCGGGATGCTTCCAGCCCGAGGCTTCAGGGAGACACGGCCCACGGAGAGCATCAGAGTCGGGCACCAAGAATGATCTCCGCTCCACGGAGAGCGCCACCGCCCCCTCTCGCGATTGTGTTGCCAGTGTATTGGCAGACTGAGCTGTGGAGTAAGGGTGGAGATCGCTCCCAGCCAAGTCTAAATCGAAGCCTCTGTTTATAGCTGTGAGGGGAGCCTGACAGCCTAGGGCGGATGTGAGTTTACCCTAAACTCCTAAAGAGGAAAAATCGGGCCCCCCACTTATAACACAGAACACGGAACAACATAGGCACGGGAGAAATGCAGTTCCCCAGGAGACGGGCGCCTGGGGGAGACTGGCACAACCTGGGGTGCTCGGGGAGGCTGCACTCGTGTCTGCTTCGGCTACGGAGTCCCAGGACCTGGTCGCCGCTTTCCCACAGCTCGGGCACCGCCGGGGGCTCTGAGCTCGTCTCTCTGGGCTGGAATTGAGGACAGGCCCCTGCCAGAGGCTCACGGCAGACACAGCCCGGCCCTGCCCTTCGGGCTTCTGGCATCAGTCCACACTTCGGGGCCCTCGCGGCCCCCACTTCTACTCTGCCATCCCAGCCCTTCTCCGGCTGACTTCTGGTCCCCCTCTTCCCCGGGCAGGACCTTGTGGCTATCTGGGCCCGGCAGAGAGCCCAGGGGCATCGCCCACCACCAGGCTAGGTGATGAGGGACCTTGGCTGCCTGTGTGACTTGAAGCCCCCCCGCCAGGAAGCACAACACACGCAGGGCCCGGGGTGTGGCTGTCGGCCTCCTTGAGAGCTCTCGTTCTGTCTCCCACACTCATGAAACTGAGGGCTCTGGGACTGTCTTGATTCCTAAACCACCAGTCTCTTCCTGTCGAGTGGCCAGGCACACGGAAGCCTCATTCATGCCCTGGTTCACCTGTATGGGAGAGCCGGAGTCCTTTAGTTCTTGTTGTATCCAGTGTGATCATGGAACCCTTGGAAGTGAGGTCACTCTGTGACGTCAACACTGCGATTGGCCTTGGATCAGACGTCCACCTCTCTGCCCACGACCAGACACCAAATGCACCAAGTCCACAGAGACATCACTCGGGGACCACGTCGGGTGGTGGCCAAGAGCCTCTCAAGACCCTATAGGGCCAGAATCGCTGCCCGGAAGATTCCCTGGGTTGTCTCTCTTTCTGTCACAGGGCTGGCACGTCACAGAAGCTGGGGAGCTATCAGGCACTTGACAGTGAGCACCAGCTCTGGGGGCAGACTGCGGACTGGGACCAGGTTCTCCACACCAGAATTTCTTATGTGAAAACCAGAGAAGGAAAGGGTGCTGTGGACGTGAGTTCATTCATACACGGTTCTCCGAGCACTGAGCATCACTCACAGTGAGTGCCCTCTCACCATGCGTAAGCCCCCAGAGGATGGGGGCTCGGCTGTGCCACTCACTGCCACGTCCCCAGCATCTGTGTCAATGCCTAGCACACTGCAGGAAATCCATAAACACCTGCGGAAGTCTTAGACACTTCCATGTACCCCTGGCTGAAGAACTTCTCAGTGGTTACTACGGCTTGGATGAGGTTTGTTCCCAAGGGGCCAAGTGACCTTTAAGACGAGAGGCCTAGGGGCCAGCACTATGGCGTAGTGGTTAAAGCCGCTGCCTGCGGTGCCGGCATCCCATATGGGCAAGGGTTTGAGTCCCGGCTGCTCCGCTTCCCACCCAGCTCTCTGCTATGGCCTGGGAGAGCAGTAGAGGATGGCCCGCTGCAGATGCGTCCCCACCGAGGAATGGCAGCCACGGGTCGTCTGAGCTGCCGACAGGCCTTTGCTGGGCTGAGTCTGGGCGTCTCGCGGGGAGCGAGCTCGAGCTCCGGCTGTGGGGAGCCTCTGGCTGCTGCCTTGGGAGCTGCTCACTGCACACACCGGGGTCTGAGCACGGTTTTCCTATGCCACCGATGATGGCAGATTTGCAGTCCAGCAGGCACCGGTGTGTGTCTCCCAGCCCCGTGTCTCCCAGCCCCTGGGACAGGGCGGCAGGATCTCCCCACGTGGAGCTGAGGCTCTCAGGGCAGCCGACTCCAGCCCCGATGCGTGGGTGTTCTCACAGTCAGTTTTTCCCTGTAAAACTCCGCATTGGCAAACAGGAGTGCAGTTTCACCAAAGCTCCCGACACAAGGTGAGAGCCTCGCTCCCCAGGGCCCCGAGGTCCTCATCCCAGGAGCCAGCAGGCACCGGCCTCTGATCCCAGGACGACGCCCCTGCCTTCACCCCGTCCAGACCCGCGTGGCTCCCCTGGGATGCGGGGACTGGAGCTCCAAGATCTGCCTGCCACGCTCCTAACCAGCGAATCCATCTCATGCCTGTGGGTATGTGCGTGTCTGTGTGTCTGTGCGTGTCTGTGCGTGTGTGTCTGTGTGTCTGTGTGTCTGTGTGTATGTGTGTATGTGCATGTCTGTGTGTATGTGCGTGTCTGTGTGTCTGTGTGTGTCTGTGCATGTGTGTCTGTGTGTCTGTGTGTATGTGTGTGTGTCCAGGTCTGTGTGTGTGTGTCTGTGTGTGTGTGTGTCTGTGTGTCTGTGTGTATGTGCGTGTCCGTGCGTGTCTTGCGTGTGTGTCTGTGCGTGTCTGTGCGTGTGTCTGTGTGTCTGTGTGTATGTGTGTGTCTGTGTGTATGTCCAGGTCTGTGTGTCTATGTGTCTGTGGGTATGTGCATGTCTGTGTGTCTGTGTGTGTCTGTGCGTGTCTGTGCGTGTGTGTATGTGTGTCTGTGTGTCTGTGTGTATGTGTGTGTCTGTGTGTATGTGCATGTCCGTGCGTGTCTGTGGGTATGTGCGTGTCTGTGTGTCTGTGTGTATGTCCAGGTCTGTGTGTGTGTGTCTGTGTGTGTGTGTCTGTGTGTCTGTGTGTATGTGCGTGTCCGTGCGTGTCTGTGGGTATGTGTGTGTCCGTGCGTGTCTGTGGGTATGTGCGTGTCTGTATGTCTGTGTGTATGTCCAGGTCTGTGTGTATGTGCGTGTCTGTGTGTATGTGCGTGTCTGTGCGTGTCTGTGGGTCTGTGTGTGTCTGTGTGTATGTGCATGTCCATGCGTGTCAGTGGGTATGTGCGTGTCTGTGTGTCTGTGTGTATGTCCAGGTCTGTGTGTGTGTGTCTGTGTGTGTGTGTGTCTATGTGTCTGTGTGTATGCGCGTGTCCGTGCGTGTCTGTGGGTATGTGTGTGTCTGTGTGTCTCTGTGTATGTGTGTGTATGTGTGTATGTGTGTGTCCATGTGTGTCTGTGGGTATGTGCATGTCTGTGTGTCTGTGTGTGTCTGTGCATGTCTGTGCTGTGTGTATGTGTGTCTGTGTGTCTGTGTGTCTGTGTGTATGTGTGTGTCTGTGTGTATGTCCAGGTCTGTGTGTCTGTGTGTCTGTGTTGTCTGTGCGTGTCTGTGCATGTGTGTCTGTGTGTCTGTGCGTGTGTGTATGTGTGTGTCTGTGTGTGTCTGTGTGTGTCCATGGGTATGTGCGTGTCTGTGTGTCTGTGTGTATGTGTGTGTCTGTGTGTATGTCCAGGTCTGTGTGTCTATGTGTCTGTGGGTATGTGCATGTCTGTGTGTCTGTGTGTGTCTGTGCGTGTCTGTGCGTGTGTGTCTGTGTGTCTGTGTGTCTGTGTGTATGTGTGTGTCTGTGTGTATGTCCAGGTCTGTGTGTCTGTGTGTCTGTGTGTCTGTGTGTATGTGTGTGTCTGTGTGTATGTCCAGGTCTGTGTGTCTGTGTGTCTGTGTGTCTGTGCGTGTCTGTGCGTGTCTGTGTGTCTGTGTGTGTCTGTGGGTATGTGTGTATGTGCGTGTCTGTGGGTATGTGTGTGTCTGTGTGTGTCTGTGCATGTGTGTATGTGTGTCTGTGTGTCTGTGCGTGTGTGTATGTGTGTGTCTGTGTGTCTGTGTGTGTCTGTGTGTCTGTATGTTCAGGTCTGTGTGTCTGTGTGCGTCTGTGTGTCTGTATGTTCAGGTCTGTGTGTCTGTGTGTGTCTATGTGTCTGTGTGTATGTGCGTGTCCGTGTGTGTCTGTGGGTATATGCGTGTTTGTGTGTCTGTCCAGGTCTGTGTGTATGTGCATGTCCGTGCGTGTCTGTGGGTATGTGCGTCTCTGTGTGTCTGTGTGTACGTGTGTGTCTGTGTGTATCTGTGTGTCTGTGTGTATGTGTGTGTCCATGTGTGTCTGTGGGTATGTGCGTGTCTGTGTGTCTGTGTGTATGTCCAGGTCTGTGTGTATGTGTGTGTCTGTGTGCATGTGCGTGTCCATGAGTGTCTGTGGGTATGTGTGTGTCTGTGTGTCTGTGCATGTCCATGCGTGTCTGTGGGTATGTGCGTGTCCGTGCGTGTCTGTGTGTATGTGTGTGTCCATGGGTATGTGCGTGTCTGTGTGTGTATGTGTGTATATGTGTGTCTGTGTGCATGTGTGTGTCTGTGCGTGTCTGTGGGTATGTGGGTGTCTGTGTGTCTGTGGGTATGTCCAGGTGTGTGTGTCTGTGTGTGTCAGTGGGTATGTGTGTGTCTGTGTGTCTGTGTGTATGTGCATGTCCGTGCGTGTCTGTGGGTATGTGCGTGTCCGTGCGTGTCTGTGTGTATGTGCGTGTCCATGTGTGTCTGTGGGTATGTGCGTGTCTGTGGGTATGTGGGTGTCTGTGTGTCTGTGTGTAGGGCGTGTCCGTGCGTGTCTGTGGGTATGTGCGTGTCCGTGTGTGTCTGTGGGTATGCTCCACGTCTATATATACAATTTTATCTGAACTTCAGAACATCTGAACGTTGCTCACAGCCAATGAACGCGTACCAAGTCCGCTAACGTTGTGCTTCTAAGGCTTTAAGGAGTGTGCGAGTCGGGCGGGACACGGCTCAGATGGCGGACTCTGGCCTACAGATTCCACCTCCCCAGGGCTGGGGTGGCCCAGGATGGTGACAAGCTCGTCATTGTTCCTCGCTGGTTTGTAAGGCAGCTTTCAGGTAGGTTCTTGTTTTCCTTTGCTAAAAATTTTGCTCTAAAGTCAGTTTTTAAAAATCAGTAGTACGGACAAGAAGCCCTGAACGGATTGTATTTCTCCCGAATATGCCTGAATGCGGGTCTCAAGACAAAAGCCATCATTTCTGGTCTAGGATGCCAAGTGGAGCAGTGTTTCTTCTGCACCTGCTCCGAGTGTCCTGAAAACACACTTGCTAACCGGGGTCCCATCCAGCGCACCTGTGTGCATCACGGGCTCGTTACAACCCTCAGGCTTGAGCTGGGGCCAAGGCAGCAGGAAGGGCAGAGCCACGGGGGCCCTGGCGGTGGGCGGGGCATGCGGAGCGGAGCTGGGTCCCAGACAGGACAAGCCGAGCCACGCGCGCCAGCAAGGACGGCGGTCCGGTCCCACCCTGGGAGCGTGTGGCCGGAGATGCTCTTGCTCTCCTGTTAGTCACACTGAGTGTTCCGCGGTGCCTCTCCCTGCACACACCCAGATGACCTGGGAGGGGCCAGGGCTGCACGCTCGCTGGTCCTGCGGCCCCCACACCGCCCGCTGCCGGTCACTCCTGGTCTGACCCAGCACCGGGACCCTGGGCGTGCGTTCTACACAGCTCCACGAAGAGCTGGGTGTCCCTAAGGCAACAATACCTCAAAAGTCTGCCTTTTTCCTTTCTGAAAATAAAAATGAGGGCTGACATTGGGCCTAGTGGGTAAGACATCGGTTAGGGGCTGGCTTCAGTGGGTTAAGTGGCCGCCTGAGAGGCCAGCATCCCATGAGTGCCGGTTCGAGTCTCCACTGTTCCACTTCCTATCCAGCTCCTTGCTAATGGCCTGGGAAAACAGTGGAGGATGGCCCAACCCATTAGGCCCCTGGACCCGGGTGGGAGACCCGGATGGAGTTCCAGGCTCCTGGCTTGGGCCTGGCCCTGGCCCAGCACAGGCCGCTGCAGCCATTCGGGAAATAAATCAGCAGGTGAAAAATGTCTCTTTCTCTAACTCTTCCTTTTAAATAAATAAACACATCCTTGAAAAGAAAGCTTCCGGGTAGGACTCCCGCATCCATGCTGGAGTTCCCAGGCCTGAGTCCGACCCCACCCCGGACTCCAGCTGCCTGCCCACGTGCACTCTGGGAAGCAGCAGGTGATGGATTAGTGGTTGGGTCCCTGCCCCCGATGTGGGAGACCCGGATTCAGGTCCCGGCTCCCAGCTTCGGCCCAACCCAGTCTCAGCTGCTGCGGGCAGTCGGGAACCAGCAGATGAGACCTCTCTCTGTCTGCTCTCTGACTTAAGAACCAATTTACAGAATTTAGAATAAACGTAGGATGGTATCTTTCCCCCGACACACCAAGGTTATTTATTTAGCCATTTTCGAGACAGAGACAGAGATAGTGGGCGGGCCCATCCCCAGGCTCACTCCCCAAAGGAACTCAACACGGTCTCTTAGTCTCTCCGTCTCTCGCAGGCGTGGCAGGGCCGCAGCCGCTGGAGCTACCAGCTTCTGCCTCCCAGGGTGTGTAATCGGCAGGAAGTTGGAACCACAGCAGGATAGGACTTGAACCCAGGCCCGGTGCTATGGGTCTCACAGGCTGCGCCAAGCACCTGCTCTCCGCCTCGCTCCTCTCTGACTGGTGGAGCTCCCTGGAGTGGCTGGTGCTGCTGGTTAAACCTGCGGCACAGAGAATGAGAACGGCAGCCCCCGCGCCAGGCGGAGACGGAGCCTCCTGCCCGGGACTCCCCTCCTGCGGGGACAGGCCCCCCTCTTGTTCCCATCCAGACTCTCGAAGGTCGATTTTCGTCTTTCAGCCCCAATTCCTGAATAAGCCCACACAATTACACAGGATAAAAGCGCAATTATCACATAAAAGTCGTAATAAATGCCTCCTTTAATGAAAGTGATTATGTGCGTCCCGGTTCGGGGCTCCCTGGGCGGCTTCATCCCCGCCAGCACCCTCAGCACTGCCTCCTCCCGCGGGATTTTCACGGGATTCCTGGGGCGGGGGCAGCAGCCCCCCTCCCCGCCCCGCGGTGCAGCAGACACCTCGCTCCTCCCCGTCTCGGGCCCTGGAGCCGTCAGGGGAGGATGGGACCCGTGCCCTCGGGAGGGGAGGGGGTCTCCAGTTGCGACGGTTTGGGAGGGAAGGGAAGACAACTGATCTCAGGCCAAGCGTTGATCCTTCATGAAATGGGGCAAACCATTAGGGAATTAGCCGGAGGGGAATTTGTTTTTGTGATAAAATTATTCAAGGTGCAGTTAATAGTAATTGTGACTAACAAAGCCTTGAGTGCAAATACAGGAGAGAGACCCTGCGGCTGGTGGGAGCCCCGACCCTTGCACCTGTCGAGTGGGCGGGTCCAAGGTCGGAAGCCAAACCCGGACCTTCACGCAGGGTGCACGCTCACTGAAGGAACTTGGAGGAGGGGTCCCTGTCACTGCAGGTCCTGTGGGGCACCTCACAGCGGTGACTCAAGGCTCAGGGGCGGACGTTGGCCCCAGAATTTTTGAGCCATAACAGAGTGTGAACATCTCCGCTGTTTTTGAAAACGATCTTCGTCCCGTTTCTCAGCCAAGGGAAGTTCTGGGAGGTGATCACAGAGTGGGCGCTGAGGACAAGTAGCATCAGCAAATAAAAGCTGACCCTCAACAAAACTTCCCAGTGTCTCAGTAAGTAAGAGCTCGCTGGTTCTGTGGGAGCCCGGCCCATGGGAGCCCGGCCCGTGGGAGCCCGGCCCGTGGGAGCCCGGCCCGGGGGAGCCCGGCCCGTGGGAGCCCTGCGCAGCCTTTCTCCAGTCCTGCCCCAGCCTGCGGCTCCAGAGGCTTCCTGTTCAGGGTGGGTGCTGGTGGGCGCGGTGAGAGCCAGGCCCCCCGCCCTCCCTGGGAGGGGTCCTCGCCCAGCGCCCTGGCGGCTTGGCTCCCGCACACAGCCCCGTCCCCACACACCCGTGCACTTGCCAGGGTGATCAATAACGGGATGGAAGCATCTTCTGCGGGGTTAAGTTAATCTTCCTATTGATCAGCCCGGAAAACGTATTGCTGTTCCGGGGCGGCCCTGCTGCATGGCTTCCCCGTGCGGCGCCTGCCCCGGCCGCCACCGCTATCAGGAAGAGAAATAGGACAGCACCTCCCGCACTAAACGCTCCCATTACCGCAGGGCCGTCTTCACCAGCGCCGAGCGGCTCCTGGAGCCGAGGATTTATGGCTGGTGGGCGCCTGGGTAATTTTTCTGTGGGTGTTAGAGTATTGATAATGATCTGGGCTTTTCCTCACTCACGTTTAGCACGTAGATTTCACATTAATAACAGTTATAGATGATGAGCGCAAGTGCTTTTCCAATTACAGTGCCCGGAGAAAGGATTAAAAAAAAAAAAAAAAAAAAACAGGACTGTAAACAAAGTGAAACCAGAGTGAGGCGTTCACCATCCGTGTTCCAGTCTCTTTCTTGCTTAAAACTGACCAAGAGCAGAGGGCACGGAGTGGCCTGGGAGGACAGGACGGACCTGGCCCTGTGTGGGAAGAATGAAGATGGGTGACCCAAGTGGCAAACTGACCCCCGCGAAGACAGACTGGGGCCAAGGCCACACTCACCCCAGGTGACCTTGGGGCACCCGGACACTCCCTCAGTGCACTTGGGAAACCAGTCACCCGTACCAGGGGGTGTTCTTTTTTTTTTTTTTTTTTGACAGGCAGAGTGGACAGTGAGAGAGAGAGACAGAGAAAGGTCTTCCTTTGCCGTTGGTTCACCCTCCAATGGCCGCCGCGGCCGGCACGCTGCGGCCAGCGCACTGCACTGATCCGATGGCAGGAGCCAGGTACTTATCCTGGTCTCCCATGGGGCGCAGGGCCCCTCTACTGCACTCCCGGGCCACAGCAGAGAGCTGGCCTGGAAGAGGGGCAACTGGGACAGAATCCGGTGCCCTGACTGGGACTAGAACCCGGTGTGCCAGCACCTCAAGGCGGAGGATTAGCCTAGTGAGCCACGGCGCCGGCACCAGGGGGCGTTCTGAGAGGGGATGACAGCACGCTCCCAAACGCCCCCCACCCGGGGGGAAAAGCAAAGCTGGGGCAAACAGGAAGCGTGACTGCCACACGGAAGGACCAGTCCAGTGCCAGGGACTGCAAGAGCCCAGACGCAGGGTTGGCCCAGGCATGACGGGGGGTGCACACACGGCTGGCATGGAGCCTGGCCACGCAGTTTCTGTGGCCGGGAAAACGGTACAGGGGACGTGAAGGCAGAATCGTGTTTGAACCAGAGAGTCCAGGGTGGCTGTGTGTGGTCACCAGCACCAGGCAGCCCGGCGTGGGGGCAGGGCTTGAAGGGGGCATGACTTCGGGTGAAGGGGTGCACATCGTGGGGAGCGGGTGTTACTGTGTTCCATGCAGAACGAAGGCTTCTCTGTATAGGGAGTTGGGACCTGTTCACCAGGCAGGGTTCTGGAAGGCACCCACGCAGGTGCATGGGGACGGAGCCGATGTCCAGGCCTGCCCTGGAACAACCGGGTCAGCATCGACAGGGGAGGGAGACACAGGGCTCACACGGGCGCAGGCGAGAGCTCTTCGGTACTGGTTCTGAGAAGCCACGCGGGCAGACACTTTCCTGTCCACGAAACAGCCCACGGTGGATGGCAGAGGCCACGCCACCGCCCACTGTCAGCCTTTGTCCACTGAAGGCCTCGGGGGTAGGGACAGTGGCCAGGGTCCCCTCATCCCTTCGCAGCAAGCTCTCTGATGGGTCTCGTGTGTGCTGGGGAGGTGTGGCTCAGACACGGAATCCTCAGACAGCAAACAATGAGAGCTTTCTGGTCCACCTGACTTTGCACCCAGAATTCTCCCCGAGTTGGGCTAGCTTCCTCCTCCTCCCCCTCCTCCTCCCCCTCCCCCTCCCCCTCCTCCTTCTGAGATTTACTTATTTACTTGAAAGACAGAGTGGGGGCCAGCGCTGTGGCACAGCAGATTAAAGCCCTGGCCTGAAGCACCGGCATCCCATATGGGCGCGGGTTCTGGTCCCGGCTGCTCCTTTTTCGATCCAGCTCTCTGCTGTGGCCTGGGAAAGCAGTAGAAGATGGCTCAAAGATTTAAAAAATCTTTCAAAAAAGATTTATTTGATTATTTGAAATGCAGAGTGAGAGAGAGAGATCCTCCATCCACTTGTTCACTCCCTAAATGGCCACAAAGGCCAGGGCTGGGCCAGTGAGAAGCCAGGAGCCAGGAGCTCCATCTGGGCCTCCCACATGGGTGACAGGGCCCCACGTGCTTGGGCCATCTTCGCTCCTTTAACAGGTGCATTAGCAGGGAGCTGGATTGGAAGTGGAGCAGCGACACTCCAACTGGCACTCTTAGGGGACGCTGGTGTCAGAGGTGGTGTCGTACCAGCTGCATCGCGGGCCAACCTGATCCATGCACCTTGAGAAGGGTTGTGGACACCCCAAGTGGTGGCTGAACCCACTGGCTGATTCTCTTTGCGACCCAGCAGTGAGCTGGCTTTGCCACGCCGTGACCTGGCTGAACTGTGTGGGAGCGGAGCCTGCGGTGCGGTGGCGCGGGGAGGGGTGCAGGGCGGAGCCATCGGTGATGGCGAGGCTCTGTGTCATTCTCATCTCTCTGCTGACTTTCGCAGTAGCCCGTCTCGGTGCCCACAGATGCCACAACTCTGCATCCAACCACCCCCAATCCAAAACGTTTTTTTAAAGATACTGCATCTGCACAGACTTTTTTTCTGGTCGTTATTCCCTAAACAATACAGCCTCCGCCTATTCACATAGCATCTGCATTGCGTTGGGTGTTACAGGACACCTCGAGGGGACTGAGGGCACACAGAGGGCGTGTGTCGGTTCCTCTGGGACTGGAGCCGTGCACCTGATGATGGTCAACGCCCCGTTGCTAACCAACGTTTGAAGACAAGCCGGGATCAGCCCGGAAAGTGCCGCCTGGTGGCCAGCTTCAGTTCCGCTTTCTAGATCTGAGTTTCTAGGGCTGAGTATTGACGACTCTATGACTGATCTCTTGGCGGCCGGTGTGGCTCAAGGCTGGCTTAGAGAACCGACACCGGCCGTGATCACCGCCGTGCCAGGAGTGCGAGGAGGCTGCCATCTTCCCTGGCTGCAGGGGCAGGGCCTCCCAAGGCTCCAGGACATTTGCTGGACGCACTGCAGGTTCCCAGCCCCTGCCCAGAGTGAGGACGGGAGAGGGCCCACACGTGTTCCTTGGGATGGCAGCCTCGGGCAGCTCCTCTGTGTCCGTGTCCCAGAGCAGTGAGAGGACAACCCGCACGTCCTTATGGAATGTTCCAGAATGGCACGGCTGTGGTAGGTGCCTCTCAAAACCACGTGGGAGATGGCTGGAACCTTCTGTGCCGGGACCCTGTGCTACACCCGAAGTGGGTGAAGTGATGCCCAGGGCTTTGGATTAAGCAGTAATGTTCGCTGAGCGCTGGAGTCGTGTCCCTTCCGCGTGGCGAGTGCAGATTTCTGTAGGCAGGAAGAGGGCCTCACGCCCTCCGTTAGGACCGAGGTCAAGAGCAAGGGTCTGGGGCCAGGACTTCTGGGAGCTGCCACTCGCAGAGGGACAGACAGGGCTGCTGCAGGGCCCCGTCCGCGGGACAAATCGCGCCTGCTTTGAGAACAGTTCATGCCCCACTCGGTGTGCCTCTTCCTCCCCGCGTCTGAGTAGGCAGAGCTCTGAGAACAGCCCTGTGCCTTCCACGCAGGATGAAAAGCAAGACGGACTTTGGGGACGAGGAAGACCGAGGTGCCGTCCGTGCCCATGTGGGCCGCCGCGGCGCCCTGGAGTCCACGGCCGGGCTGAGTGTGCGGTGATGGCCAGTGCGCCGCAGGGAGCGGCGTGTGAGCACCGGTGCCCCTCTCCGCGCCGCGGCGGGGCCGCTTCCAGGGGCTGAGGCAGCGAGGAACGGAGCAGGGTGAGTTATCTAAAACCGGCTCTACCGACAGAGCCCCGATTTCTTGCAACTGTTGGTGAGTGACAGGCAGGCGCCGCGTCCCTTTTATTTCTGCGAGGGAACTGAGGTCTCTGCACTTTTTGCGGGAAGGAAAAGCCTTCCTCCTCCTGGCACTCTGGGAAATCCTTCTGCACGGCGCTGGCGACCGCGAGCTGGTGCGCGGGCCCTTTCCACTCATCTTTTGTGGAATATCAACACTTTATTCTGAATCCGATATATCCCTGGTGGACCAGAAGTGGAAAAAAAGATTTAAAACGAAGGAAAAAAAAAACCCTTCCTCTACTGTCAGGAGAAAAGAATTCTGTCTTTCCAGGGCAAATGTTGGATGTGATCCTCTCATTTCACCTTTGGATAAATTCTCACTTCAAGCAAAACTATTCCCCTTTGAAAGTGCTGTTATGCAGACACACACCACAGTCACTCAAAGGGAGTGTTGTGCCTCCGAATAATGTGATGGGCTAATGTATTCCGACAGTCATCAACATGCTGGACGCGATGCCTCTCGCTTCTCCGTGTTGTTCTTTCTATTTATTGCCAAGGGACGCCTGCCCCTAATTAGCTCCTTCTCTCAGATCAGGGTTCTCCACCAGGGTGGTTTTGCCGCCACATCCCCCCCGCGGGGACACCCGCACACATCCTGGGTTGCCATGCGGGGCAGGCGGAGCGTTGCTGCTGGCACGCGGGGGCAAGCGCCGGGGGCCCTGGGGGTACGGGGCTGCTCCCAGAGCCAGGGTCGTCTCAGCCCCACGGCAGCACACCAAGGAAGAGATGGCACGGACTAGCTGCATGCTGGGCCAGCCCGCCACGCCCTGGGCTTCTGACATGTTCCATCCGGGCTCCACTCTCCACAAGGAGTGAGCCCGAGAGACACCATACGCTGGACGAGACACGGACATTCGATGGCCACGGAACAAATGCGCAGTGGCCGTCGAGGGGCCCCAAGGAGAGGCTGTAACAGCCTGAAACAGATCCATAGGCAGGCAGACACGAAGAACTGACCACTCGCCGCCCAGGTGGACAGGACACCAGGCCACTCCCCGGTCATGCCCCAGAACAAAGCCTGGGAAAGGGAGCCAGGATGCGTGCAGCCCAAAAGAGAAAGTGGGGGGTGGGGCAGCACTGTGGCGCAGCAGGCTAAAGCCCAGGCCTGCAGCGCCAGCATCCCACATGGGCGCCGGTTCAAGCCCCAGCTGCTCCACTTCCCATCCAGCTCTCTGCTATTACATCTGGGAAAGTAGCAGAAGGTGACCCACGTCCTTAGGCCCCTGCACCCACATGGGAGACCCAGATGAAGCTCCTGGCTTTGGCCTGGCTCAGGCCCAGTCATTGTGGCCATTTGGGGAGTGAGCCAGCAGAAGGAAAACCTCTTTTTGTCTCTCCTTCTCTCTCTGTAACTCTGCCTTTCAAATAAATTTTAAAAAAGAAAGAAAGACAACAGAAGAGGGTAGGGGTTTCATGGTGAGTGAGCCAAGTGCCGAGACTTGTTAGAAAAAATTAGAAGAAGTTACACTGGCAATGCACTGGACAATGAGCAGATGAACGTGCGGGCAGAGAGGGAGCCGTGCCCAGAAGAATCCGGGTTACTGTTCGGGTTAGAGGAAGGCAGATGGGATGCAGTGTTGGCCAGAAGCCCCGCCGGCAGCTTCTTGCTCTGGGTCTGCTAGCGTCACGGGTGAAGCGAGGCAGGGCTGCAGAGCCAAGCCAAGTCCAAGACTCCATCAGCGGGGAGAGGGCTCCCCGCCACGCCCGATGCACTGTACACGTGTGCGTGACGGAGGCAGGGCAGGGGGCACTGAACCCTGAGTCCATGTGTGACAGAAACGCGTCCACACCTGTGAACAACACACAGCGTTCCTCGCGCTGTGCTCATCGCCTGCTTTGGAGCGAAGGCTGCGGTCCTCGGAGACCGGGAGGAGCGTGCTGGACAGCTGGGGGTCCTTGGGAGTTTGCTGCCCTGCAAACTCGGCCACAAAAGACGGACCCTGGACAGACGCGGGCGCGACGCCACGGTCCCTTTGCTCCTTCTGCCCTCGGGAGCGTTACACGTCCGCGGGCTTTGTCCTCGTCGTGTTGTTTCCTGAGGACTCGGGAACCCTCAGAAACAGCTGGGAGCAGTCGGGGTGGCTTCCACCGCCGACCCCACCCTCTGTGACCGTCTCTCTGACTGCTCTCGGCCCTGAATGGGCGCCTGTGCTTCCGGAATGGGAAGGGCAGCGTGGGCGAGGCGTGCGGGCGGAGGCGAGGGGCTGCGGGAGGGTGGGGAGAGCTCGCCTGACGCTCCAGCCTGGAGCCGAGTGACGGGGCAGGAGCCCCTGCGCGGGGACCACGGCGATCGGCAGCGCCACCGCCCAGGAATCTGAAAACACCTCGCACCCAGCTGCGAAGTCTGCCTGCTTCCCTGGGTGCCCTGGGAAACAACAGAAGCAGCTCACCATCAACACCTCGCTCTACACGGGAGGAGCGGCCGTGAGCACACGGGCTGTCACAGAGGCCCTGGGGCGGATCGTGCCAATGCCAGGGGCTTACCTGGGCAAGCAAGGAAGGAGTCGTCAATTTGTCGTGTAGCTGATTGTATCCGGGGACCGAAAGGTGCAAATACGACAGACGTGGCCACAGGGGTGGCTGTGTCCCTGGATCAAGGTGGACAGCACTGGTGCCAGCAGGTGGTCAGAGGGAGCAGGAACCGAGGTGCAAACGGCCTCTTCATACGGAAACGACCAACAAACAGCTGGAAGATGGCAGCTCAGCTCGGGGAGTCACAAGGCGCGGCTGTGACAGTGGCAGGACAAGGCGCGGCCGTGACAGTGGCAGGACAAGGTGCGGCCGTGACAGTGGCAGGACAAGGCGCGGCCGTGACAGTGGCAGGAGCCCGCACCCCCGTGCTCGGCGCTCTGCAGGGCAGCCTGGGTACCATCCTCGGTAGGGGAGCTTTCACGTCCCTGCAAAGCGGCAACCTGAACTCAGAAAGACGCAGGTGCCGATGGCAGCTATGTGGACGACGGTGCCAACCTTGCACCACACAGGATCCGAACATGCACACGTGTGTAATCCATTCAGGACAGAAGTGGGATTCCCGTGGCTGTTTGGACACACCCTGCCCTTCCATCCAGGAACAGCACTGTTCCAGCGCCCACCTGCGCTGTGCAAGCTTTGACCAGAGCCGTCGCTCAGGGCATGGATTCCCAGGCGTGGTAGCCCCCAGCCCCTTCTCATCACCCTGCACCCATTTCATCGCCCTCTTCATGAGCGTCTTCGCTCAACAGCCCCCAAGAAAGGATGCACAAAACTTAGGGATGCGAACCTTTGCAGGCCCTGCGTAGTCTTTTGAATGAGGAAGGCCCCTTCTCCCCTCGCCTTTATCCCCCAGGCACCTCCAAACAGCCTGGTGTCCAGACCAGAAGCCTCTTGGGCTGTCTGTCATTTCTGTCACAGCCATCGGAGGGTTTTGCTGTGTGACGTCATGGAGTGTGAGACCGGAGGAGACTTTCATTCAGCTGCCAGTGCTTGTAGCTGCCCAGCACACTGGCGAGAACGCAGGCTCCTGTCGGCCTGGGTGGAGAGAGGGCCCAGTTCTCAGGGCTCCCCTAGATCTCTACAGAAACCATAGGTGCAAAGACCCCAGCCCAGGCGAATCTCACCTTGCAAACGAGGCCTGCTCCTGGTTAAGGGCTCTGTCCCACTGATCTCCACGCTGTGTCTCCGACCAGGCCATCGTCAGTGGACGGGTCTTGTACATGCATACGGAAAAACTTGTCAATTGGTTTTACTCACGGACAATTCACACAGAATTTTGTATCTGTTAAAGCGCTTGGCAGCAACACAGCAGATGAATTAGGATATTGACTAGAACCAAGTAGTAAGGAACACTATAGAAATAAGGCATCATTATAAATGAGATGGGAATGCGACCAGGAGACTCGGAAAATGAACACTTTGGTAATTATAGCCCTCTCTGTAAATATAAGGGACAAGGTAGAGAAGCAATTTCTAATTTGTGATATTTTTATGATTTATACAAAGAAATACAAGCCATAAATCCAAGGGAATTATGTAAACGATGAAGTCATGCTCACAATAGGGTGTTATTTTTAGATTAAAATCTTATAAATTGTGTAACTTTCCCCCCAAAAGAAATAATTAGGCAAAGCATAGCACTGGTCTTGGGGAATCATACCTATAGAATGGGCTGCTGAAAGGTGCTTTTGGTGGAAATAAAACCTTGCGTTATTATTCTCTGTGCCTCTCTCTCTCCCGTTAAATAAACCTGGACTTCCTACGTGGCTTCCGGAAAGGCCAGACCCAAGGGCCTTGCGCTGCCGGTGAAGGGGGCCCCAGCCCCGGGGCGTGGCCGTGGCCGCACGCTGACACGCCCATTCCTGGGCACGTCAGGCCTTGGGAGGGCCGCGTCAGCAAGGCCCCCTCACCCCAGCCGGCTCAGCCACGGAAGGGGCAAACTGACCCCAGCTCTCGCTGGACGAGAGGAGATTACAGCTCCGGCCAGACGCGCCCCGCCGGGCCTCGGTAACACTGAACACTCCCAAGGCTCCTCTGAGACAGGCATCCGTTGTCTCGGCTCCGGCTCAGTAACTGCGACCACGACGCACAATCATAGACGTTTCCGTCTGTGGCTCGAGCCCTTCTCCTGTGGAATCCTGATGTCAATCCACCCACGTTAGACTGGAACCCCACGGACCCCCCCCACACCGAGTCCCTCCCTGCCCCACAGAAGGCAGCCGCTCCCCTGTGCCCCTGTCTCCTCCGGCCTCCACCGCCCGCAGGTCCTTGGTTGGCTCTGTCTGCCTGGACATTGGCAGCACTCAAACCGCGGACGTGCAGGGTCCAGCAAGATGCGGGCGGACACACCACGCTTCAGGAGTCTGGCTGCGCATTGCACTCATTTCCACAGCCTGCACCCAAGGAGGCCCCGAGGAGCCACGCCCTGCACCCAGTGAGTCCGCTGGGCTAGTTCAGATGAGAACTTCTCATATAAAACGGCTTTTACCCGCCAGCCGTCGACTCCATCGCGTTCTGGAATTCAGAAATCTGTTACATGCTGGAAGAAATCGGCAGGCTGGACACCTTAAGAGGCAGCATTTCCATGTGCTGTGGTTGGTTGGAGAACCAAGCGATTCCCACAGGATCACGTTAGCGCTGCACAACGCTGCCTTCCACTCCCCCATGCAAAGTGAGACGCCACCGTGAACTTGGCAAAGCACAAACCCAGACGTGGCTCTCTTTCATGGGCGCTGAAATACTCCGTGACCTTGGCACTGTCTCTGTGGTCAGCAGGGCGAGGCCCGCGCTCTCGGCAAGGCTGAACCGCTCGGCACTGCTTTGTCTTGTTCTCGCTCGCCGTCGCCTGGCCGTGGCTCCGTCTGCTCTGCCGCCTCCCGGGAGGACGTGGTCCTCTCCCCCCAGCAGCCTCCGAGTGCACATTTCCCGTGTTTAGTTCACATCAGGAAGCCTTGGAGGCTGTGCGGGAGCCTGCAGGCCGTCTTCTGCCCACCAGGAGCACCTCCGCTCCATTTCCACGAACCCAGTGGGCTAAGCCGGGGAGCGAGGGGGTGGCGGGGAAGGGGCAGAGCCAGGGGCCGGAGCGATTCTTCCCCTTTGTGCTTCAAGGGGAGCACCTCCGACTCCCTCAGCGTCTTCGGGGCGTCCTTTGAAAGTTCATGAAAGACTGGATTTCTGCATTTCTGCACCGACATACATCTAGGTTTCAATTCCATTTCTCAGTGCTCGTCTGGAGCCCTCTCCTTGGGCTGTCTCACTAGCACTGCCGTTCTGGATGGACATTCAGGCTCCACCTCGTACAACAGAGGGAGCTTCCGGCGAGAGCTCCTAGGGGCTGAGTGTTTTGTCTGCACGGGTTTGGGTCTGCAGGAAATCACCCAGTCTTCCGAGGGGCGTGGGGGGCCGTGAACGCTGGCGTTCCTCGATTGCAATCTGAAGTCACAGGAGAAACGGAAAATCGTCTCGGAAGCGAACCTGGGAACCGTGAGTGCGGGGAGTCCGACACGAGCTCTGCTCCCGAGGGCCGGGGACCCTCACCCGTGGAGACCGGCAGCACTGGCTGTTTTCTGCCCTGTAAAGTGGTGTCCACTGGGAAGGGGCAGGTGGGGTGATTTGGGGAGCACCTAGGGCCGGCAGAACTCACCGTGGAAGGGGTGTTGGGGAGATTCCTGTGTAGGCTGTCGCCGCAGGGCTGGAGCTAACAGCGCTGGACACGACTTGACAAGACTGATGAGCAAGCCTCGAGAGTGGGGATACGTGTCCCACATAGGGGGTCCGCAGTTCGGTTCTGGGCTCCTGCTAACGCAGAACCTGGGAGGCAGCCGTGTGGCTCAGATGATTGGTTCCTGCCCCACACGTGGGAGACCTGGGTTCAGCTCCTGCCCCAGGGCATTTGACGAGTGTTTCCCTAGATGGGAGCAACCTCTCCCTCTCCCTCTCCCTCTCTCTCTCTCTCTGTCTCTGTCTCTTGCTCTCACTCTTTCTCTCTCTCTCACTCTCTCCCTCTCAAAAACAAAAACAGAGCAAAGAAAAAAACAACAAAATCCAGGTCTCGAAGAGATCCAACTGATTCCATGAACCTACTTTGACTCAGAAAGTCGTCCAACACCACTTACAGGAACCTCCTATCGCCCTCTAGTCAGAAGGAGCACAATCACATCATCTGGCATCCAGCAGACACCAGTGCACAGGGAGTCGGGCGAGTGTGGCCGGTGACGAGGAGAAATGGTCGACGTGGTCAGAGAAGGACGTGGAGGGTTTCAAGACAGGTGCAAGGTGCTTCCCGTGACCCCGGCGCCGAGAAGGCATCAGCATCGTAGCGTCGGAGAGGATGACTCCCCAAGGGCATCTCGAACCGCGTGGTAGTGAAGTATCCGCCGAACTAAACGGATTGCGATACCAGAAAAATAGTGTAGAAGGAAATGTCACGCCCTTGAAGACAGTGATAGAAGCTGTCCAACAAATACCCAAAAAGACTGAACGGAAGTGGGGAGAGTGGTGGTGAACCCTGTCAGCAGCTGAGCGTGCGCGTGGCTGGGAGGAGATGTGATGGTGAATCCTGTAAACAGCTGAGCGTGCGTGTGGCCGGGAGGAGATGTGACGGTGAACCCTGTAAACAACTGAGCGTGCGTGTGGCCGGGAGGAGATGTGATGGTGAATCCTGTAAACAACTGAGCGTGCGTGTGGCCGGGATCTCCTCGCATAAAGAGCTGAATGAGAATGTCTGCAAATACGAGAACGGAAAACACATTTGGAATCTGGTGGCCGAAATTTTCTAAATTTTATGACAACCATGAGGTTTCATGAATCTTAAGAATAGCCCTAGCACACACACATGCACACACATACATACACACACATGTGCACACACACATATGGATACACATCTCACACAAGATACTGGACTCTAAAATCTGGAACCAATGGCAGGAAGAACATCTTAAAAGCGAGGGGTGGGAGAGACAGACAGGCAGACAGAGACAGATGCCCCAGGGGAGGGTGACACGTCGGAGCAGGTTTTCGTCAAGGGCAGTGCACAACAGAGACAGTGAAGACCTCTCTCACTGAGGAGAGAAAAAGCGGCAGCCGAAATTCTTCAGCCGGGAAAGAGAAAGGAGCTGTGTCAGGTGGGCAGAAGCCGGGTACTGATCAGCCGGCACCGCCACAAGACGCGCAGGAATTCAGTCAGTGCGGCGGAATCATTCCAGATACAAACTTGGATCCGCACCATGTCCTGAAGAACAAACGAATGCTAACTGCACATGCATGTGGAGAACCTCCTTAAACTTCTCTATGTTTAAAAGACAATTGTAGATGCACACAAAACAAAACCTCACTACGTCTAATAGGGTTTATCATCTATGTGGAATTAAACTGTGTGATAAAACCACAGGAGATGGAGGGTGGAGGGTGTTGGTTTGGTGTAAGGTTATCTAATGTAAAGTTTCGTCATATCAATAGAGATCAAATAAAGCCATAAAGTGAAAACCAGCACAAAAGAAGGCAAAGAAATGGGGATAAACAAAGAAGAGATAAGCCCTCCCCTTCCACAGGTGACTGACCACATAGCTCCTCCAACACAATGCGATCGGAATTACACTAAGTGTGAACGGTCTCAGCTTGGCAAACAGAGGGCAGAACTTTGCAGACGTGAATACCGAAGACCTAATGTAAGTGGCCACGAGGAATGCTCTTCAAATAGAATGCACAGATAGGTCAGGAGCGAAAGGAAGGGGCAGAAGAAAGCTGAGTTTACTATGTTGCTGTGAAGTAAAGTATATGTTTGCACACAACATGTTGTGAGGGATAAAGAAAGCATTTTTATCAAGGTAAGTGAATGCATTCTCCAAGAGGGTATTAAAAACCACAAATAGAAAAGCAACCTTTTTTTTGACAAGCAGAGTTAGACAGTGAGAAAGAGAGACAGAGAGAAAGGTCTTCCTTCCGTTGGTTCACCCTCCAATGGATGCTACGGCCTGTGCACTGCGCCGATCCGACGGCAGGAGCCAGGTGCTTCCTCCTGGTCTCCCATGGGGTGCAGGGCCCAAGCACCTGGGCCATCCTCCACTGCACTCCCAGGCCACAGGAGAGAGCTGGCCTGGAAGAGAGGCAACCGGGACAGAATCCGGCGCCCCGACCGGGACTAGAACCCGGTGTGTCAGTGCCACAGGCAGAGGATTAGCCTAGTGAGCCGCTGCGCCGGCCAGGAACGCAACTTTTGTCACAGCTCCAACAGGAATAAAGAAAAAGCAGTGGGAAATTAAAAGAAATAGACAAATTGACAAATATGGTAAATATCAAGCCCACCCTCTCAGGATGTGGTAGGACACTAGAGAGAGAATTCGTGAGGATCCGGAACCCTGGGATGAGACGAGCAGACGCCCTGACCCAAAGGACACCACAAGGCGTTCACCAGGCAACTGCGAAGCACCCGGGCTTTGCAGTGTTGGGTCCAGCCTTCCAGTTAGGGCTCCCTGGAGTTAAAAGGACCAACGTGAAGCCGGGTCTTCGGACAAGCACGCAATTAAACTGGAAACAAACAACAGAACAATGTCTGAAAAAATCCACAAACATCCGGAAATCAAACAAGACCAAGGAATATGCATGTGAGTCACACAAGAAATCACGAGAATAACACAGGCAGTATCTGAAACTGGTCCAAACTGAAAATCAGGCTTTCAAATGCGTGAGACCCAGCCATGGTGGTGGGAAGTTTCACAGCACAAACGCTTATGTTAGAAAACGGGAGCTCTAGAAAGCAGTGGCCTCAGTCTCAGCCCACAGGTACCAAGTCAAAAGATCAAAGGAAATTCAAAGTAAGCAGCAGAAAGAAAACAATAAGAGATAAGCACAAAATTCAACAAAATGAAAACTCAAAACAGAAAAAAAACTCATGGAATCAGATCTATTTGAAAACATTAATAGAATTTTGACAAATCTTGAACCAACCAAGGTCTGTGTTGCTTTAACACTGGGAAGCTGATTAATGCCACCGATCATATTGACAGACTTAAAGATCTCCACATTCATCACATCCATAGGCTAGGAAACAATGTGACAAACTCAGCCCACGGACCCAGGCATCCTCGCGCTGAATTCTTCCACCTACGGAGGGACTGCCAAAGGCTTGTGGGAAAACGTGTCCTAAAGGTAAGCTCATCCGAGGGCAAAAAGCAATGAATCCGTGCCCAGTTTTCTCGCAGTATTCATTGTCCTTGAGCGTTTTGAGGGTCGCGTGTATTTACGAAGGCAATGGCGTCATAATTATACAAAACCTCTCCTGGGAAAATGGAGAAACCACGTTGCAACTTGGCTCCAAGCCGCCATAAGCCTGGCTCCAGAGCTTGATGGTGACTTCACAGGACAAGAAACTCGAGGCCAAGATCTCTGGGAGAAGTCACGATGCTGCAGGAAGCCCCACCGTGTGATGGCGCTAGAAAAGGATCCATGTAGGGGCCGGCGCTGTGGCGCGGCGGGTTAAAGCCCCGGCCCGCAGCACTGGCATCCCATATGGGTGCTGGTTCAAGTCCCGGCTGCTCTGCTTCTGATCCAGCTCTCTGCTATGGCCTGGGAAAGCAGTAGAGCATGGCCCAAGTACTTGGGCCCCTGTACCCACATGGGAGACCTGGAAGAAGCTCCTGGCTCCTGGCTTCAGATAGGCACAGCTCTGGCAATTGCGGCCATCTGGGGCTTGAACCAGTGGTTGGAAGACCTCTCTCTCTGTCTCTACCTCTCTCTGTAATTCTGCCTTTCAAACAAATAAAAGAAAAGAAAAGAAAATGATCCACGTAACCAAGAGCAGTTTATCCCAGGAATGCAAGGTTGGTTTAACATTTGAATATCAAACCTGGAAATTGTCTTTTTAGCAAAAAGAAGGAAAAGAAACACATGTGATAACGAAGTATAGGCTCCTAACCACGAGAGAGACGTTGACACTCTCATAATCAGGAAAGCAGCAGAGCAAACAGGCTAAACTTGGAAGAGGGAGCTTCCGCCCCTGAGCAGGCCCCGTGTCTTAGTGGTAGGTGAGCGAGTGTCTTTCTCCTGAGTGGAGGACAAGGAGGTCCACACTCCGCCTTCTGCGAGGTTATGGTGAGGATCCATCCCGATGCGTAATGAAAGGAGACAAAACGGCCCGTGTGAGGAAGAGCCAGACCTCTCATGACACACGCAACCCGGCGGTGCACAGAGACAACACGGAAGGGTTTACAAACACGCTATTGGAGTCAGTGAGGAAACTGTAGCAACGCTGCTGCATAGAAGGTGCACGCACAATACCCAGGAGTAGTTCTCACACTAGCAACCGACAACCAGAAATTAGAGTGTACACACAATTTTCAACACTAAACCAATTTGTCGAATGTTTGGGAGTAAACCTAAAAAATGTGCAAGATGTCTATAAACATCAAGAGAAATTGAAGATTAAATACAGCTGAGAGGCCGGCGCCGCGGCTCACTAGGCTAATCCTCCACCTGCGGCGCCAGCACCCAGGGTTCCAGTCCTGGTTGAGGCATCGGATTCTGTCCTGGTTGCTCCTCTTCCAGTCCAGCTGTCTGCTGTGGCCCGGGAAGGCAGTGGAGTGATATTCAAATGTTATACATTTGGGCCCTGCACCCACATGGGAGACCAGGAGAAGCACCTGGCTCCTGGCTTCGGATCGGCGCAGCACCAACTGTAGCGGCCATTTGGGAGGTGAACCAATGGAAGGAAGACCTTTCTCTCTGTCTCTCTCTCTCTCTGTCTAACTCTGCCTGTCAAAAAAAAATACTGCTAAGAAATTGAAGAACGCTTACATACGTGGAAAGCTATGTTCTTGCATGGAAAACTCACATGTTCAGATGCAAATTCCCCCTAAATTAAAGCAATCAATGCACTCAGTGTAATAAGAACATCAGCAGGCATGTTTAAGAAAATTGACAAGCGGATTTTAAAAATTTATATCGAAATGGAAATCTCCTAAAATAGAATGTAGCCTCAAAGAATTAAAAAAAATACTGGTGAATTTATACCACCAACATGAAGGCTCGCGATGAGCCGCCAGGATGGAGACGGGGAGACGGCGACGGCGACGGCTGGCACGGAGTGTGGGGGTCAGGAAGACACAGGCGGGGCCTCGTGGGGCGGGCAGCAGTGAGGCCTCTGGGGATGGGGCCAGCTGCTGGGAGCGGTGCTGAGGCTCCCTTGTGTCCACAGGAGACAGAGGAGCCCTGGCCTCTCCCACCCACTCGCCAGGAAGCCAGGGCAGGAACGGTGCGGAGCCGACTCCGAAGCGTCGGAGGGAAGCAGGGTCTCCTCACCAGGACACGCAGCCCACGGCGCCGGATGCGAACCCCGGCCCTCGCACCACGTGGAGATTCTGCTCCCTGCAAAGCTCCGTGAAGGAGGAGACGCAGGCCACCTGCAGAGTGGAGTGGGCTTTGCAATGCAGCAGGAGTTCCCACCCAGGACGCAACTGCAGAAAACCGCCGTAGTCAGTACGGGAAACGGCCATTCTTCTTCTTTCATTGAACAGTCACTTCCCAAACAAGTGAGCTGCGGAAGGCTCAGTGGGGTCCCAGGCCACAGCGATGTGAGGCAAACTGCACCAGACGCACGTCCACCAGACGTGCACAGTGACACCACAGTGTCAGAGGACGGGGCTTCTGGCCCTCGGACGCATGCCTGGCTGCAGCGTCAGCAGGGACGACGCTGACTGGACGGTCCCCAGCCGGGGCTGACACCCGTGGGCCACGGAAGCCCCCCGGGACACAGACCCAGGGCTCCAGGCCTCAGACAACCGCATTGGTGCCGGCGCCGCTGTGTCTTCACCCGACGGCCACCAGCACTGAGGAAGCAAGTGCGTTGGGACTTCTGTACACGGTAAATATAAAGATACTGTTCTGATGCCCCCAAGCCACCACCAGGACGCTGCTCGTGGAGTTCAGCCAGGGGACACGAGGCAGCGGGGCAGTGCAGGGCCGTCTCTCTGGCCGGGAGTTCTGGCGAGAGTCCAGCACTGGGTCTGGGTGGTGAATGAAACCCGCTGAGTGTACAGTGCAGACTTGTGCACTGTGCTACACACAGAGACACCGTGTGTGCACGCGTGCATTTGTTGAAAGAGTCATTTATTTATTTGAAATTCAGAGTTGCACAGAGACAGAGAGGTAGAGACAGAGAGAGAGGTCTTCCATCTGCTGGTTCACTCCCTAGATGGCCGCAGTGGCCAGAGCTGCACCCATCTGACGCCAGGAGCTTCTTCCGGGTCTCCCATGTGGGTGCAGGGACCCAAGGGCTTGGGCCATCTTCCTCTGCTCTCCCAGGCCACCAAAGAGAGCTGGATCGGAAGTGGAGCAGCCGGGACTCGAGCCAGCGCTCATATGGGATGCTAGCACTGCAGGTGGCGGCTGTACCTGCTATGCCGCAGCACTCGCCCCTTACGCATGCATTCATAAGTGCATACGTATGCATCTGTGTGTATGTATAAGCTAGCAAATATTCTTTTGTCACAGTATTTTTTGGCAAAAAAAAAAAGAATCTATTTCTGAGGTTGCCTCTCTAGATAGAAGGAAATCCCATGAATCCTCCCTGGGCGCCCCTTCCCCATCCCGGCCCAGTTCCTGGTAAAGTTTTGCTTCAATCCCATCAAAGTGGAAACAACCTCAGTGCCTCCGGCCCTCGCAGGACACTCTGCTCCCGGGACCCCTCTTCCTGCTTCAGCATTGCTGCTGGGGGCCCAAGCCGCTCTGGGTGGACATAGATCATTAACCATCAGAATTTCAGTAGCTGCAGCCAGAGAAGCCTACAAGGGCCCAGGCCTGCGAGCCCGTGGGGTGTGGGTTAGCGGGGAAGGGGCTGATGGCAGGCTGGCTGCGGAGGGGTTGGGAGGGCCCGACCCTGAGAGGCGCTGTGGGGTGGTGGAAAGACCCCACCAGAAGCCGAGGCCCAGGCCTTCTCCCCCAGGGACCAGCCAGGACAGGAGCCATTGTCTTGGTCGCACCTGCCCAAGGGAAGATGCCGGGCAGGGAAACTGCCCACTTGCAGCCCTCAGGCACTGCCAGTCAGAGGCGGGGTCTGTCTTTTTGCGGTGCCGTTTCGTCCTCGCTGGGACTGAGTGTGCTCACCCTACACCTGAGGACAGGGTCTCCCACAGGGCCCATAAAAGGGCATCGTACCTTGGAACACACATCTGCAGCCCAATGCCCCACGCCACCCACGAGACAGCCACGCTGCATCTCAGAGGGCCACGGCACAGGAAGAATGACGGTGACCTCCCTGGGGCATTGACTGGTGTTGCAAAGCATGGGGGGGTGTCAGCCGAGACCACGAACCCTGCTCATAACCAGCTCAGGACAGAGCGCGTGCCCTCAGGGCACTCGGGGACGCGCAGGCGCGGGCTCCTCTGTAGGTGAGGCTGGCTCTTCCCTGCGGAGTGCCCTGATCTGGTTGTGTCACCTCTGTCTGTGTCTGCAGAGGCTGGCCTGGAAGTCCAGGGTCAAGGCTGGGTTCCTGTGGGATCTCCCTCTTGGCTGGCAGACCCCTGTGGGTCCCCTCTTGGCTGGCAGACCCCCGTGGGTCCCCTCTTGGCTGGCAGACCCCTGTGGGGTCTCCCCTCTTGGCTGGCAGACCCCTGTGGGTCCCCCTCTTGGCTGGCAGACCCCTGTGGGTCCCCCTTGGCTGGCAGACCCCTGTGGGTCCCCCTCTTGGCTGGCAGACCCCTGTGGGTCCCCCTTGGCTGGCAGACCCCTGTGGGTCCCCCTCTTGGCTGGCAGACCCCTGTGGGTCCCCCTCTTGGCTGGCAGACCCCTGTGGGTCCCCTCTTGGCTGGCAGACCCCTGTGGGTCCCCCTCTTGGCTGGCAGACCCCTGTGGGTCCCCCTCTTGGCTGGCAGACCCCTGTGGGTCCCCCTCTTGGCTGGCAGACCCCTGTGGGTCCCCCTCTTGGCTGGCAGACCCCTGTGGGTCCCCCTCTTGGCTGGCAGACCCCCGTGGGTCCCCTCTTGGCTGGCAGACCCCTGTGGGTCCCCCTCTTGGCTGGCAGGTGGCCGTTGTCTGGCTGAGCACTGGTGGCAGAGTGGGATCTATTGT
This sequence comes from Oryctolagus cuniculus, assembly GCF_964237555.1. Classification (NCBI taxonomy): domain Eukaryota; kingdom Metazoa; phylum Chordata; class Mammalia; order Lagomorpha; family Leporidae; genus Oryctolagus; species Oryctolagus cuniculus. The sequence goes on along the minus strand of NC_091445.1, from coordinate 95,828,726 downwards.
TCTTTTTGTAAGGACACAGGTCCCACCTGACCAGGGTGCCACCCTTATGGCCTCATTTAGCCTTAATTTCCTCTCTAAAGACCTCTGGAAGCCCGGCGGCACTGGAGGACAGAGTGTCCACTGCTGAATTCTGGAGGACAGGTTCAGTGCACAGCACTGGCCGTCAGGGACAGCCAGGTTGACACCTGCATCTCAGACGGTCCCTGAGCTGCGTCTTTGTTCTCTCGCGCTGGTCAGTTTCTGGGCAGCCTGTTTCAGTCCCGTCATGGAGGATCTCGCCGTGCACTGTGTGTGCTGGAGGAGCCGCAGAGGGAAGAACACGTCCCTGCCAGGATGCTCAGGGCAGGGAAAGGACCTTGTGTGCTGACGACCACACGGGGTTTTCCCACCACGGCCGGGAAATCCTCCACGGAGGGGCTCCAGACTTGCAATCTTCCGTGTTCTCTAAAAGTGCAAAATGAAGTGTAACAAGTTAGTCATGTAATCTAATGTTCTCATGCTGTAAACCGAGTGCAACATTTGAGCAATGTGTGAGCCTGGTATGGCTCAGTGCGTCTGGGTGTCCCTGAGCGGCTGAGACAGCCTGGGCAGACCAGTGTCTCCCTGTCTGTGCCCTCCTTGGAGACAGGAAGACAGTGGCGAGAAATGACATCCTGAAGTCACAGCGCTCGCATTGGTCGTGTTCCAGATTCACTTCATTCATTCACTTCATTCATTCACTCACTCAGCAGAGACTTGATGGCTGTGCTGTGCCAGGCTCTCCATTGCTGGGGTTGGGGACTGGTGGCTTGCGGTGCCTCCACAGGTCCACCTGCCTCCCAACGTGGAGGCTCCAGTGACAAATGCGGACCACCCTGTCCTCAGGGGAGGAACATAAAACCCAGGGCCACCAGATGTGTGTGCAACACAGACACACACACACACACACACACGTGTGCTTCTACCCGGGCTCTGAAACTTCCCTTTGATCCATCTGAATTCCCCCCCAAATTAAAAATACCCTCAAAGGACACATACGGGCCGGCACCAGGTTTGTCCCAAGCGCTGGGGAGCGGAGCGCCTGGAGCAGCCACACTGGAGCAAGAAGGAGGAGAACAGTTACAATCCGCCTCCCTGACAGTACTGTCACACTGCATATGGAGCCCGCCACGTCCGCTCCATGCATAAAAATGCCAGCACTGATCTCAGCAGGACGCAGTCTAACACCAGCACGCGCTCCTCGGCGACCGTGAGAGCCGCGCTCGGCTGGTGGGGCGGCTAACCACAGCAGTTTAATCTCCCGCTTTGGAAGCCGCGGAAGTCAGAATGTTACAGACACCTGTTACGACCTAATCATAGCACGGAAAATTAAATTGGCCAGAGTTACAACGTTCGTGACAAATCACGGCAACATTCTACCACCGTGCAAAATCCTCAGGATTGTGGGAAAATTTCAAATGGCCTCAAGGCCACGGTGCACGTGGCGCTGTGCCAGCCTGGAAGAGGCAGACGGCTCTCCAGGGGCCCGTGGTGATCTCACCCGGACGCACCTGCTTGCCCGTCACTTAACCTGAGAGTCAGAACCCGTGGGTTTTCTGTGAGTCCCATCCCTGTAGGCACTTAACCCCGGCCACTCAAATGCTAGGGAAGCCTAAGCTGTAAGCTGTCCAGCCAGAAGCAAGTCCTGGCTGCCCAGGTCTCCTGCAGAGGCCACCATACAAGCAGCTACCTGGCTTCACCCTGGCGTGCACCTGGGAGCCCCAACACAGTTGACCATCAGCTATTGCTCTGAGAGAGACGCTGGGGCAAGCCCAACCTAAGACCGGCCAAGGACGAGGCTGCCAGTGCCTGTTCCTCTCTGGCGCCCACACGGGCTCACAGCCGGCGTCACAGGCAGCGGCTCTACCTGCTGCACCCCGGAGCCAGCCCCTCTTGCTGATCTTCTGCACAGCTTTATCAGCTACAGGGGAGTGAACACTGCTACGCGCACATTAGGTCTGCGGTTTTTGCTTCGTGTCGTCAGGTACACGCACGTTTCATCTTGTCCTGTCTTCTTCGTGGATAGCTCCTGTCCTTCCAAGGCCACCGTGATGGCGCAGCCGGTAGAGCCGCCGCCTGCGGCACCGGTATTCCATGTGGGCACCGGTTCCTGTCCCGGCCACTCCAGTCCCATCCACTCCCTGCTGATGGCCTTGGAAAGCCCTGCACCCACATGGGAGACCTGGAAGAAGCTCCTGGCTCCTGGCTTCCGTCTGGCCCAGCCCAGGCCATTGTGGCCATTTGAGGAGTGAGCCAGCAGATGGAAGACCTCTCTCTCTCTCTATCTCTAGCCCTAGCTCTAGCTCTATATCTCTATCTCTGTCTCTATCTCTATCTCTATCTCTTCCCTCTCTATAACGCCGACTTTGAAATAAATGAATTGCATCTTGTGACCACTGTACTGCGCCTTTTACATGACATTTGAGTGCTGGGATCTGCTTTCTTTGTTTTCTCATTGCTTCTGCTTGGGTTCCTCAGTTTCCCCTTTTCTGTTTTTTTGCGCTGTTTGCACACACTTAGCCTCCTGTCTTAGTTCACCTGCTGTAATTTTTGCACGCTCTCTCTCTCTCCCTATGTATCTCACGTATACTATATTCATGCATTTATATTTCCCTATACTTATCTGTGTCTGTATCTATAACTACATCTCTCTGTATCTATTTATCAGGACTGGGGCAGGCTCAGGCCAGGAGCCTGGAACTCCATCTGGGTCCGGTATCTGAGCGGCCGGGACCCGAACACGTGAGCCATCACCTGCTGCCTCCCACGCCCCCGGGCAGCTGGGTCAGAAGCAGAGCAGCCCGGATTGGAACAAGGCACCACTGTAGGACGTGGGTGTCCCACACCGGCTCCCGGGCTTGGCCACTGTAGGACGTGGGTGTCCCACACCGGCTCCCGGGCTTGGCCACTGTAGGACGTGGGTGTCCCACACCAGCTCCCGGGCTTGGCCACTGTAGGACGTGGGTGTCCCACACCGGCTCCCGGGCGTGGCCACTGTAGGACGTGGGTGTCCCACACCGGCTCCCGGGCTTGGCCCTGTGTTAGCATGTCATCTGCATGTGGATTCCTCCCGTGCTGCGCTATTGGAGGGTCCCTGAGTTCCTTCCTCTGCAGCTTCGCGCACAGCCTCGGGGACTCACAGCTGCTACATCTCAAATACGTCTTAACACCAGCGCCTCTTCTCTTCCATCACAGCTCCGGCCGTTGTAGCCATCTGGGGAGTGAACCAGTGGATGGAAGACTCTCTCTCTCTCTCTCCCTGTTTCTCTCTCTAACTCTGCCTTTCAAATAAATAAATAAACCTTTAGATAAAAGAATAATCTTTACTTTAGCTAAGTGTTTCACACATTAAGTGGACCGTCTTGCCCAAATTCGTTAATAGTTTGAAAACATCACGTCAAACTTCTTCAGTGAAAAATGCAAAAAAGTATCGCACCTGTGGAGGGCCGTGCTGAGAACAGAGCTCTTACTCTGTCTCTGGAGACCTCCGCTGTGCGCTCTGGACACTGGGTGGGCAGTCACAGAGCAGGAGGCCCGGGGTGTTGCCCAGTGCAGCCTCGCAGGCAGCCGGAAGGGGCAGAGGCCACCACCGTGCGGCCGCGCGTCACGCAGAGCTGGTACAAGGAAGCAGAGCTGGTGCACGGCCCACAGACGCGCCGACTTGCACCACCTACTGATGTCTCAGTCAGCCAGGCGCGGTCAGTGCGAAGGCGGTGCGGGCAGACTGCGGTGCCCGGCGACGCACTGGCCATCTGACAGTGCATCACACACTGGGACCACACGTTTCTGGGACCACACCGTTATGGGTTCAGCCACACATGACTGCAGCTGGGCTCTGCCACCCAGGGTGTCATCCTTTAGAAAAAAAATCTCTCGAGAGTTCAGTTTCTGTCTTCTCTTGAAAACTTGGTGAGCGCAGCTTCTTCCACTGCCCCTCAGCGGATGCCGGGAGGGCTGTCCTGGCCACCGTGTGACCCCAACGCTGGCCGCTGAATGGCGTCTGATACGCCGGGCCCAGGCTTGGCAAGCATGTTTGGGAAGGCGCACACAGCACTGTGTCAGGGCTTGCAGGGCACCCAGCACGCTCCCCTCTGCGTGTGCAGCACGAAACCAGCCTGAACAGGTGCATCCTAAACAGAACTGCACCCCCGAATTCTGAAAACTGAACGCCATAGAATTTTCACCTTAATGCAATACTATTCTTCGATTCTTCTGTTTGACCACTTAAAAAGATGTGAAAAGGATTGTTAGCTCCAGGGACTTTAAAAACTCAAACTGTGGGCTAGTTTTGACCTAAGGGCCATGGTTTGCTGGCCACTGATCTGGGCACAGATTGTGAGAATTAGATAAAATCTCCTCTGTGGGGACCAGCACTGTAAACTAGCAGGTAAAGCATCCCATATGGATGCTGGTTCGAGTCCCAGCTTTTCCACTTCTGATCCAGCTCTCTGCTGTGGCCTGGGAAAGCAGTAGAAGATGCCCAAGTCTTTGGGTCCCTGCACCCATGTGGGAGACCTGGAGGAAGTTCCTGGTTCCTGGTTTCAGATCAACGCAGCTCTGCCATTGTGGCCATCTGGGGAGTGAACCAGCAGATGGAAGACCTCTCTCTCTCTCTCTCTCTCTCTCTCTGACTGTAACTCTACATTTCAAGTAAACAAACACAAAATCGTTGTAAAAAAAATAGGCTAAGATTTAAAGATAAAATAATACCAATCACATCTTGGTTGCCAATTCTCTAATCAAGTGTTTGAGAGAGCAGACAGAAGACAGACAGTGCAGATTCAGGAGCAAAATCATTTCACCGTATTTCACCAGAACACACACACAGAAGAAGGTGTCGGTGACACCGGTGGGTGGGGGAGCACCCATGCGTCTGATAAGCCTTCGGTGCCTACTGTAGAAATCACTGCCTTCTATCGGCTGGCAATGCAGCAGTCATGATTAGAAAACTAAGAACGCAGATATGAGTTCCCGAAGAGTGTGACCTCCGTCTTTCACAGAAAACCATCGGCAAGTTACGCAGTGACTGGCTCTGCACAACAGAGGAAAAACCCGGCAGTGGGCATTTTGTGCACATACGTATCTATGTACATGTATGCGTGTTGCTCGTATCTGTATGTATGTGGGGTGCATATGTGAGCATATGTGTGCTCACGCGTGCATGTGTGCATCCATGCCACCTGCGGGAGACAAGGCGTGACTGGAATGCTCTTCAAGTCTGTGTGAGGGACACAAGTCCTGCTTCTTTGGTTGTGCTGATCTGTAACGGTGGTGATTGAAGGGTCCGAAAGCCGAGGGGACGACCGGGGCAGGGGGTAGGGGTGACCCTGCTGAGCACCACGCTGCCCCTTTGATTGGAAACAGGAGTGGGCACATCCGCGCCACCTTTCCAGGCGCAAATCTGTGGATCAGGTTCCCACGTCTGCCGCACAGCGAGCCAGGGCACGCGGCCCTGACGGAGACGGCTTGGCGTGGTGCTCCTAACCTCACACACGCCACCGGCCTTCTAAGGGCTTACACAGTCCTCTTTGGCCATTTGCCGCCTGGTCTGGGATCTCTGAGTCACCAAGTGCCCCCTGCAGTGCTTGGGAGTGGCCGCTTAAGTCCTGATGCAGATGCGGAACCAGGGGACGGTGCGCTGGCAGGAAGTGGCGATCGCGACGTTTTATTTTGCCGTGCTGCGTGGCTCGTGGCGCACTCTCTGGGACTGGGCCGTCCTCATCACAGCTCTCCATCTCCCGCGTGGTTCACCCTCTCAACACAAGACTCCTTATTGATTATTTGAACATGCCACATTCAGCAAGGAGTTAGCTGTAAAAACTCAGCCATCGTCTTGCTGTAGGGAATACCTAATTTTATTGGAAGTGTGTCTTACAACATAAAATTCGACCAATAAGCTCTCACATCTGAACGTGTTCAAGTGCTGTGTAATGAGCCGGTCGTGTGGCGTGTTGATTTGGGACAGTGTTCTCATTGACAGTTGTAGTCTGATTGCCAATATCATTCAAATTATTTGTTCTTAAAGGCACACTGTGACAGAGGCGGCGCTGGGCTGGGTGAGTAGCTGAAGCAGCAGTGCCGTGACCGTGGGGTGGGTCGTGCCGCAAACACAATTGTCGCCGCCGCACCCAAACGCCCAAGTGTGGCAGAATCTCCCCAGATTCTGAGGTCAGAGTCCGTCCTGTCGTAGCAAAGCAACAGAAGGGCCGTGGGCCCATCCGGGGCTGCTCGGAGCATCCACCAAACCCATGTCCCAGCGAGCTCCCTCCTCCAACGTCACGGGCACGCATGACCCGGCGCCGAGCCCAGCCCCAGCACCTCACTCAGCATTGGAGCTTCTGCCTGCGCTGCCAGCCTGGGCATGGCGGCTCGTGCGTGAGCTCTCAGGGAGACATCCTGAGAGGCACTTGGAGGAGGTGAAGTTCGCGTGGCGACCGGAGGACCCAGCGGGCTGCTCCCTGGCACTGGGTACATTTACTTAATTCTCAAGACTCCGTGTGTGACGAGCATTGTTATCCCACTTTGCGGATAAAGAAATGAGGGCTGGACCAAAGAGGCGACTTGCCTCTATTTAGTAACTTATGTCCCTGCCGGAGCCGGCAGTCAGGTCTTCTGCGCCCCCAGCCAGCCCCTGGGCTCAGCGAGCAGAAGCTGGCGTCTCTGCCCCGGGGGTGCAGGGCCTTGCTCCCCGTCTCTGCTGGAACATCACCCGCGTGCCCGTGTCGTCTGAGCCCAGTTCAGGTCAACAGCAGCGCTGGTCCACCTCGAGAGTGGAGCTGGCGTTCTGTGGCCCCCACTAGGGTCCCTGTGGTGGTGGCCACCACACGCACCCATCTGCAGACCCCGAGTGGGTGAGGCCGTTCCACGCGGCCCAGAATGTGAGCTGTGGGCACCCGTCCCCTCCTTAGCTCTGCAGCCTTCCCTGACGGCCAGGCCCTGGCTCCTTTCTACAAAGCCACACCCAGGAGACGGCATCGGTGTCTCCCGAGGTGGACCGGGAACCACGGCTGTCCGCTCCGCCCAACGCTACGTGGGGGCTCCCTGTGTCTCCCCAGAGCACACGGCACCCTCTGTCCTGGCACTGGCCAGTGGGGAGCAGAACACGGGCGTGAGACGGTCAGCAGCGGTGCAGGGCGGCCTGCGGTGACACCGCTTCAACACGGCTTCCAGGAGCCCCGCAGGGAGAGGGCCCGCCTTGCAGATGTGGGGTGTGTGTGTGTAACCAGCAGGACGAGCCAGACTCACAGCAGGACGGGACGCGGGCTGTCACACGCAGGCAGGCTGACCCGTGGGGACACTTCCCTGGGACAGAAGGGGAGGCTCCGTCAGGGCCTCCTCGGGCGCACCTGGCGTCTGAGAGAGGAGACCCAGATGCACGCTACCCCCGGCTTTGTGTAATAACACACTGCATAATAACAGCGTGCGGCTGTGCCATCAGCAAACCCACAGCCCACGGGTGAGGCGAGCCTGAGTGACGGCTGTGCCGGCGCAGCCGGGGCTGTGGGCATGCAGGGCTGGCTCCGACGTGTGCTCCTGGTACAGCCAGGACGGAGGAAGCCCTCCCAGCTCAGGGTAGGGGCTGGGGCTCAGTCCTGGAAGCAGCGTCCCAGTGGCCAGCGTGAGGACAGCAAGCCAGGCAGAGAGTAGCAGCACCAGGATCCAGGGCTTCTCCAATGACTGGCAGACAGGCCACAGGGGGGAACGAGGGAGGGAGGAGGTAGAAGAGGGGAGGAGGGAGGGAGGGAGAAAAGAGGATAGGGTGGATGGGGTGGGGTGGAAACAGGGAAGCACCTACTTTGCAGGGCCCTGCCCCCACCCTCCCCACATTGAGCCCCTGCCCGGGGGCCACCTTTAGCCCCAGCAGCTGGAGAAGAGGGGGCGGCCTTTGTTTTGAAGCCAGGATGGAGAGGCCGGAGCCCAGGCAGCGGCAGGGCGTGGCTGGGCGGCTTCCCGCAGAGCAGGTCTGGGAGCAGCCGTCCCCCGCGGGCCAGGCGCACGTCTCTCTCCACTGTTGAAGGATGATTTCTCCTCGGAATCAAAAGTGGCTGCTGGTGGTTGACTTTTTAAGTGGCTGCGTTACGAATGTGCCAGGAATAAGTGATGCACTTACGCCGCCTTATTATCATCGCCATCTGGGAGAACTCCTTCCTCGCCGCGCGTGGCTGTCCCGGGGCCACTTCTCGGGCACGGCCCCTCAGCGTGCTCAGGTGCAGGGGAGTGGCCGCCCCTCCCTGCCTGTGGGCGTGGGTTTGATGAATCACCAATTGGATATTTTACTTGAACGGAAAAGTGTTTGTCACTTTTTCTGCAAACAGTGCATGGACATCTTTCATAAATGATGCATGGCGCCCCCATGGACGGGGCCCTAACGCAGCAGTAGCTCTTGTAACTGTATCTGAAATGTGAAAAGCAATTATGGAAGGATGCCCTGCCCGAGCAGACGCCTCCTCCCGCGCGCGGCCACCGCACAGCTCCGAGCAAATATTTGAGGCTGGAATTAGGACTCGCTGCTGCGCAAACACAAGTGAGGTCGCCCAGGCTCCCACGGAACCCTCACAGCCTGGGCTGGCGGTGGCAGACTGCGTGCACACACGTGTCCGTGAAGTGTCTCTGTGGGCACATGACCACACGCGTCTGCACATGTGTGTGTATGTATCTGCATCTGCATGTGTGTGTAGCTCTGTGCACTTGTGTGTGCACATATCTGTACGTGTGTGCACATGTGTGTTTTGTGTGTACACATCTCTATATACATGTGTGTCTGTGCGTGCATGTCTAAATGTGGGTGTACACATGTGTGCATATGTCTGTGTATTCTGTCCCTGTGTGTGTATCTACATGCACATGTTACATATGTGTGTCTCTCTGGGTGTGTGTGTATAGTGTATAGTGTCTCTGCACACATGTGCATCTGTGGGCATGTATACACGTATTTGAATGTGCACACACGTGTCTGCGTGCGTGTATGGGTGTGGGTGCCTCTATGTGTGTCTCTGTGTGTGCATCTGTATGCAAATGTTATGTACTTGTGTGTCTGTGTGTGTGTATATGTCTCTGCACACATGTGTACCTAAATGTTCATGCATGTGAGTGTGTGTGTTTCTGTGTGTGTAAATGCGTCTGTGCATCTATGTGCCCACATGTGCGTGTGTGCACGTGTGTGCGTGTGCGT